>NC_060181.1:14084100-14089100 GCF_021184085.1 Oncorhynchus gorbuscha | reverse complement strand
AGAAGTAATTTAGCTCGTCTGGTAGGCTCGTGTCACTGGCCAGCTCTCACCTGTGCTTCTCTTTGGAGTCTGTAACAGTTTGCAAGCCCTGGTACATCCAACGAGCGTGTAGTAGGATTCAGTCTTAGTCCTGTATTGACACTTTGCCTGTTTGATGATCGTCGGAGGGCATAGCGGGATTTCTTATAAGCTTCCAGGTATCTTGGATTGGTGTTTTACATATCAGCTAACCACATAATATGACATTGCAATATGATGCCCGACTGAGCATTCAATGACATGGAACAAGACCTGGAGCGTGACTGACAACTTGACCACACAGTCATGAGACTGATATAACCTACTCTGCCCCTGTTAACACAGTTATGACTCTGATATAACCTACTCTCCCCCTGTTAACACAGTTATGAGACTGATATAACCTACTCTCCCCCTGTTAACACAGTTATGAGACTGATATAACCTACTCTCCCCCTGTTAACACAGTTATGAGACTGATATAACCTACTCTCCCCCTGTTAACACAGTTATGAGACTGATATAACCTACTCTCCCCCTGTTAACACAGTTATGAGACTGATATAACCTACTCTCCCCCTGTTAACACAGTTATGAGACTGATATAACCTACTTTCTCCCTGTTAACACTGTTATGAGGGTAGCCTAGTGGTTAGAGTGTTGGACTAGTAACCACAAGGTTGGAAGTTCAAATCCCCGACCTGACAAGGTACAAATCTGCCGTTCTGCCCCTGAAAAAGGCAGGTAACTCACTGTTCCTAGCCCGTCATTGAAAATAAGACTTGCCTAATAAATAAATATTTAAAAAATTTTAAAAAATCAAGTAATACAATTAAAATATAACCTACTCGCTACCTAAGGTTGTGATGTCCGTGTCCAATTTTGAATTAGCATAACAAAACAATCCCCATAAACATCTGTCAGAGATGTCCATGTCTTTTATTGGATGCTTCTCAATGATATCATTCTGCCTCTATTTATTCCTGTCTCTCTCTCTCCCTCTCTCCCTCTCTCTCTCTGTCTCTCTCTCTGTCTCTCTCTTTGTCTCTCTCTCTCTCTTTGTCTCTCTCTTTGTCTCTCTCTCTTTCTCTCTCTTCCTCTCTTTCTCTCTCTCTCTCTCGCTCCCTCTCTCTCGCTCCCTCTCTCTCTGCCTCTCTCTCTCTCTCTCTGCCTCTCTCTCTCTCTGCCTCTCTCTCTCTCTCTCGCTGCCTCTCTTTGTCTCTCTCTCTCTCTCTCTCTCTCTCTCTCTCTCTCTCTCTCTCTCTCTCTGTCTCTCTCTCTGTCTCTCCTCTCTCTCTCTGTCTCTCTCTCTCTCTCTCTCTCTCTCTCTCGCTCCCTCTCTCTCTCTCTCTCTCTCTCTCTCTCTCTCTCTCTCTCTCTCTCTCTCGCTCTCCTCTCTCTCTCTCTCTCTCTCTCTCTCTCTCTCTCTCTCTCTCTCTCTCTCTCTCTCTCTCTCTCTCTCTCTCTCTCTCTCTCTCTCTCTCTCTCTCTCTCTCTGTGTCTCTCTCTCTCTCTCTCTCTCTCTGTGTCTCTGTCTCTCTCTCTCTGTCTCTCTCTCTGTCTCTGTCTCTCTCTCTCTCTCTCTCTCTCTCTCCCTCTCTCTCTCTCTCCGTCTCTCTCTCTCTTGCCTCTCTCTCTCTCTCTCTCTCTCTCTCTCTCTCTCTCTCTCTCTCTCTCTCTCTCTCTCTCTCTCTCTCTTCTCTCTTTCTCTCTCTCTCTTGCCCTCTCGCTGTCTCTCTCTCTGTCTCTCTCTCTCTCTCTCTGTCTCTCTCTTTCTTTCTCTCTCTTGCCCTCTCGCTGTCTCTCTCTGTCTATCTCACTCTCTCTCTCCATCTCTCTCGTCTCTCTCTCTCTCTCTCTCTCTCTCTCTCTCTCTCTCTCTCTCTCTCTCTCTCTCTCTCTCTCTCTCTCTCTCTCTCTCTCTCTCTCTCTCTCTCTCTCTCTCTCTCTCTCTCACACACTTTCACTCTCACTCTCACTCTCCATCCTTCACTTCATAAGTAGCACCTCAACATGTCTCTCCTGGTTCGGGTTTCTAAAGGAAACAGTCCATTATTGGCCCGAGAAGAAAATGGGGTCGGGGAAACAATGGTGCCCCTTGAATTTCTCCGGCTCGTTTTGCATGTAATGGTATCTAGATTAAACACAATATTGTTGTTGGCCCATGAGAGCCAATCCCCATTTTCTCTTACCCACGCATCGTAGGTAATGGGTTGTCTCCCAAATGGCACCCTATTCCCTATATAGTGCACTACTTTCGACCAGAGCACTATATAGCGAAGAGGGAGCCATTTAGGATGCACCCCGGTGCGTGTGGAAACGACCATGTTTAAAAACACCGGTCTCCCTGAAAGCTTCCCTGAGGAAGGCAATTACAGCATGGAGGAGGAGAAAAATGAATGAATGAGGAACAGAGTTGAGCATTGAAAGTCATTTCTTTTATATCATAATGAAGAAGATGTCATTGACAAGGTGGGACTGATCCTCGATCAGCACTCCTACTCTGACGCATGATACATATAGCCCCTGAAGTACTCTCTTGCCATTGTACCAGAACAGCTCGGACTGTAGTGATATAGTGGTTCCCACAGAAGCATTGGAGTATTTTGTGTTGTCATGGAATAGAATTTTCTACTTTACGTCCACCTCATGGACTACTGTTATGAGGAGTCAGCTTTGCCTCTATCCATGCATCGATCTCCATGAACTCTGAACCTATTGGAGTCGTGCTTGGCCACGCAGTCGTGGGTGAACAGGAAGTACAGGAGGGGACTAAGCACTCCCCCCTGAGGTGCCCCTGTTTTGAAGGTCAGCATGGCAGATGTGTTGTTGCCTACCCTTACCACCTGGGCACGGCCCGTCTGGAAGTCCAGGATCCAGTTGCAGACGATGGTGTTTAGTCCCAGGGTCCTTAGCTTAGTAGTGCCCTATATAGGGAGTAGGGTACCATTTGGGAAGCATACCCATGAGTCATCTGTCTCGCACCCTATGAGTCAGCATCAGCTCACATTGAGGCCATCTAATCGCCTGTAAGATCAGCGGGGAGAACAGACTAGGCTACACCTTTTATCCCAAACCAAAGTCAACAAACTCCAAATTCCTGGGAAGCATTGCAGAAATTCTTGAAAGCACAGGAGAAAGAAAGAAAGAAAGAAAACAAAGAGTGAGAGTGACTCCTCTATGTCAAAACTAGAGGATGAGGAGAAATAGGGAAGGTTGAGGAGCTGGAAGTAGTGGCGGTGGTGGTGGAGGTGGTGGAGGGGGTGGTGGTTGTAGAGGTAGTGGTGGAGGTGGAGGTGGTTGTAGAGGTAGTGGTGGTGGTGGTGGTGGTTGTGGTGGAGGGGGTGGTGGTTGTAGAGGTAGTGGTGAAGGTGGTGGAGGTGGTGGAGCTAGTAGTGGAGGTGGTTGTAGAGGTAGTGGTGGAGGTGGTGGTTGTGCAGGTGGTGTTGGAGGTGGGGGTGGAGGTGGTGGAGGTGGTGGAGGTGGTTGTGGTGGTGGTAGTGGTGATTGTAGAGGTGGTGGTTCTGGTGGTGGTTGTAGCGGTCGTGGTTGTAGAGGTGGTGGAGGTGGTGGAGGTGGTGTTGTGGAGGTGGTTGAGGTGGTGGTGGTGGAGGGGGTGGTGGTTGTAGCGGTAGTGATGGAGGTGGTGGTGGTGGTGGTGGTTGTGGAGGTGGAGGTGGTGGTTGTGGTGGAGGGGGTGGTGGTTGTAGAGGTAGTGGTGAAGGTGGTGGGGGTGGTGGAGGTAGTAGTGGAGGTGGTTGTAGAGGTAGTGGTGGAGGTGGAGGTGGTGGTTGTAAAGGTGGTGGTGGAGGTGGTGGTGGAAGTGGTGGATGTGGTTGTAGAGGTAGTGGTGGAGGTGGTTTTGGAGATGGTGGTGGTGGTGATGGTTGTAGATGTAGTGGTGGAGGTGGTCGAGGTGGTGGTGGAGGTGGTGGTTGTAGAGTTAGTGGTGGTGGTGGAGGTAGTGGTGGAGGTGGTGGAGGTGGTGGCGGTTTTGGAGATAGTGGGGGAGGTAGTGGTTGTGGTTGTAGAGGTAGTGGTGGTGGTGGTGGTTGTGGAGGTGGTGGAGGTGGTGGTGTTTGTAGATGTAGTGGTGGAGTTGGTGGAGGTAGTGGTGGTGGAGGTAGTGGTGATTGTAGAGGTGATGGATCTGGTGGTGGTTGTAAAGGTGGTGGTTGTAGAGGTGGTGGATGTGGTGGAGGTGGTGGTGGTGGTGGTGGTGTGGAGGTGGTTGAGGTGATGGTGGTGGAGGTAGTGGTGGTTGTAGAGGTAGTGGTGGTGGTGGTGGTGGTGGAGAGGTAGTGGTGGAGGTGCTTGTGGTTTTATAGGTAGTGGTGGAGGTGCTGGTGTTTGTAGAGGTAGTGGTGGAGGTGCTGGAGGTGGTGGATGTAGTGGTGAAGGTGGTGGAGGTAGTGGTGGTTTAGGAGGTAGAGGTGGAGGTGGTGGTGGTTTTAGAAGTAGTGGTGGATGTGGAGGTGGTTGTAGAGGTAGTGGTGGAGGTGGTGG
Source organism: Oncorhynchus gorbuscha (assembly GCF_021184085.1). Lineage (NCBI taxonomy): Eukaryota > Metazoa > Chordata > Actinopteri > Salmoniformes > Salmonidae > Oncorhynchus > Oncorhynchus gorbuscha. Next base: position 14,084,576 of record NC_060181.1, on the reverse strand, counting down.
TGGTGGAGGTGGTGGTGGTTGTAGAGGTAGTGATGGAGTTGGTGAAAGTAGTGGTGGTGGAGGTAGTGGTGAGTGTAGAGGTGGTGGATCTGGTGGTGGTTGTAAAGGTGGTGGTTGTAGAGGTGGTGGAGGTGGTGGAGGTGGTGGAGGTGGTGTTGTGGAGGTGGTTGAGGTGGTGGTGGTGGAGGTGGTGGTGGTGGAGGTGTGGTGGTTGTAGAGGTAGTGATGGAGTTGGTGAAAGTAGTGGTGGTGGAGGTAGTGTTGAGTGTAGAGGTGGTGGATCTGGTGGTGGTTGTAAAGGTGGTGGTTGTAGAGGTGGTGGAGGTGGTGGAGGTGGTGGAGGTGGTGTTGTGGAGGTGGTTGAGGTGGTGGTGGTGGAGGTGGTGGTGGTGGAGGTGGTGGTGGTTGTAGAGGTAGTGATGGAGTTGGTGAAAGTAGTGGTGGTGGAGGTAGTGTTGAGTGTAGAGGTGGTGGAT
>NC_060181.1:13989100-14069100 GCF_021184085.1 Oncorhynchus gorbuscha | reverse complement strand
ATGCCTTGTAAAATGTTTCCCATAGGTAAGAGTGTGTGTTTGATCCAGTTCAGCGAGCTAACGTTAATGGGCATGTCTGAGACCTCAGGTAACAACTGGTTTCCTATTCCACAGAAGCAGCTATAGACCCTAGTATTACTGTGTTATTATATTACAGTGTGTTAAAACACAGGTTATATGGACCCCAGGACACACTGGCTCAGACTTATACGCCTCGCGACACACATAAAAAGCATAGAAATATGTACATTGTTTCAAGATGAACTAATACATAGGATTCCATTTCCTCACTCGCACCAGGCATTTGAGAAGTTCACTCAAGCCTCCCGAGTGGCGCAGCAGTCTAAGCACTGCATTGCAGTGCTAGAGACGTCACTACAGATCCAGGTTCGATCTCGGGCTGTGTTGCAGCTGACCTGGAGACCGATGAGGCAGTGCGCAATTGGCCCAGCGTCGTCTGGGTAAGAGGAGAGTTTGGCCGGCTGGGATGTCCTTCTCCTATGTTGTCCAGCTCATTGTGTTTCCACCTTTTATTGAACCAGGTAGGCAAGTTGAAAACAAGTTCTCATTTACAACTGCGACCTGGCCAAGATAAAGCAAAGCAGTGTGACACAGACAACAACACAGAGTTACACATGGAGCAAAACAAACATACAGTAGAAAAATAAGTCTTTAAACAATGTAAGCAAATGAGGTGAGATAAGGGAGGTAAAGGCAATAAATAGGCCATGGTGGCGAAGTAAATACAATATACCAATTAAAACACTGAAATGGTAGATTTGACAGTAGATGAATGTGCAAAGTAGAAATACTGGGGTGCAAAGGAGCAAAATAAATAAATGAATACAGTAGGGGAAGAGGTAGTTGTTTGGTTTAGTTTACTCAGGATGTGTCTCAAATGGTACCCTATTCCAACATAATGCTCCAGTTTCTTGGTCTCTTTTGTAGAAAGAGGGAAAATCAGTTTTTTGTAGATCAATTGTTTCATTATATGTTGAAGGCAAGAAATAGTCAGAATACATGTTTGGTTACCTCAGTGCCTGTGTGGCCAGGTCTCCCATGATACAAGGAAGTATTCAACGTCGGGAGGTGATGTGGAAACCGGCCGCTAGGAGTAACAAAAAGTTACGTTACCTTGGTGGATGGTGGATGGGAACAAGCATCTGCATCTGATTCCAAAGGTTGCAAATTCAGATTTTGAGATTTTTGATTTAAGCCTATCCCAAAATGTAACCCTTACCTTAACCATTCAGAGTTAATGCATAACATTAAGAATTTGGAGTTAATACCTTAACTGAACCTTAAACACTTCAAAATGTGATGTGTGGAGCTACTTCGACATGTGACGTTTGGAGCTACTTGAAAATGTGACGTTTGGAGCTACTTGAAAATGTGACGTTTGGAGCTACTTCAAAATGTGACGTTTGGAGCTACTTCGAAATGTGACGTTTGGAGCTACTTCGAAATGTGACGTTTGAGAAACATGGATGAACATGTAATTCTGAAGTGAGACTGTAACATCAGCTAGGTGGTCCGGTGGTAACAGTTGCCTACCCTGGCCGACACATGCGCCTACTGTATGTATCATGAGTATTCATAGCCTTCTTAGTGCTTGCAAGAGCATTTTGAACTGCAGTAGCACAGTGGTCGAAGCCACGCGCTCTTGCTCCGAGCCTCATGACAGAACTGCTCTTTATCAGGGACTCACAAGGCTCTTTTGAATTTCCTCATGCAGCAGGTAAATTATCCGTGACAAATGAGTCTGTATGCAGGTGTGCATTGGATTTTCTTTCTTCACTGAGTCATTATTTCAACATACTGAAGAGTCGGGATTAGGAGGAGACCAAGATGTCGCATCTCCAGAGACACTGGTCTTAAACAATACAACTAATCCCCACTTACTGGGCGTGACCTCTCAGTTAAACACCATTAACTTCTTCGAGATAGGGGGCGCTCTTTTAATTTTTGGATAAAAAACGTTCCCGTTTTAAACAAGATATTTTGTCACGAAAAGATGCTCGACTATGCATGTAATTGACAGAAAAAAACTCTGACGTTTCCAAAACTGCAAAGATATTATCTGGGAGTGCCCCAGAACTGATGCTACAGGCGAAACCAAGATGAAGTTTCATACAGGAAATGCCCCAGATTCTGAAGGCGCTGTGTTCCAATGTCTCCTTATATGGCTGTGAATGCGCCAGGAATGAGCCTGCCCTTTCTGTCGTTTCCCCAAGGTGTCTGCAGCATTGTGACGTATTTGTAGGCATATCATTGGAAGATTGACCATAAGAGACTACAATTACCATGTGTCCGCCCGGTGTCCTGCGTCGATATTATTGCGTAATCTCCAGGTCCATGCGCGTTCCATTTCTTCAGAGGAGAAAGTCAACTGCCAAGAAGGATTTATCATCGATAGATATGTGAATAACACCTTGAGGATTGATTCTAAACAACGTTTGCCATGTTTCTGTCGATATTATGGAGTTAATTTGGAAAAAAGTTCGCGTTTTAACCACGCAGGCGTCCATCTAGACATCTGGAAATGCAAATGCACTACGCTAAATGCTAATAGTACTAGTTAAAACTCAAACGTTCATTAAAATACACATGCAGGGTATTGAATTAAAGCTACACTCGTTGTGAATCCAGGCAACAAGTCAGATTTTTAAAATGCTTTTCGGCGAAAGCATGAGAAGCTATTATCTGATAGCATGTAACACCCCAAAAGACCCGCAGGGGACGTAAACAAAATAATTAGCATAGTCGTCGCTACACAAACCGCACAAATAAAATATAAAACATTCATTACCTTTGACCATCTTCGTTGTTGGCACTCCTAGATGTCCCATAATCACTATTGGATCTTTTTTTCGATTAAATTGGTCCATATATAGCCTAGATATCGATCTATGAAGACTGTGATAAACAAAAAAAATAGCGTCTTATAACGTAACGTAATTTTTTTAATTAAAAAAGTTGACGATAAACTTTCACAAAACACTTCGAAATACTTTTGTAATGCAACTTTAGGTATTAGTAAACGTTAATAAGCGATCAAATTGATCACGAGGCGAAGTATATTCTTTAGCTGTCCGTCTGGAAATAATGTCTGGGTAAATCTCAACCAAAATATCCGGTCGGAGACCAGAAGAACTGCGCTGCCTTGCGTCTGTTTGACCAAGAAACAAATAGTAGGCAAATGACCAGACTCTAGACAACGTGTGGAAGCTGTAGGTATTGCAACCTCAGCCCCATTAAATGTGGTTCACCTTTATCAATGGGTTCTAGTCGCGCATGGATATATTTTTCCATTTTCAGTGATCAGATTTTCCTGCACTTTTCGATGAAACGCACATTCTGTTATAGTCACAGCAGTGATTTAACCAGTTTTATAAACGTGTTTTCTATCCACACATACTAATCATATGCATATACTATATTCTTGGCATGAGCAGCAGAGCGCTGAAATGTTGCGCGATTTTTAACAGAATGTTCGAAAAAGTAGGGGGTAGGAGTAACAGGTTAATGACTTAATTTTAATTTTTTTCTTACCCAAACGTGATGAAGAAAACGGAGCGATTTGTCTACACAAATAATATTTTTGTAAAAACTGAACATTTGCTATGTAACTGAGAGTCTCCTCATTGAAAACATCTCAAGTTCTTCAAAGGTAAATTATTTTATTTGAATGATTTTCTTGTTTTTGTGAAAATGTTGCATGCTGAATGCCAGGCTTAATCCTATGCTAGGCTATCAATACTGTTACACAAATGCTTGTTTAGCTATGGTTCAAAAGCATATTTTGAAAATCTGAGATGACAGTGTTGTTAACAACAGGCTAAGCTTGAGAGCAAATATATTTATTTCATTTCATTTGTGATTTTCATGAATAGTTAACGTTGCGTTATGGTAATGAGCTTGAGGTGATCGTGTAGTCACGATCCCGGATCCGGGATGGCTAGAATCAAGAGGTTAACCCCTTCACCTCCAAGGCTGCACCATTCTGAGTTGAATCCCAGTGAAAAAAACCACCTTGGTCGTATTTGAAGAATTTTCCTGAATCAACCCTGTAGTTTAAGTGTTTAGGAAAAAGACTTTCACGAAGCAATAAATATACGTCTTCCTTTTCTTTTCGCCCAGTGGGAGCCATCTTGTCTTTCACGACAGGTTGTAAAAACGACAAAATTACAGAAGTTTTAACCGTATAAAAGAATATACCTGGACGTTAAGAGCAGGGGTTTGGAATCTTGAGGAAAACACCTCTGTTGGATCTCACCCATTTGACCTCTCACCTTTCACCTCATAGCAAAGGCATCCTGGGATAGATACAACCTCTATCTGTCTGTCAGACACGGTTCTCTTGGTTTCCCAGACCTCGGCTCCCGAGGCATCGATGAGTTTCCAACCTCCTTCCTACTGCGTTGGAGCGGAACATAATGACTGATTACAAACAATGTTATTCATCGCAGATCCTCTCCCCCATTCTGACTAGCGTGACAATGGGATGGGATTGGGAGGAAACACTTTGCATTCTCAAGCGTAGACCCTTTCATGTGTATTTTATAAGGTTTTGATTCAAATATGTTCTATTGTCTCTACAGTACATGCCAGGAGAGGGGGAAAAAGGGAAATATAGATAGATACAAAAGTATGTGGACACCCCTTCAAATTAGTGGATTCGGCTATGTCAGCCACACCTGTTGATGACAGCTGTATAAAATCGAGCACACAGCCATGCAATCTTCTTATATAAACATTGGCAGTAGAATGGCCTTACGGAAGAGCTCAGTGACTTTCAACGTGGCACCGTCATAGGATGACACCTTTCCAGCAAGTCAGTTGGTCACATTTATGCCCTACTAAAGCAGCCCTGGTCAACTGTAAGTGCTGTTCTTGTGAAGTAGAAATGTCTAGGAGCAACAACGGCTCAGCCGCAAAGTGGTAGGCCACACAAGCTCACAGACAGGGACCACCGAGTGCTGAGGTGCATAGCGTGTAAAAATAATCTATCCTCGGTTGCAACACTCCCTACCAAGTTCCAAACTGCCTCTGGAAGCAACGTCAGCACAATAACTGTTCATTATTCATGAAATGCTGCCTCACGTCAGCTAGAGTGATGTAAAGCTCGCCTCCATTGGACTCTGGAGCAGTGGAAACGCTTTCTCTGGAGTGATCAATCACACTTTACCATGTGGCAGTCAAATCTGTGTTTGGAAGACACCAGGAGAACGCTTCCTGCCCCAATGCATTGTGCCAACTGTAAAGTTTGGTGGGGGATGAATAATGATCTGGTGATGGTTTTCATGTTCAGACTAGGCCCCTTAGTTCCAGGGAAGGAACATTTTAACGCTCCAGCATTCAATTACATTATATTCTAAGTTGGAGGCATTCTATGCTTCCAATTTAGAATAGATATAGACAGATGTAGAAAAGAGGGAGAAGAAGAGAGAGAGAGAGAGAGAGAGAGAGAGATGATAGAGCAAGTTGTCTTTCTATGGTTTCATTAGGCCAAGTGCATATGCAACACAAGTCTTCAGGGTTATGTCTAGTTCAAGCGGGCTCCAAAGTAATCCGACTTATAAGAAACCCAGAAACCCGTGCATATGACTTTTATTTGTGGTTGAAAAACCAGTCCCTAAGGATTTCACCTAAACGAATGTGACTCTTTAGGACTTGAGCTGTTTCCTGCTCTTTTTCAACACTGTGATAACACTGTCTTCAAGCTCTTCAGGGCCTGATGGAGGTAAGTGCTTCGCAGTTTGCCTTCGTGTGAACCCGGCTTTTCTCCCCCGCTGGCGAGGAGAGATGGGAACTGGGGGCCAGGCCACAATAAAGGGCCAAGTCTGAAACTGAAGCCTTCAGCTGGAATTAGGGTGTCAAGTGTCCTTCCACAGAGTTTTGATCAGCAGCGTTTGATTGGACTCTCAGCTTCTCTCTTAACAAATTCCAGTCGTGTAAATTTATCTGCGGTGCACTTCTCTAATATTGTGACATCCCCGTTTGTGCAGACACACACACACACACACGAACACACACACAATTACATACATGATCACACACGCACACACACACACTCCCGCACCCATACATCAAGAGGCCGTATGGAATGTTTTGTTTCAGATTATTCAGAGATTTTTAAGTAGCCTAATTGGATTTGATTAGTTTCATCACTCATCAAAGTGAATAAAATATCACACAAAGGGAACCAGAATCCATAGAGGAAGCTATAGATAGTTAAATTGAGCCTCTTAAGGATCGTCTAATTTTTTTCAATTTTTGCCTAAACTTACATACCCAAATCTAACTGCCTATAGCTCAGGCCCTGAAGCAAGGATATGCATATTATTGGTACCATTTGAAGGAAACACTTTGAAGTGTCTGTAAATTTGAAGGGAATGTAGGAGAATATAACACATTAGATCTGGTAAAAGACAATACAAAGAAAAAAACAACAGATTTGTTTGTATATATTTTATGTACCGTCATGTTTGAAATGCAAGAGAAAGGCCATAACGTGTATTCCAGCCTAGGTGCAATTTTGATTCTGGCCACTAGATGGCAGGAGTGTATGTGCAACGTTTTAGACTGATCCAATGTACCATTGCATTTCTGTTCAAAATGTTGTATCAAGACTACCCAAATGTGCCTAGTTTGTTTAATAATAACTGTTCATGTTCAAAACTGTGCACTCTCCTCAAACAATAGCATGGTATACTTTCACTGTAATTGCTACTGTAAATTGGACAGTGCAGTTAGATTAACAATAATTTAAGCTTTCTGACAATATCAGATATGTCTATGTCCTGTTCTTACTACTTACAACTTCATGCTAATCATATTAGCCTACGTTAGCTCAACCTTCCCGCAGGAGACCCACCAATCCTGAAGAAGACACACACACACACACACACACACACACACACACACACACACACACACACACACACACACACACACACACACACACACACACACACACACACACACACACACACACACACACACACACACACACACACACACACACACACACACACACACACACACACACACACATGATGCTTTACAATACTGATGATCTAGCACAACAAGCTCTACCATCTTGACTAGCTTGATGGCCACAATATAAAGCAGACAATATAAAGCAGACAGTATAGAGCAGACAATATAAAGCAGACAATAAAAAGCAGACGTTATAAAGCAGACAATATAAAGCAGACAATATAAAGCAGACAATATAAAGCAGACAATATAAAGCAGACAATATAAAGCAGACAGTATAAAGCAGACAGTATAAAGCAGACAATATAAAGCAGACAATATAAAGCAGACAATATAAAGCAGACAATATAAAGCAGACAATATAAAGCAGACAATATAAAGCAGACAGTATAAAGCAGACAATATAAAGCAGACAATATAAGGCAGACAATATAAAGCAGACAATATAAAGCAGACAATATAAAGCAGACAGTATAAAGCAGACAATATAAAGCAGACAATATAAAGCAGACAGTATAAAGCAGACAATAAAAAGCAGACAATATAAAGCAGACAATAAAAAGCAGACGATATTGAAGCAGACAGTATAAAGCAGACAATATAAAGTAGACAATATAAAGCAGACAATATAAAGCAGACAGTATAAAGCAGACAGTATAAAGCAGACAATATAAAGCAGACAATATAAAGCAGACAATATAAAGCAGACAATATAAAGCAGACAGTATAAAGCAGACAATATAAAGCAGACAATATAAAGCAGACAATATAAAGCAGACAGTATAAAGCAGACAATATAAAGCAGACAATAGAAAGCAGACAATATAAAGCGGACAATATAAAGCAGACAATATAAAGCAGACAATATAAAGCAGACAGTATAAAGCAGACAATATAATGCAGACAATAAAAAGCAGACATTATAAAGCAGACAATATAAAGCAGACAATATAAAGCAGACAATATAATGCAGACAATATAAAGCAGACAGTATAAAGCAGACAATATAAAGCAGACAATATAAAGCAGACAGTATAAAGCAGACAATATAAAGCAGACAATATCAAGCAGACAATATAAAGCAGACAATATAAAGCAGACAGAATAAAGCAGACAATATAAAGCAGACAGTATAAAGCAGACAATATAAAGCAGACAATAAAAAGCAGACAATATAAAGCAGACAATATAAAGCAGACAATATAAAGCAGACAGTATAAAGCAGACAATATAAAGCAGACAATATAAAGCAGACAATATAAAGCAGACAGTATAAAGCAGACAGCATAAAGCAGACAATATAAAGCAGACAATATAAAGCAGACAATATAAAGCAGACAATATAAAGCAGACAATATAAAGCAGACAATATAAAGCACACAGTATAAAGCAGACAATATAAAGCAGACAGTATAGAGCAGACAATATAAAGCAGACAATAAAAAGCAGACGTTATAAAGCAGACAATATAAAGCAGACAATATAAAGCAGACAATATAAAGCAGACAATATAAAGCAGACAATATAAAGCAGACAATATAAAGCAGACAAAGATAATTAAAGCAGACAGTATAAAGCAGACAATATAAAGCAGACAATATAAAGCAGACAATATAAAGCAGACAATATAAAGCAGACAATATAAAGCAGACAATATAAAGCAGACAGTATAAAGCAGACAATATAAAGCAGACAATATAAGGCAGACAATATAAAGCAGACAATATAAAGCAGACAATATAAAGCAGACAGTATAAAGCAGACAATATAAAGCAGACAATATAAAGCAGACAGTATAAAGCAGACAATAAAAAGCAGACAATATAAAGCAGACAATAAAAAGCAGCTGGGTGGTGGCACCGGGATCCTCATCTCTCCCAGAGCTTAACATCCTTATATTAAGCAGACAGTATAAAGCAGACAATATAAAGTAGACAATATAAAGCAGACAATATAAAGCAGACAGTATAAAGCAGACAGTATAAAGCAGACAATATAAAGCAGACAATATAAAGCAGACAATATAAAGCAGACAATATAAAGCAGACAGTATAAAGCAGACAATATAAAGCAGACAATATAAAGCAGACAATATAAAGCCAGACAATATAAAGCAGACAGTATAAAGCAGACAATATAAAGCAGACAATAGAAAGCAGACAATATACCCTGTGCTCTGACCTCTTTCTCCCCTCTCTCTCCAATATAAAGCAGACAATATAAAGCAGACAATATAAAGCAGACAGTATAAAGCAGACAATATAATGCAGACAATAAAAAGCAGACATTATAAAGCAGACAATATAAAGCAGACAATATAAAGCAGACAATATAATGCAGACAATATAAAGCAGACAGTATAAAGCAGACAATATAAAGCAGACAATATAAAGCAGACAGTATAAAGCAGACAATATCAAAGCACTTGGCTCTGACAATATCAAGCAGACAATATAAATGACCAGACAATATAAAGTCAGACAGAATAAAGCAGACAATATAAAGCAGACAGTATAAAGCAGACAATATAAAGCAGAACAATAAAAAGCAGACAATATAAAGTTCCAGACAATATAAAGCAGACAATATAAAGCAGACAGTATAAAGCAGACAATTATAAAGCCATTAGACAATATAAAGCAGACAGTACCTTAAAGCAGACAGCATAAAGCAGACAATATAAAGCAGACAATATACACCCAAACAAGGGCAGACAATATAAAGCAGACAATATAAAGCAGACAATATAAAGCAGACAATATAAAGCAGACAATATAAAGTAATCCCTCTCACCCCACAGTATAAAGCAGACAATATAAAGCAGACAATATAAAGCAGACAATATAAAGCAGACAATATAAAGCAGACAGTATAAAGCAGACTCGGTCAAAGATTTCTGCCTTTTTTTTTACTCGCCAAGTCACCAAAAGCAATGTTATTGGCCAATACTCAGTTTTAGATATTTGACCGAAACTGCATCAATCTCAATTCACCAGAAGTTCTGAACGCGCTGAATTGAAAAAGCATGAGTGTATGTTTGCAGTGGAGGCTGCTGAGGGGAGGACGGCTCATAATAATGGCTGGAACGGAGTCGATGGAATGCCATCAAACACATGGACACTGTGTGTTTGATTTATTTGACACCATTCCACTGATTCCGCTCCAGCTATCACCACAAGCCCGTCCTCCCCAATTAAGGTGGCACCAACCTCCTGTGGTATGTTGATACCCTTGTGGATCTTGCCTTATTTACACACACTGTTCAAGACTGCTGGTTCCAATGGCCCAGCTAGGGCATGGTGCTTGATTTTGATAGAGTTGCGGTGTGATTCCCACATCATTCGTGCAAAATAACCATGTTGTTTTGCATAAAACAAGTCTGGTTAATGACACCACGTAATCGGAGGCTGCAGCCATCCATCTCCAGCTGTGACTGAGCTGTTCCTCATGTTGTCGGTCCCCCTCCCAGTCCCTCTTCACTTCACAGTACACACATCTCCCTAGTCAGCTCAATGAGCACATAAAGATGGGAGGGAGAGAGAGGGGGGTGGGTCGATGAGTCCCATATTTAGGCAAAGGAGCAACGCCCTTTACTCAAAAAAACAATTTCAAATCATCCCTTTATCCTCTTGTGTTCTGGCTCTGGCACAACCGATCAGTTTCAGGATCAATCAGACACCCCGAATGTGTTCACATTCAATGAAGGGTCAGGGAGGTACTCATATCCAGACTCATTGTGGAGAAGAAACTAACATCCGTGGGCGTGGCACGGCATAGCGTTTGGCCGGAGCAAGGAATCTGGGTCGCCAGGCAAGGGTCAGCCAGGGATGTTATTCAACCCTTCTAGCTGCTACATCCATGGATTAGTGTGTGTGTGTGTTTGTGCGTGTGTGTGGTCCATAGCCAAAACCATATGGTCACGGTTAGAAGGTGGATTATTTTCAATGGTTGAATGATCAAAACATATTTCCCAACTCCCTCACCACCTCCGCCACGGGAAAACAAATGAATCCTACATTTTAATGGCATTCCAGGGAATCTTTGTGCGTGGGGCTGCTGTTTCCGTGTTTCATGGATCTCCATGGTGTGGCAGGGGCAATCTGGCCTGGAATTTCTGGCTAGGAGATCAGAGGGGGTGATTTATATGTAAGTATTTTATGGTTAGGGGAAGAGAGAGAGTAGAAGGAAGAGAGGGAAGAGAGGGAGGAAAGGGAAGAGAGGAAAGAGAGGAAGGAGAGGGAAAAGAGGGAAGAGAGGGAAGAGAGGGAAGAGAGGAAGAGAGGAAAGAGAGGAAGGAGAGGGAAAAGAGGGAAGAGAGGGAGGAGAGGGAAGAGAGGGAAGAGAGGAAGGAGAGGGAAAAGAGGGAAGAGAGGAAGGAGAGGGAAGAGAGGAAGGAGAGGGAAGAGAGGAAGGAGAGGGAAGAGAGGGAAGAGAGGAAGGAGAGGGAAGAGAGGAAGGAGAGGGAAGAGAGTAAGGAGAGGAAAGAGAGGAAGGAGAGGGAAAAGAGGGAAGAGAGGAAGGAGAGGGAAGAGAGGGGGGAGAGGGAGGAAAGGGAAGAGAGGGAAAAGAGGGAAGAGAGGGAGGAGAGGGAAAAGAGAGGGAAGAGAGGAAGAGAGAGGAAGGAGAGGGAAAAGAGGGAAGAGAGGGAAGAGAGGGAAAAGAGGGAAGAGAGGAAGGAGAGGGAAGAGAGGGAGGAGAGGGAAGAGAGGGAAGAGCGGAAGGAGAGGGAAGAGAGGGAGGAGAGGGAAGAGAGGGAAGAGAGGGAAGAGCGAGCGGAGCGAGCGGTCGCATCTGCACTTCTCCGCAGGTAGTATAACTTTTCATTACATTTCATTACATTTCATTATAGTACAACGGTTTGACTTGTCTAATCTTAGCAATTTCTTCTTAGCTAGCTACATAGCCGTCTTTGTATCAAAGATAATTGCGTAATTATCGTATTTCGTCGTCCTAACGTAGTCTTCACTGCTATTTGCCCAGCAGCTAGCCAGCTAGCAATGTTAGCTAGCCAGCTCACATTTCATTACATTTCATTATAGTACAACGGTTTGATTTGTCTAATCTTAGCAATTTCTTCTTAGCTAGCTACATAGCCGTCTTTGTATCAAAGATAATTGCGTAATTATCGCATTTCGTCGTCCTAACGTAGTCTTCACTGCTATTTGCCCAGCAGCTAGCCAGCTAGCAAACGTCCACCGAATAGCAGCAATGTAGAAACTATTGCACTCAACTGAACGACTTGATCAGTGTAGTGTTAGCTAGCTACATAGCTGTCTTTGCTGTCTTCGTATCCAAGATAATTGTGTAGTTTAGAGTGTGTAGTCTTAGAGTGATTATCTTAATTTACCGAGGTTAGCTAGCCAGCTATTTGTCGTCCTTAACGTAGGAGACACTGCTAGCTAGCCAACAGCTAGCCAACGTCTACCGAATAGAACTTCCCCACTCAACAACCCGGTCGCATTCCGCTTCGCTCCACAGGTAGTATCACATTTTAATTTCATTTCATTACAGTACAACGGTTTGATTTGTTTGATCGTAGCTAGCTACATAGCCATCTTTGTATCAAAGATAATTGTGTAGTCTAGAGCGATTTTCTAGGTTAGCTAGCCAGCTATTGTTGTTCTTTTAACGCAACGTAACGTAATCAACACTGCTAGCTAGCGAGCTAGCCCCCGAATAGCAGCACTGTAGAAACTATTACACTCAACGGAACGACTTGATTAGTGTAGTGTCAACAACGCAGCCACTGCCAGCTAGCCTACAAAGTCAACAATGCAGCCACTGCCAGCTAGCCTACTTCAGCAGTACTGTATCATTTTAATAATTTTAGTCAATAAGATTCTTGCTACGTAAGCTTAACTTTCTGAACATTCGAGACGTGTAGTCCACTTGTCATTCCAATCTCCTTTGCATTAGCGTAGCCTCTTCTGTAGCCTGTCAACTATGTGTCTGTCTATCCAAGTTCTCTCCTCTCTGCACAGACCATACAAACGCTCCACACAACGTGGCCGCGGCCACCCTAATCTGGTGGTCCCAGCGCGCACGACCCACGTGGAGTTCCAGGTCTCCGGTAGCCTCTGGAACTGCCGATCTGCGGCCAACAAGGCAGAGTTCATCTCAGCCTATGCCTCCCTCCAGTCCCTCGACTTCATGGCACTGACGGAAACATGGATCACCACAGATAACACTGCTACTCCCACTGCTCTCTCTTCGTCCGCCCACGTGTTCTCGCACACCCCGAGAGCTTCTGGTCAGCGGGGTGGTGGCACCGGGATCCTCATCTCTCCCAAGTGGTCATTCTCTCTTTCTCCCCTTACCCATCTGTCTAATGCCTCCTTTGAATTCCATGCTGTCACAGTTACCAGCCCTTTCAAGCTTAACATCCTTATCATTTATCGCCCTCCAGGTTCCCTCGGAGAGTTCATCAATGAGCTTGATGCCTTGATAAGCTCCTTTCCTGAGGACGGCTCACCTCTCACAGTTCTGGGCGACTTTAACCTCCCCACGTCTACCTTTGACTCATTCCTCTCTGCCTCCTTCTTTCCACTCCTCTCCTCTTTTGACCTCACCCTCTCACCTTCCCCCCTACTCACAAGGCAGGCAATACGCTCGACCTCATCTTTACTAGATGCTGTTCTTCCACTAACCTCATTGCAACTCCCCTCCAAGTCTCCGACCACCACCTTGTATCCTTTTCCCTCTCGCTCTCATCCAACACTTCCCACACTGCCCCTACTCGGATGGTATCGCGCCATCCCAACCTTCGCTCTCTCTCCCCTGCTACTCTCTCCTCTTCCATCCTATCATCTCTTCCCTCTGCTCAAACCTTCTCCAACCTATCTCCTGATTCTGCCTCCTCAACCCTCCTCTCCTCCCTTTCTGCATCCTTTGACTCTCTATGTCCCCTATCCTCCAGGCCGGCTCGGTCCTCCCCTCCCGCTCCGTGGCTCGACGACTCATTGCGAGCTCACAGAACAGGGCTCCGGGCAGCCGAGCGGAAATGGAGGAAAACTCGCCTCCCTGCGGACCTGGCATCCTTTCACTCCCTCCTCTCTACATTTTCCTCCTCTGTCTCTGCTGCTAAAGCCACTTTCTACCACTCTAAATTCCAAGCATCTGCCTCTAACCCTAGGAAGCTCTTTGCCACCTTCTCCTCCCTCCTGAATCCTCCCCCCCCCTCCCTCTCTGCAGATGACTTCGTCAACCATTTTGAAAAGAAGGTCGACGACATCCGATCCTCGTTTGCTAAGTCAAACAACACTGCTGGTTCTGCTCACACTGCCCTACCCTGTGCTCTGACCTCTTTCTCCCCTCTCTCTCCAGATGAAATCTCGCGTCTTGTGACGGCCGGCCGCCCAACAACCTGCCCGCTTGACCCTATCCCCTCCTCTCTTCTCCAGACCATTTCCGGAGACCTTCTCCCTTACCTCACCTCGCTCATCAACTCATCCCTGACCGCTGGCTACGTCCCTTCCGTCTTCAAGAGAGCGAGAGTTGCACCCCTTCTGAAAAAACCTACACTCGATCCCTCCGATGTCAACAACTACAGACCAGTATCCCTTCTTTCTTTTCTCTCCAAAACTCTTGAACGTGCCGTCCTTGGCCAGCTCTCCCGCTATCTCTCTCAGAATGACCTTCTTGATCCAAATCAGTCAGGTTTCAAGACTAGTCATTCAACTGAGACTGCTCTTCTCTGTATCACGGAGGCGCTCCGCACTGCTAAAGCTAACTCTCTCTCCTCTGCTCTCATCCTTCTAGACCTATCGGCTGCCTTCGATACTGTGAACCATCAGATCCTCCTCTCCACCCTCTCCGAGTTGGGCATCTCCGGCGCGGCCCACGCTTGGATTGCGTCCTACCTGACAGGTCGCTCCTACCAGGTGGCGTGGCGAGAATCCGTCTCCTCACCACGCGCTCTCACCACTGGTGTCCCCCAGGGCTCTGTTCTAGGCCCTCTCCTATTCTCGCTATACACCAAGTCACTTGGCTCTGTCATAACCTCACATGGTCTCTCCTATCATTGCTATGCAGACGACACACAATTAATCTTCTCCTTTCCCCCTTCCGATGACCAGGTGGCGAATCGCATCTCTGCATGTCTGGCAGACATATCAGTGTGGATGACGGATCACCACCTCAAGCTGAACCTCTGCAAGATGGAGCTGCTCTTCCTCCCGGGGAAGGACTGCCCGTTCCATGATCTCGCCATCACGGTTGACAACTCCACTGTGTCCTCCTCCCAGAGCGCTAAGAACCTTGGCGTGATCCTGGACAACACCCTGTCGTTCTCAACTAACATCAAGGTGGTGGCCCGTTCCTGTAGGTTCATGCTCTACAACATCCGCAGAGTACGACCCTGCCTCACACAGGAAGCGGCACAGGTCCTAATCCAGGCACTTGTCATCTCCCGTCTGGATTACTGCAACTCGCTGTTGGCTGGGCTCCCTGCCTGTGCCATTAAACCCCTACAACTCATCCAGAATGCCGCAGCCCGTCTGGTGTTCAACGTTCCCAAGTTCTCTCACGTCACCCCGCTCATCCGCTCTCTCCACTGGCTTCCAGTTGAAGCTCGCATCCGCTACAAGTCCATGGTGCTTGCCTACGGAGCTGTGAGGGGAACGGCACCTCAGTACCTCCAGGCTCTGATCAGGCCCTACACCCAAACAAGGGCACTGCGTTCATCCACCTCTGGCCTGCTCGCCTCCCTACCACTGAGGAAGTACAGTTCCCACTCAGCCCAGTCAAAACTGTTCGCTGCTCTGGCCAGCGGAGTCAATCACCACCTTCCGGAGACACCTGAAACCCCACCTCTTTAAGGAATACCTAGGATAGGATAAAGTAGTCCTTCTCACCCCCCCCTTAAAAGATTTAGATGCACTATTGTAAAGTGGCTGCTCCATTGGATGTCATAAGGTGAACGCACCAATTTGTAAGTCGCTCTGGATAAGAGTGTCTGCTGAATGACTTAAATGTAAATGTAAATGAGGAGAGGGAAAAGAGGGAAGAGAGGAAGGAGAGGGAAGAGAGGGAAGAGAGGGAAGAGAGGGAGGAGAGGGAACAGAGGGAAGAGAGGGACGAGAGGAAGGAGAGGGAAAAGAGGGAAGAGAGGGAGGAGAGGGAAGAGAGGGAAGAGAGGAAGGAGAGGGAAAAGAGGGAAGAGAGGGAAGAGAGGGAAGAGAGGGAAAAGAGGGAAGAGAGAGAGGAGAGGGAGGAGAGGGAAGAGAGAGAGGAGAGGGAAGAGAGGAAGGAGAGGGAAAAGAGGGAAGAGAGAGAGGAGAGGGGAAAGAGGGAAGAGAGGGAAGAGAGGGAGGAGAGGGAAGAGAGGAAGGAGAGAGAAGAGAGAGAGGAGAGGGGAAGAGAGGGAAGAGAGGGAAGAGAGGAAGGAGAGGGAAAAGAGGGAAGAGAGGAAGGAGAGGGAAGAGAGGAAGGAGAGGGAAGAGAGGAAGGAGAGGGAAGAGAGGAGGAGAGGGAAGAGAGGAAGGAGAGGGAAGAGAGGAAGGAGAGGGAAGAGAGGAAGGAGAGGGAAGAGAGGAAGGAGAAGGAAGAGAGGAAGGAGAGGGAAGAGAGGAAGGAGAGGGAAGAGAGGAAGGAGAGGGAAGAGAGGGAGGAGAGGAAAGAGAGGAAGGAGAGGGAAGAGAGGGAGGAGAGGGAAGAGAGGAAGGAGAGGGAAGAGAGGGGGAGAGGGAAGAGAGGGTAAAGAGGGAGGAAAGGAAAGAGAGAGAGGAGAGGGAAGAGAGAGGAGAGAGAGAGGAGATGAAAGAGAGAGAAGGAAGGGAAGAGAGAGGAGAGGAAAGAGAGAGAATAGAGGGAAGAGAGAGAATAGAGGGAAAATGTAGGCAGACAGACAGAAATACACAGTACTTTAATGGAGGTCTGAGGCACAGAGACAAGCCAAGATGAGGAGGAGAGTCTGTAGGGTTCGGGCTAGGGTCTGATACAAGGGGCCAAGCTAAGCTGGGGAGTCTCGGGGTTGTGTTAGCGTTGTGAGTTGGGGTCTGGAGGGTTAGGGTTAGGATCAGGGAGCCAGGGAGGCACTGAGACAGGGAGACAGGGAGACAAGTGGAGGCAGTGAGAAGAGTCTGGAGGGTGACGTCTGAGGGTTAGGGTTAGGTCTACCTCTGACAAGCCTCCCAGTAAACCAATAAAAATGATCAAGCATCTCAGAAAAGCGCTACAAATAGCCCACAGAAACCAGGTTCATGAAATCGATAACATGCTAGTACCAGGTAACATTCATATACTGTCTCTGAAACTCACTTAGATAATTCCCTTGATGATACAGTGGTAGCAACACATGGTTATAACATCTACATGAGAGACAGGAATGCCAATGGGGGAGGTGTTGCTATTATATTCCTGTAAAGCTTAGAGAGGATCTCATACCAAATGCTGTTGAAGTAATATGGCTCCAGGTTCACCTGCTTATTCTTGTGAGGTGTTGCTATAGACCACAAAGTGCTAACAATTAGTATATGGATAATGTATGTGAAATGCCCTATAATGTATGGGATATAAACAGAGATGTATAAGTTACGTACATTTCACTCAAGAAAAAACTTCAAACTGTAACCTATACCTGAAACCCGGTTCAGGTAATCTGTCAACTTACCAGGGTATTTACAAATCATCCACATGTATTGATCAGATTTTTACTAATGCTGCAGACATTTGCTACATATTGACGAGGAATTTAAAAATTGTATGTTTGAGAGAGACGAGGCGAAGGAAATGGCAAATAAGTCTGGCTGCACAGCTGATCGGCAAACAAACTGTAGATTGAGAAATCATGTGACTAAACTAAACAAAAAGAAGAAGAAACTGTCCTATGAAACAAAGATAAATTATATAAAGAATGATGTAAAAAGCTTTGGAGCACCTTTAATCATATTTGGGCAAAAATCCAAACTCAGCTCCTTTATTGATTGAATCAGGTGGCTCATTCATCACAAAACCCACTGATAATGCAAACTACTGTAATTATATTTTCATTGGATTAGAAGGCATGACATGCTAACAACAAATTCTCAACCTACACATCCATTCATAACTGATGAAATTATGAAAATCAAGCATTGTCATTGTTTATTCAATAAAGTGAGTGTGGAAGAAGTAAAAAAATTATGCCAAGCGAACTGGGTCTGATGATTTCGATGGAAAATGAATGAGGATGATAGTGGACTATTGCCACTCCTACTTACCATCTCTTCAATCTAAGCTTACACTACAGTGTGTGACCTCAGACCTGGAGGGAGCAAAAAGCCATTCCGCTACCCAAGAAGAGCAAAGAACCCTTTATTGGCCCAATCAGCTGACCAATTAGCCTGTTACCAACCCTTAGCAAACTTTTGGAAAAAATGGTGTTTGACCAGATACAATGCTAATTCACAGTAAACAAATTAACAACAGATAACAACAGATATTCAGGACACTTATAGGGAAGGACTTTCAACATGTATAGCACTTACAAACATTACTGATGATTAGCTGAAATAAATTCCTGTTGACATTATCAATCATAATCATAATCGGCTGATGTAAGAAATCACGAGAGGCAGCACCAAGAAAATTTTGGGGAGGGGCATACAGGGAGTTTGGCTGAGTCAGGTTGGAGACCTGAGCCAACTCCCCGTGCTTACCGTGGCGAGCTTTGTACTGGTCAGGCACCGTGTTATGCGGTGGAGCGAGCGGTGTCTCCAGTGTGCGTTCACAGCCCAGTGCACTACATCCCAGCTCCCCGCATCTGCAGGGCTAGGGTGAGCATCCAGCCAGGACGGATGGTTCCGGCTCAGCTCGCCTGTTGTCCAGTGCGTCCCTTCGGCCCAGGATATCCTGCGCCGGCTCGGCGCACTGTGTCTCTGGTATATCTACACCGCCCAGTGCGTCCTGTGCCAGCGACCCGCATTTGCAGGGCGAAGATAACCACTCAGCCAGGACGGGTTGTGCAAGCTCGAGACCTCCAGTGCGCCTCCACGGCCCAATGTATCCGGTGCCTCAGCCAAGGACAAAGCCTCCTGTATGTCTCCCCAGCCTGGTGAGTCCTATGCCTGCTCCCACTCTCTCCACTCCAGTGATGATCCATGGCAAGAAGCCTCCAGTGATGATTCATGGCAAGAAGCCTCCAGTGATGATCCATGGCAAGAAGCCTCCAGTGATGATCCATGAAGACTATACCTATAATAACCCGAAGACTATAACATAATAACCTGAAGACTATAACTATAATAACCTGAAGACGACAACTATAATAACATGTAGACTATAACTATAATAACCTGAAGACTATAACTATAATAACCTGAAGACTATAACTATAATAACCTGAAGACTATAACTATAATAACCTGAAGACGACAACTATAATAACATGTAGACTATAACTATAATTACCTGAAGAATATAACTAGAATAAAAAACAGATTATAACTAAAATAACCTAAAGGTTATAACTATAATAACCTCAAGACTATAACTATAATAACCTGTGGAGTATAACTATAATAACCTGTAGACTATAACTATAATAACCTGTAGACTATAACTATAATAACCTGAAGACTATAACTATAATAACCTGAAGACTATAACTATAATAACCTGAAGACGACAACTATAATAACATGTAGACTATAGCTATAATTACCTGAAGAATATAACTAGAATAAAAAACAGATTATAACTAAAATAACCTAAAGGTTATAACTATAATAACCCGAAGACTATAACTAAATTAACCTGTAGAGTATAACTATAATAACCTGAAGACAACAACTATAACTCAAATAACCTCAAGACTATAACTATAATAACCTGTAGACTATAACTATAATAACCTGTAGACTATAACTATAATAAAATTAAGACTGTAGCTATAAAAGCCTGTAGACTATAGCTATAATAACAAGACTATAACTATAATATCCTGAAAACTGTAACTATAATTACCTGAAGACTATAACTATAATATCCTGTAGACTATAGCTATAAAAACATGTAGACTATAACTATAATTACCTGAAGACTATAACTATAATATCCTGTAGACTATAACTATAATTACCTGAGACTATAACCACAACTATTATAACAACCTGAAGACTACAACTATAACTATAATTACCTGAAGACTATAACTATAATATCCTGTAGACTGTAGCTATAAAAACATATAGACTATAACTATAATTACCTGAGACTATAACCACAACTACTATAACAACCTGAAGACTACAACTATAATAACCTGAAGACTAAAACTATAATAACCTGAAGACTATAACTATAAAAACATGTAGACTATAACTATAATAACATGTAGACTAAAACTATAATTACCTGAGACTATAACCACAACTACTATAACAACCTGAAGACTACAACTATAATAACCTGAAGACTAAAACTATAATAACCTGAAGACTATAACTATAAAAACATGTAGACTAAAACTATAATTACCTGAGACTATAACCACAACTACTATAACAACCTGAAGACTACAACTATAATAACCTGAAGACTACAACTATAATAACCTGAAGACTAAAACTATAATTACCTGAGACTATAACCACAACTACTATAACAACCTGAAGACTACAACTATAATAACCTGAAGACTAAAACTATAATAACCTGAAGACTACAACTATAATAACCTGAAGACTAAAACTATAATAACCTGAAGACTATAACTATAAAAACATGTAGACTATAACTATAATAACCTGAAGACTAAAACTATAATAACCTGAAGACTATAACTATAAAAACATGTAGACTATAACTATAATAACCTGAAGACTAAAACTATAATAACCTGAAGACGACAACTATAATAACATGTAGACTATAACTATAACAACCTGAAGACTACAACTATAATAACCTGAAGACTATAACTATAATTACCTGAAGACTATAACTATAATAACATGTAGACTATAACTATAATAACCTGAAAACTATAACTATAAAAACATGTAGACTACAACTATAATTACCTGAAGACGATAACTATAATAACATGTAGACTACAACTATAATAACCTGAAAACTATAACTATAAAAACATGTAGACTATAACTATAATTACCTGAAGACTATAACTATAATAACATGTAGACTATAACTATAATAACATGTAGACTATAACTATAATTACCTGAAGACTATAACTATAATAACATGTAGACTATAACTATAATTACCTGAAGACGATAACTATAATAACATGTAGACTACAACTATAATAACCTGAAAACTATAACTATAAAAACATGTAGACTATAACTATAATTACCTGAAGACTATAACTATAATAACATGTAGACTATAACTATAATAACCTGAAAACTATAACTATAAAAACATGTAGACTACAACTATAATTACCTGAAGATGATAACTATAATAACATGTAGACTACAACTATAATAACCTGAAAACTATAACTATAAAAACATGTAGACTATAACTATAATTACCTGAAGACTATAACTATAATAACATGTAGACTATAACTATAATAACATGTAGACTATAACTATAATTACCTATAACTATAATAACATGTAGACTACAACTATAATAACCTGAAAACTATAACTATAAAAACATGTAGACTATAACTATAATTACCTGAAGACTATAACTATAATAACATGTAGACTATAACTATAATAACATGTAGACTATAACTATAATTACCTGAAGACTATAACTATAATAACATGTAGACTATAACTATAATAACATGTAGACTATAACTATAATAACATGTAGACTATAACTATAATAACCTGAAGACTATAACTATAATAACCTGAAGACTATAACTATAATAACCTGAAGACTATAACTATAATAACATGTAGACTATAACTATAAAAACATGTAGACTATAACTATAATAACATGTAGACTACAACTATAACTAAAATAACCTGAAGACTATAACTATAATAACCTGAAGACTATAACTATAATAACATGTAGACTATAACTATAATTACCTGAAGACTATAACTATAATAACATGTAGACTATAACTATAATTACCTGAAGACTATAACTATAACAACATGTAGACTATAACTATAATTACCTGAAGACTATAACTATAATAACATGTAGACTATAACTATAATAACATGTAGACTATAACTATAATTACCTGAAGATTATAACTAATAACTAGACTATAACTATAATTATGAAGACTATAACTATAATAACATGTAGACTATAACTATAATAACATGTAGACTATAACTATAATAACATGTAGACTATAACTATAATAACCTGAAGACTATAACTATAATAATAACCTAACATGTAGACTATAACTATAATAACATGTAGACTATAACTATAATAACATGTAGACTATAACTATAAAGACTATAACTATAAAAACATGTAGACTATAACTATAATAACATGTAGACTACAACTATAACTATAATAACCTGAAGACTATAACTATAAAAACATGTAGACTATAACTATAAAAACCTGAAGACTATAACTATAATAACATGTAGACTATAACTATAATAACCTGAAGACTATAACTATAATAACATGTAGACTATAACTATAATAACATGTAGACTACAACTATAACTATAATAACATGTAGACTATAACTATAAAAACATGTAGACTATAACTATAATAACCTGAAGTGAAGACTATAACTATAATAACCTGAAGAATAACATGAAGACTATAACTATAATAACCTGAAGAATATACCTATAATATCCTGAAGACTACAATAACTATAATAACTATAATGACTATACCTGAGACTAATAACATTAACACTATAACTATAACAATAATAACCTGAAGACTATAACTATAATAACCTGAAGATTCTATCCAAAATAACCTGAAGACTATAGCTATAATAACCTGAAGACTATAACTATTATAGCCTGAAGACTATAACTATAATAACCTGAAGAATATACCTATAATATCCTGAAGACTACTACTACACTATAATAATCTGTAGGCTATAACTATAATACCTGAGACTATACCTGAGACTAATAACATTAACACTATAACTATAACAATAATAACCTGAAGACTATAACTATACCAACCTGAAGACAACAACTATAATAATATGAAGACTATAACTATAATAACCTGTAGACTATAACTATAATAACCTGAAGACTATAACTTTAATAACCTGAAGACTATAACTATAATAACATTAAGACTATAACTATAATAACCTGAAGACTATAACTATAATAACATTAAGACTATAACTATAATAACCTGAAGACTATAACTATAATAACATTAAAACTATAACTATAATAACCTGAAGACTTATATAATGCTTAGGCTTTAGCTCAGAGGGCATCGTGGTCTGAGGTGACTCTAACAGTAGGTACAGTAGACAATGAAAGAAACCATCACAGGTATCAAATGTGTACTGCCATCTGCTATGAAATCAGCATGCAATCAACTAACAGTGTGTGCCTTTTCAGAAACGCATACAGTAAGTTTCATCACCATATGTATTTAATGTGACTGTAACAATAATAATAGTTTAATAATAATAATAATAGTTTTTGCGGATTACTTTGACTGGACATCGTTTATCTGCATCTCCTGTTGAGAACAAGTCATCTGATTAGAGGGTATATATCCCCAATTTTCTCTTAGCACACAAACCCAGTACATTACACAGTTGGGCCAACACAGATCATAACACTGCTGGGCCAACTCAGTTCATTACATTGCTGGGCCAACTCAGTTCATTACACTGCTGGGCCAACTCAGTTCATTACACTTCTGGGCCAACTCAGTTCATTACATTGCTGGGCCAACTCAGTTCATTACATTGCTGGGCCAACTCAGTTCATTACATTGCTGGGCCAACTCAGTTCATTACATTGCTGGGCCAACTCAGATCATAACACTGCTGGGCCAACTCAGTTCATTACATTGCTGGGCCAACTCAGATCATAACACTGCTGGGCCAACTCAGTTCATTACACTTCTGGGCCAACTCAGTTCATTACACTGTTGGGCCAACTCAGATCATAACACTGCTGGGCCAACTCAGTTCATTACACTGCTGGGCCAACTCAGATCATTACACTGTTGGGCCAACTCAGTTCATTACACTGCTGGGCCAACTCAGTTCATTACACTGTTGGGCCAACTCAGTTCATTACACTTCTGGGCCAACTCAGTTCATTACACTTCTGGGCCAACTCAGTTCATTACACTTCTGGGCCAACTCAGTTCATTACACTTCTGGGCCAACTCAGTTCATTACACTTCTGGGCCAACTCAGTTCATTACACTTCTGGGCCAACTCAGTTCATTACACTTCTGGGCCAACTCAGTTCATTACACTTCTGGGCCAACTCAGTTCATTACACTTCTGGGCCAACTCAGTTCATTACACTTCTGGGCCAACTCAGTTCATTACACTGTTGGGCCAACTCAGTTCATTACACTTCTGGGCCAACTCAGTTCATTACACTTCTGGGCCAACTCAGTTCATTACACTGTTGGGCCAACTCAGTTCATTACACTTCTGGGCCAACTCAGTTCATTACACTGTTGGGCCAAGTCAGATCATTACACTGCTGGGCCAACTCAGATCATTACACTTCTGGGCCAACTCAGATTATTACACTTCTGGGCCAACTCAGTTCATTACACTGTTGGGCCAACTCAGATCATTACACTGTTGGGCCAACTCAGATCATTACACTGCTGGGCCAACTCAGTTCATTACACTTCTGGGCCAACTCAGTTCATTACACTTCTGGGCCAACTCAGTTCATTACACTGTTGGGCCAACTCAGATCATTACACTGTTGGGCCAACTCAGATCATTACACTGCTGGGCCAACTCAGTTCATTACACTTCTGGGCCAACTCAGTTCATTACACTTCTGGGCCAACTCAGTTCATTACACTGTTGGGCCAACTCAGTTCATTACACTTCTGGGCCAACTCAGTTCATTACACTGTTGGGCCAAGTCAGATCATTACACTGCTGGGCCAACTCAGATCATTACACTTCTGGGCCAACTCAGATTATTACACTTCTGGGCCCAACTCAGATCATTACACTGTTGGGCCAACTCAGTTCATTACACTGCTGGGCCAACTCAGATCATTACACTGCTGGGCCAACTCAGTTCATTACACTGCTGGGCCAACTCAGTTCATTACACTTCTGGGCCAACTCAGTTCATTACACTGCTGGGCCAACTTAGTTCATTACACTTCTGGGCCAACTCAGTTCATTACACTTCTGGGCCAACTCAGTTCATTACACTTCTGGGCCCAACTCAGATCATTACACTGTTGGGCCAACTCAGTTCATTACAGTGCTGGGCCAACTCAGTTCATTACACTTCTGGGCCAACTCAGATCATTACACTGCTGGGCCAACTCAGTTCATTACACTGCTGGGCCAACTCAGATCATTACACTGCTGGGCCAACTCAGATCATTACACTGCTGGGCCAACTCCGATCATTACACTGCTGGGCCAACTCAGATCATTACACTGCTGGGCCAACTCCGATCATTACACTGCTGGGCCAACTCAGATCATTACACTGCTGGGCCAACTCCGATCATTACACTGCTGGGCCAACTCAGATCATTACACTGCTGGGCCAACTCAGATCATTACACTGCTGGGCCAACTCCGCTTTTATCATACAGTCATGTGTGCACTGCTGGGCCACTACCCTGGCGTTACAAGCGTCATGCTCTACCAACTGAGCTACACAGGACCACTGCTGGGCCAACTCAGATTGGTATCCCTCCAAGAGGGATCTGGGAGGGGAAGTTATGAAGGGATGTGAGCTGAAAAGGCTATTCTCAGACATTTGAATGGGAAATCTGGTATTCGAACAACAACAAAGTGGTCACCACTTTTCTTCTCAAAGCTTTATCTGGCTTGATTAAATCAGGTAACCTCATAGCAGTGATATTTTAGAGGCGAGAAAGAGGGAGAGAGTGAGGGAGAGAGAGATAGAGAGGGAGAGGCCTCAGCACTAGAACAGAGACAGGGGAACACCTCTTCCCTTCCAAATCAAAGCAGATCCTCTTTCTTTTATTCCAATTCAATACATGCTTAATTGGTATGAATGGGTGGTTGCCACAGTTGCCAAAGCAAAGTATATTTATTCCTCTCCCACCTCAGTGATTAGAGTGACCTGTTACCTGAGGGTACTGTACCACCGGCATCCAAATGGACCCAGTTGTCACGCCCTGATCAGTTTCACCTGTCCTTGTGATTTTCTCCACCCCCTCCAGGTGTCACTTGTTTTCCCTGTGTTTCCTGTCTCTCTGTGTCAGTTCGTCTTGTATGTTTCCAAGTCAACCAGCGGTTTTCCTGTTCTCCTGCTTTTTGCATTCTCCATTTTCTAGTACTCCCGGTTTTGACCCTTGCCTGTTTCTGGACTTTGAACCCGCCTGCCTGACCATTCTGCCTGCCTTGACCACGAGCCTGTCTGCCAGTCTGTACCTGCCTGCCTTGACCACGAGCCTGTCTGTCACTCTGTACCTGCCTGCCTTGACCACGAGCCTGTCTGCCAGTCTGTACCTGCCTGCCTTGACCACGAGCCTGTCTGCCAGTCTGTACCTGCCTGCCTTGACCACGAGCCTGTCTGCCAGTCTGTACCTGCCTGCCTTGACCACGAGCCTGTCTGCCTCTCTGTACCTGCCTGCCTTGACCACGAGCCTGTCTGCCACTCTGTACCTGCCTGCCTTGACCACGAGCCTGTCTGCCACTCTGTACCTGCCTGCCTTGACCACGAGCCTGTCTGCCAGTCTGTACCTGCCTGCCTTGACCACGAGCCTGTCTGCCAGTCTGTACCTGCCTGCCTTGACCACGAGCCTGTCTGTCACTCTGTACCTGCTGGACTCTGATCTAGTGTCTGCCTCCTGTGTCTGCATTTGGGTCTTCCCTTGAGCCTTGATACCCGTAAAGGTTAAGGTGGTCCCCGACTCGTGAATCTAGTAAGCCAATGTAAACTGGCTTTGACTGGCTGTTGTCAAATCGCTCCCGTTATCGGGATTGCAGCCATAAGAAGTTAAGCCTTAGACCAAAGGGAAGCAAAGCTCGCTCTAGAGACTATAACGGGGGACAGAGATCAACCTAGAGACTATAATGGGGGACAGAGATCGCCCTGAAGACTATAATGGGGACAGAGATCGCCCTGAAGAATATAATGGGGACGGAGAATGCCCTGAAGACTATAATGGGGACAGATATCACCCTGAAGACTATAATGGGGACAGATATCACCCTGAAGACTATAATGGGGACAGAGATCAACCTGAAGACTATAATGGGGACAGAGATCACTCTGAAGACTATAATGGGGACAGAGATCGCCCTGAAGACGATAATGGGGACAGAGATCGCCCTGAAGACTATAATGGGGACAGAGATCGCCCTGCAGACTATACTGGGGACAGAGATCGCCCTGCAGACTATAATGGGGACAGAGATCGCCCTGAAGACTATAATGGGAACAGAGATCTCCCTGAAGACTGTAATGGGGACAGAGATCGCCCTGAAGACTATAATGGGGACAGAGATCGCCCTGAAGACGATAATGGGGACAGAGATCACCCTGAAGACTATAATGGGGACAGAGATCGCCCTGCAGACTATACTGGGGACAGAGATCGCCCTGCAGACTATAATGGGGGACAGAGATCCACCTGCAGACTATAATGGGGACAGAGATCGCCCTGCAAACTATAATGGGGACAGAGATCGCCCTGAAGACTATAATGGGGACAGAGATCGCCCTGCAGACTATAATGGGGACAGAGATCGCCCTGCAGACTATAATGGGGGACAGAGATCGCCCTGCAGACTATAATGGGGACAGAGATCGCCCTGCAGACTCTAATGGGGGACAGAGATCGCCCTGCAGACTATAATGGGGGACAGAGATTGCCCTGAAGACTATAATGGGGGACAGAGATCGCCCTGCAGACTATAATGGGGGACAGAGATCGCCCTGCAGACTATAATGGGGACAGAGATCGCCCTGCAGACTATAATGGGGACAGAGACCGCCCTGCAAACTATAATGGGGACAGAGATCCCCCTACATACTATAATACAGACTATAATGGGGGACAGAGATTGCCCTGAAGACTATAATGGGGACAGAGATCGCCCTACAGACTAATGGGGGACAGAGATCGCCCTACAGACTATAATGGGGACAGAGATCGTCCTACAGACTATAATGGGGACAGAGATCGCCCTGCAGACTATAATGGGGACAGAGATCGCCCTGAAGACTATAATGGGGACAGAGATCGCCCTGAAGACTATAATGGGGACAGAGATCGCCCTGAAGACTATAATGGGGACAGAGATCGTCCAACAGACTATAATGGGGACAGAGATCCCCCTACATACTATAATACAGACTATAATGGGGGACAGAGATCGCCCTACAGACTATAATGGGGACAGAGATCGTCCTACAGACTATAATGGGGACAGAGATCGCCCTGCAGACTATAATGGGGGACAGAGATCGCCCTGAAGACTATAATGGGGACAGAGATCACCCTGAAGACTATAATGGGGACAGAGATCGCCCTGAAGACTATAATGGGAACAGAGATCGCCCTGAAGACTATAATGGGGACAGAGATCGCCCTGAAGACTATAATGGGGACAGAGATCGCCCTGAAGACTATAATGGGGACAGAGATCGCCCTGCAGACTATAATGGGGACAGAAATCGACCTGAAGACTATACTGGGGACAGAGATCGCCCTGAAGACGATAATGGGGACAGAGATCGCCCTGAAGACTATAATGGGGACAGAGATCGCCCTGCAGACTATACTGGGGACAGAGATCGCCCTGCAGACTATAATGGGGGACAGAGATCCACCTGCAGACTATAATGGGGACAGAGATCGCCCTGCAAACTATAATGGGGACAGAGATCGCCCTGAAGACTATAATGGGGACAGAGATCGCCCTGCAGACTATAATGGGGACAGAGATCGCCCTGCAGACTATAATGGGGGACAGAGATCGCCCTGCAGACTATAATGGGGACAGAGATCGCCCTGCAGACTCTAATGGGGGACAGAGATCGCCCTGCAGACTATAATGGGGGACAGAGATTGCCCTGAAGACTATAATGGGGGACAGAGATCGCCCTGCAGACTATAATGGGGGACAGAGATCGCCCTGCAGACTATAATGGGGACAGAGATCGCCCTGCAGACTATAATGGGGACAGAGACCGCCCTGCAGACTATAATGGGGACAGAGATCCCCCTACACACTATAATACAGACTATAATGGGGGACAGAGATTGCCCTGAAGACTATAATGGGGACAGAGATCGCCCTACAGACTATAATGGGGGACAGAGATCGCCCTACAGACTATAATGGGGACAGAGATCATCCTACAGACTATAATGGGGACAGAGATCGCCCTGCAGACTATAATGGGGACAGAGATCGCCCTGAAGACTATAATGGGGACAGAGATCGCCCTTAAGACTATAATGGGGACAGAGATCGTCCAACAGACTATAATGGGGACAGAGATCCCCCCTACATACTATAATACAGACTATAATGGGGGACAGAGATCGCCCTACAGACTATAATGGGGACAGAGATCGTCCTACAGACTATAATGGGGACAGAGATCGCCCTGCAGACTATAATGGGGGACAGAGATCGCCCTGAAGACTATAATGGGGACAGAGATCGTCCAACAGACTATAATGGGGACAGAGATCGCCCTGCAGACTATAATGGGGACAGAGATCGCCCTGAAGACTATAATGGGGACAGAGATTGCCCTGAAGAGTATAATGGGGACAGACATAGACCTAGAGACTATAATGGGGGGGCAGAGATCGCCCTACAGACTATAATGGGGACAGAGATCGCCCTGCAGACTATCACCCTTATTTACATTTTCTAGCCAAGTGTAAATCTCCCTGATTTACAGTATCTAGCACTGTGTAATTAACCCTGATGTATTATCTAGACCAGTGTAACTCACCCTGACTTACAGTTCTAGCCCACTGTAGCTAACCATGATGTATTGTCACGCGCTAGGCAAATGTAAATCAACTTGATGAATTTTCTAGTCCTGTGTAAATCACCCTGATTCATCCATCCCAGTGTAGCTCCCCCTGATGTATTATCTAGTCCTGTGTAAATCACCCTGATGTACAGTATCTGGATTCCTGTGTAAATCACCCTGATGTACAGTATCTAGTCCTGTGTAAATCACCCTGATGTACAGTATCTAGTCCTGTGTAAATCACCCTGATGTACAGTATCTAGTCCTGTGTAAATCACCCTGATGTACAGTATCTGGATTCCTGTGTAAATCACCCTGATGTACAGTATCTGGATTCCTGTGTAAATCACCCTGATGTACAGTATCTAGTCCTGTGTAAATCACCCTGATGTACAGTATCTGGATTCCTGTGTAAATCACCCTGATGTACAGTATCTAGTCCTGTGTAAATCACCCTGATGTACAGTATCTAGTCCTGTGTAAATCACCCTGATGTACAGTATCTAGTCCTGTGTAAATCACCCTGATGTACAGTATCTAGTCCTGTGTAAATCACCCTGATGTACAGTATCTGGATTCCTGTGTAAATCACCCTGATGTACAGTATCTGGATTCCTGTGTAAATCACCCTGATGTACAGTATCTGGATTCCTGTGTAAATCACCCTGATGTACAGTATCTAGTCCTGTGTAAATCACCCTGATGTACAGTATCTAGTCCTGTGTAAATCACCCTGATGTACAGTATCTAGTCCTGTGTAAATCACCCTGATGTACAGTATCTAGTCCTGTGTAAATCACCCTGATGTACAGTATCTAGTCCTGGGTAAATCACCCTGATGTACAGTATCTAGTCCTGTGTAAATCACCCTGATGTACAGTATCTAGTCCTGGGTAAATCACCCTGATGTACAGTATCTAGTCCTGGGTAAATCACCCTGATGTACAGTATCTAGTCCTGGGTAAATCACCCTGATGTACAGTATCTAGTCCTGGGTAAATCACCCTGATGTACAGTATCTAGTCCTGGGTAAATCACCCTGATGTACAGTATCTAGTCCTGTGTAAATCACCCTGATGTACAGTATCTAGTCCTGGGTAAATCACCCTGATGTACAGTATCTAGTCCTGTGTAAATCACCCTGATGTACAGTATCTAGTCCTGTGTAAATCACCCTGATGTACAGTATCTAGTCCTGTGTAAATCACCCTGATGTACAGTATCTAGTCCTGTGTAAATCACCCTGATGTACAGTATCTAGTCCTGTGTAAATCACCCTGATGTACAGTATCTAGTCCTGTGTAAATCACCCTGATGTACAGTATCTAGTCCTGTGTAAATCACCCTGATGTACAGTATCTAGTCCTGGGTAAATCACCCTGATGTACAGTATCTAGTCCTGGGTAAATCACCCTGATGTACAGTATCTAGTCCTGGGTAAATCACCCTGATGTACAGTATCTAGTCCTGGGTAAATCACCCTGATGTACAGTATCTAGTCCTGGGTAAATCACCCTGATGTACAGTATCTAGTCCTGGGTAAATCACCCTGATGTACAGTATCTAGTCCTGGGTAAATCACCCTGATGTACAGTATCTAGTCCTGTGTAAATCACCCTGATGTACAGTATCTAGTCCTGTGTAAATCACCCTGATGTACAGTATCTAGTCCTGTGTAAATCACCCTGATGTACAGTATCTAGTCCTGGGTAAATCACCCTGATGTACAGTATCTAGTCCTGTGTAAATCACCCTGATGTACAGTATCTAGTCCTGGGTAAATCACCCTGATGTACAGTATCTAGTCCTGGGTAAATCACCCTGATGTACAGTATCTAGTCCTGGGTAAATCACCCTGATGTACAGTATCTAGTCCTGGGTAAATCACCCTGATGTACAGTATCTAGTCCTGGGTAAATCACCCTGATGTACAGTATCTAGTCCTGTGTAAATCACCCTGATGTACAGTATCTAGTCCTGGGTAAATCACCCTGATGTACAGTATCTAGTCCTGTGTAAATCACCCTGATGTACAGTATCTAGTCCTGTGTAAATCACCCTGATGTACAGTATCTAGTCCTGTGTAAATCACCCTGATGTACAGTATCTAGTCCTGTGTAAATCACCCTGATGTACAGTATCTAGTCCTGTGTAAATCACCCTGATGTACAGTATCTAGTCCTGTGTAAATCACCCTGATGTACAGTATCTAGTCCTGTGTAAATCACCCTGATGTACAGTATCTAGTCCTGGGTAAATCACCCTGATGTACAGTATCTAGTCCTGTGTAAATCACCCTGATGTACAGTATCTAGTCCTGTGTAAATCACCCTGATGTACAGTATCTAGTCCTGTGTAAATCACCCTGATGTACAGTATCTAGTCCTGGGTAAATCACCCTGATGTACAGTATCTAGTCCTGGGTAAATCACCCTGATGTACAGTATCTAGTCCTGGGTAAATCACCCTGATGTACAGTATCTAGTCCTGGGTAAATCACCCTGATGTACAGTATCTAGTCCTGGGTAAATCACCCTGATGTACAGTATCTAGTCCTGTGTAAATCACCCTGATGTACAGTATCTAGTCCTGTGTAAATCACCCTGATGTACAGTATCTAGTCCTGTGTAAATCACCCTGATGTACAGTATCTAGTCCTGTTTAAATCACCCTGATGTACAGTATCTAGTCCTGTGTAAATCACCCTGATGTACAGTATCTAGTCCTGTGTAAATCACCCTGATGTACAGTATCTAGTCCTGGGTAAATCACCCTGATGTACAGTATCTAGTCCTGTGTAAATCACCCTGATGTACAGTATCTAGTCCTGTGTAAATCACCCTGATGTACAGTATCTAGTCCTGTGTAAATCACCCTGATGTACAGTATCTAGTCCTGTGTAAATCACCCTGATGTACAGTATCTAGTCCTGTGTAAATCACCCTGATGTACAGTATCTAGTCCTGGGTAAATCACCCTGATGTACAGTATCTAGTCCTGGGTAAATCACCCTGATGTACAGTATCTAGTCCTGTGTAAATCACCCTGATGTACAGTATCTAGTCCTGGGTAAATCACCCTGATGTACAGTATCTAGTCCTGGGTAAATCACCCTGATGTACAGTATCTAGTCCTGGGTAAATCACCCTGATGTACAGTATCTAGTCCTGGGTAAATCACCCTGATGTACAGTATCTAGTCCTGGGTAAATCACCCTGATGTACAGTATCTAGTCCTGTGTAAATCACCCTGATGTACAGTATCTAGTCCTGTGTAAATCACCCTGATGTACAGTATCTAGTCCTGTGTAAATCACCCTGATGTACAGTATCTAGTCCTGTGTAAATCACCCTGATGTACAGTATCTAGTCCTGGGTAAATCACCCTGATGTACAGTATCTAGTCCTGGGTAAATCACCCTGATGTACAGTATCTAGTCCTGGGTAAATCACCCTGATGTACAGTATCTAGTCCTGTGTAAATCACCCTGATGTACAGTATCTAGTCCTGTGTAAATCACCCTGATGTACAGTATCTAGTCCTGTGTAAATCACCCTGATGTACAGTATCTAGTCCTGTGTAAATCACCCTGATGTACAGTATCTAGTCCTGTGTAAATCACCCTGATGTACAGTATCTAGTCCTGTGTAAATCACCCTGATGTACAGTATCTAGTCCTGTGTAAATCACCCTGATGTACAGTATCTAGTCCTGGGTAAATCACCCTGATGTACAGTATCTAGTCCTGGGTAAATCACCCTGATGTACAGTATCTAGTCCTGTGTAAATCACCCTGATGTACAGTATCTAGTCCTGGGTAAATCACCCTGATGTACAGTATCTAGTCCTGGGTAAATCATCCCTGATGTACAGTATCTAGTCCTGGGTAAATCACCCTGATGTACAGTATCTAGTCCTGGGTAAATCACCCTGATGTACAGTATCTAGTCCTGGGTAAATCACCCTGATGTACAGTATCTAGTCCTGTGTAAATCACCCTGATGTACAGTATCTAGTCCTGTGTAAATCACCCTGATGTACAGTATCTAGTCCTGTGTAAATCACCCTGATGTACAGTATCTAGTCCTGTGTAAATCACCCTGATGTACAGTATCTAGTCCTGGGTAAATCACCCTGATGTACAGTATCTAGTCCTGTGTAAATCACCCTGATGTACAGTATCTAGTCCTGGGTAAATCACCCTGATGTACAGTATCTAGTCCTGGGTAAATCACCCTGATGTACAGTATCTAGTCCTGGGTAAATCACCCTGATGTACAGTATCTAGTCCTGGGTAAATCACCCTGATGTACAGTATCTAGTCCTGGGTAAATCACCCTGATGTACAGTATCTAGTCCTGATGTAAATCACTGTGTAAATCCTGATGTACAGTATCTAGTCCTGGGTAAATCACCCTGATGTACAGTATCTAGTCCTGGGTAAATCACCCTGATGTACAGTATCTAGTCCTGTGTAAATCACCCTGATGTACAGTATCTAGTCCTGGGTAAATCACCCTGATGTACAGTATCTAGTCCTGGGTAAATCACCCTGATGTACAGTATCTAGTCCTGTGTAAATCACCCTGATGTACAGTATCTAGTCCTGTGTAAATCACCCTGATGTACAGTATCTAGTCCTGGGTAAATCACCCTGATGTACAGTATCTAGTCCTGTGTAAATCACCCTGATGTACAGTATCTAGTCCTGTGTAAATCACCCTGATGTACAGTATCTAGTCCTGTGTAAATCACCCTGATGTACAGTATCTAGTCCTGTGTAAATCACCCTGATGTACAGTATCTAGTCCTGTGTAAATCACCCTGATGTACAGTATCTAGTCCTGTGTAAATCACCCTGATGTACAGTATCTAGTCCTGTGTAAATCACCCTGATGTACAGTATCTAGTCCTGTGTAAATCACCCTGATGTACAGTATCTAGTCCTGTGTAAATCACCCTGATGTACAGTATCTAGTCCTGTGTAAATCACCCTGATGTACAGTATCTAGTCCTGGGTAAATCACCCTGATGTACAGTATCTAGTCCTGTGTAAATCACCCTGATGTACAGTATCTAGTCCTGTGTAAATCACCCTGATGTACAGTATCTAGTCCTGTGTAAATCACCCTGATGTACAGTATCTAGTCCTGTGTAAATCACCCTGATGTACAGTATCTAGTCCTGTGTAAATCACCCTGATGTACAGTATCTAGTCCTGTGTAAATCACCCTGATGTACAGTATCTAGTCCTGTGTAAATCACCCTGATGTACAGTATCTAGTCCTGTGTAAATCACCCTGATGTACAGTATCTAGTCCTGTGTAAATCACCCTGATGTACAGTATCTAGTCCTGGGTAAATCACCCTGATGTACAGTATCTAGTCCTGTGTAAATCACCCTGATGTACAGTATCTAGTCCTGTGTAAATCACCCTGATGTACAGTATCTAGTCCTGTGTAAATCACCCTGATGTACAGTATCTAGTCCTGTGTAAATCACCCTGATGTACAGTATCTAGTCCTGTGTAAATCACCCTGATGTACAGTATCTAGTCCTGTGTAAATCACCCTGATGTACAGTATCTAGTCCTGTGTAAATCACCCTGATGTACAGTATCTAGTCCTGTGTAAATCACCCTGATGTACAGTATCTAGTCCTGTGTAAATCACCCTGATGTACAGTATCTAGTCCTGTGTAAATCACCCTGATGTACAGTATCTAGTCCTGGGTAAATCACCCTGATGTACAGTATCTAGTCCTGTGTAAATCACCCTGATGTACAGTATCTAGTCCTGTGTAAATCACCCTGATGTACAGTATCTAGTCCTGTGTAAATCACCCTGATGTACAGTATCTAGTCCTGGGTAAATCACCCTGATGTACAGTATCTAGTCCTGTGTAAATCACCCTGATGTACAGTATCTAGTCCTGTGTAAATCACCCTGATGTACAGTATCTAGTCCTGTGTAAATCACCCTGATGTACAGTATCTAGTCCTGGGTAAATCACCCTGATGTACAGTATCTAGTCCTGTGTAAATCACCCTGATGTACAGTATCTAGTCCTGTGTAAATCACCCTGATGTACAGTATCTAGTCCTGTGTAAATCACCCTGATGTACAGTATCTAGTCCTGTGTAAATCACCCTGATGTACAGTATCTAGTCCTGTGTAAATCACCCTGATGTACAGTATCTAGTCCTGGGTAAATCACCCTGATGTACAGTATCTAGTCCTGGGTAAATCACCCTGATGTACAGTATCTAGTCCTGTGTAAATCACCCTGATGTACAGTATCTAGTCCTGTGTAAATCACCCTGATGTACAGTATCTAGTCCTGTGTAAATCACCCTGATGTACAGTATCTAGTCCTGTGTAAATCACCCTGATGTACAGTATCTAGTCCTGTGTAAATCACCCTGATGTACAGTATCTATTATTTATTTTACTAGGCAAGTCAGTTAATTAAGAACAAATTCTTATTTTCAATGATGGCCTAGGAACAGTGGGTTAACTGCCTGTTCAGGGGCAGAACGACAGATTTGTACCTTGTCAGCTCAGGGGTTTGAACTTCCGGTTACTAGTCTAACGCTCTAACCACTAGGCTACCCTGCTGCTCTATCCCAGTGAAACCCTGATTTTTATTATCTCGCCCAGTGTAACTCACCCTGATGTATCTAGCCCAGTGTAACTCACCCTGATGTATCTAGCCCAGTGTAACTCACCCTGATGTATCTAGCCCAGTGTAACTCACCCTGATGTATCTAGCCCAGTGTAACTCACCCTGATGTATCTAGCCCAGTGTAACTCACCCTGATGTATCTAGCCCAGTGTAAGTCACCCTGATGTATCTAGCCCAGTGTAACTCACCCTGATGTATCTAGCCCAGTGTAAGTCACCCTGATGTATCTAGCCCAGTGTAACTCACCCTGATGTATCTAGCCCAGTGTAACTCACCCGGATGTATTATCTGAAACAGTGTAACTCACCCTGATATATCTAGCCCAGTGTAACTCACCCTGATTTATCTAGCCCAGTGTAACTCACCCTGATATATCTAGCCCAGTGTAACTCACCCTGATATATCTAGCCCAGTGTAACTCACCCGGATGTATTATCTGAAACAGTGTAACTCACCCTGATGTATCTAGCCCAGTGTAACTCACCTGGATGTATTATCTGAAACAGTGTAACTCACCCTGATTTATCTAGCCCAGTGTAACTCACCCTGATTTATCTAGCCCAG
The DNA here is from genome assembly GCF_021184085.1 of Oncorhynchus gorbuscha. NCBI lineage: Eukaryota > Metazoa > Chordata > Actinopteri > Salmoniformes > Salmonidae > Oncorhynchus > Oncorhynchus gorbuscha. The sequence goes on along the minus strand of NC_060181.1, from coordinate 14,031,744 downwards.
TGTAACTCACCCTGATATATCTAGCCCAGTGTAACTCACCCGGATGTATTATCTGAAACAGTGTAACTCACCCTGATATATCTAGCCCAGTGTAACTCACCCTGATTTATCTAGCCCAGTGTAACTCACCCTGATATATCTAGCCCAGTGTAACTCACCCTGATATATCTAGCCCAGTGTAACTCACCCGGATGTATTATCTGAAACAGTGTAACTCACCCTGATTTATCTAGCCTAGTTTATTTCACCCTGATTTATGTAGCCTAGTTTATTTCACCCTGATTTATCTAGCCTAGTTTATTTCACCCTGATTTATGTAGCCTAGTTTATTTCACCCTGATTTATGTAGCCTAGTTTATTTCACCCTGATTTATGTAGCCTAGTTTATTTCACCCTGATTTATCTAGCCTAGTTTATTTCACCCTGATTTATCTAGCCTAGTTTATTTCACCCTGATTTATCTAGCCTAGTTTATTTCACCCTGATTTATGTAGCCGGATGTAACTCACATTGATGTATTATCTATCCCAGTGTAAATCACCCTGATTTACATTGTCAACCCCAGTGTAACTCACCCGGATGTATCTAGCCCAGTGCAGCTCACCCTGATTTATTATCTAGCCCAGTGTAACTCATCCTGATTTACAGTATCTGGCCTAGTGCAACTCACCCTGGTTTTTATTATCTATCCCAGTGTAACTCATCTTGATTTACACTGTCTAGTCCAATGTAACTCACTCTGATTTATCTAGAATTGTTGTCAAGGAGCATTCGACGAGTAATTTACAACATTTATGTGTGTATGTACGTGTGTGTGAAAATCCTGCCTGTTGAACAGGGATGCCAGGTTGAAAAGCCTGCCTGTTGAACAGGGATGCCAGGTTGAAAAGCCTGCCTGTTGAACAGGGATGCCAGGTTGAAAAGCCTGCCTGTTGAACAGGGATGCCAGGTTGAAAAGCCTGCCTGTTGAACAGGGATGCCAGGTTGAAAAGCCTGCCTGTTGAACAGGGATGCCAGGTTGAAAAGCCTGCCTGTTGAACAGGGATGCCAGGTTGAAAAGCCTTTTGAACCCAAAGCCTTTCAGCCAGGCTCCAGAAGAGCCACCTATAACAGCCTATTGTTCTGTACCCCCAGGACCCAAGGGAAGATAGAAACCCAGCTAGACTCTTTGTGCCACATTGAAAGGAAAGATTGGCTAATTTGCTCTCAGGTGCAATTTAATTGGTTGCCACTGCACTGTAAATGCATTTAGTATAGTATAATGGTGTCAGTGTGTCTGTGTTTGTGTGTGTCTATAAACTGTATCCCAGGAGAATTCTGCCATTCCTTTCACACCCATCATCAGATAATTCCCAAATGCATGGTGATTTCTGGTCAGGGTGATTTCTGGTCTGTGGCATTGTTCCCAGCTTTTTCCAGTAGTATCAGTCAAGCTCACAGAGGAAAAACATTTCCTAAGCTGTGAACTTGGCCACCTCGGCACCTGTGAGCGTTTGCGATAAACGCTTTTGATAAGACATACGTTTGGAACGGGGACATACTAAATATTTATCTATCGTCCTTGAGAGAGGGCAGGGGAAACGACCCTACTTAAACGTTATGTAGAAATTGAGCTAGAAGTTTAACAAAAGAGGGAGACAGAGAAAGAGAGGAAAGAAAGAGAGAGAGTGAGAGTAGGAGAGGGAGAGAGAGAGACAGAGATACAGAGAGAGAGAAAGAGAGAGAGTGAGAGTAGGAGAGGGAGAGAGAGAGACAGAGATACAGAGAGAGAGAAAGAGAAGAAAGAAAGAGAGAGAGTGAGAGTAGGAGAGGGAGAGAGAGAGACAGAGATACAGAGAGAGAGAAAGAGAGAGAGTGAGAGTAGGAGAGGGAGAGAGAGAGACAGAGATACAGAGAGAGAGAAAGAGAAGGGGAAAGAATGCTTGTCCTTCAACGACAGAGAAATAAAATGTGTTTCACATTGAAGAACACAAGAACCAAATGTGCAACCGAATTCACAGTGTTTGTTTTCTCTCCTTCATTTATCTCTTTTTTTTTGTCATAAATGGCTTTTCTCGACCTACTCAAATACACAGACTTGACTTTTCCAAATATCCCATGTCCAGTAGAGAAGTATGTAGATAATCTGCCCAAACACACTCCGACTTCAGACAACCTTCCAATTCCTTCATCCACACATCTCATCCATTAGCTTTGGAGAAATGGATGTAGTTACTGGTCCTGTTGAAATCCTTCCTTCTTTCTTCTTCCTTCCTTCTTTATTTTTTAATTTTTAATTTTTTTAATGTTTTAATTTTTTTTTTTATTCTTGGTTCCTTCCTTCCTACCTTTCCTCCTTCCTCTCTTCCTTGAGGGAGGTAATCCCTACTTCAAGGAGATAGAAAGGAAGGATATATTTTAGGTAACACCTCTAATGCACATGAGGATGTGCATCCTTTTGTTCCAACTCAAGCCCATGATTGATTTAATCAAGATGTGCAAGACAGTGCTGGGGTAGAACAAATGCCTGCCCAACCCAAGACTAGGTTTGAGGAAGAAGATCCAGACATCCTGTAACTTACAGTTACAACCCATAGGAATGGAGGAAGGAGAACAGAAGGCCTGAGGGTGATCTGTCTAGACGTTCCAGTCAGAACTGGTCACCTTTGGATATCATAGGGTTCCAATACTTTAGTAATTCGTTCAACAGTTCATTTGTACCCTCCCTGATTTCCAGTGTTGTTGTGTGTGTGTGTGTGTACATTTGTGAAAATGTATACAGTATGTACAGTATTCAGAACCCTTGACCTTGTACACATTTTGCTACGTTACAGCCTTGTTCTAAAACGGAATAAATGAAACAATCTCCTCAGTAATCGACACACAAGACCCCACAAAGCAAAAAAATGTTTTTTAGAAATGTTTGCACGTATATTTTATTTTTTAAATCTGGAATACCTTAGTTTTCAGACCCTTTGCTATGAGACTCGAAATTGAGTTCAGGTGCGTCTTTTTTCCATTGATCATCCTTGAGATGTTACTACAACTTGATTAGAGTCAACCTGTGATAAATTCAATTGATTGGACATGATTTGTAAAGGCACTCACCTGTCTATATAAGGTCCCACAGTTGACAGTACCTAACAAAAACCAAGCCCTGAGGAATTGTCCGTAGCGCTCCAAGACAGGATTGTGTGGAAGCACAGATCTGAAGAAAGGTACCAACACATTGAAGGTCCCCAGAACACAGTGGTCTCCATCATTCTGAAATGAAAGACGTTCGGAACCACCAAGACTCTTCCTAGAGCTGGTTGCCGAGCCAAACTGAGCAATCGGGGAAGAAGGGCCTTGGTCAGGGAGGCGACCAAGAACGCAATGGTCACTCTGACAGAGCTCTAGAGTTCCTCTGTGGAGATGGGAGAACCTTCCATAAGGACAACCATCTCTGCAGCACTTCACCAATCAGGCCTTTGTGGTAGAGTGGCCCGACGGAAGCCACTCCTCGGCAAAAGACAAATGACAGTCTGCTTGGAGTTTGCCAAAAGGCACCTAAAGACTCTCAGACCATGAGAAACAAGATTCTCTGGTCTGATGAAACCAAAATTGAACTCTTTGGCCTGAAGGACAAGCATCACATCTGGAGGAAACCTGTGGGGACATTTTTCTGCGGCAGGGACTGGGAGACTAGTCAGGATCGTGGCAAAGATGAACGGAGCAAAGTACAGAGAGACCCGTGATGAAAACCTGCTCCAGAGCACTGAGGACCTTAGACTAGGGCGAAGGTTCATCTTCCAACAGGAAAATGACCCTAAGCCCACAGCCAAGAGAAGATTGAGCATTTCTGGAGAGACCTGAAAATAGCTATGCAGCAACCCATCCAACCTGACAGAGATTGAGAGGATCTGCAGAGAAGAATGGGAGAAACAGGTGTGCCGAGCCTGTGGCATCAAACCCCACAAAGTACTGTGTAAAAGGTCTGAATATTTGTGATATTTCCAATTAACATTTTTAATAAATTAGCAAAAAATGTTGTCATTATAGTGTATTGTGTGTAGATTGATGAGGGGAAAAAAACAATTTCATCAATTTTAGAATAAAACTGTAATGTAACAAAATGTAGAAAAAGTCAAGGGGTCTAAATACTTTCCGAAGGCACTGTATGTCTTTATTTTGCTGCAAACTCAAACGCTCCGGGACCCCAAGACCAATCCCTGGCAGTTTGGAGCATCAGAAGCAGTGAGCGTGGCCAGCCAGTCATTCGTGGTATGTGCTGTGGATATAAGATAGGCCAGATTGGGAAGGCAGTGAGCCAGAGGAATGGTAATTACTGGTGGAAATCAAACACCATCAATTGTAGGGTTTCAACATTTCTGACTGTCCCCCTCCCCTTTGGCCCTTCTCTCCCCTCTCCACCTCCGCTTACTCACTCAATCACTCACTCACTCACTCACTCAATCACTTACTCACTCACTCACTCACTCACTCACTCACCACCCTTCCTAAACTATCAGACTCTCTCTTCCTTCTCCAACCCTCCTTTTACTATTCTCTATCCTCCACCAAATCTCTCCAACTTTCTCCGGTTTTGCCCCATGTTTCTAAGTTTTCACCCTTCTTAAAATCCTTTAACAGTCTTCGCTCCTCTCTACCCTTCTGTCCGCTCCCTTTCAAACTCCCTCAACCCTACTCCTTCTCCACCCACCCTCAACCCACCCCTTCACCATTCTCCACCACCCTCAACCCACCCCTTCACCATTCTCCACCACCCTCAACCCACCCCTTCACCATTCTCCACCACCCTCAACCCACCCCTTCACCATTCTCCACCACCCTCAACCCACCCCTTCACCATTCTCCACCCACCCTCAACCCACCCCTTCACCATTCTCCACCCACCCTCAACCCACCCCTTCACCATTCTCCACCACCCTCAACCCACCCCTTCACCATTCTCCACCACCCTCAACCCACCCCTTCACCATTCTCCACCCACCCTCAACCCACCCCTTCACCATTCTCCACCACCCTCAACCCACCCCTTCACCATTCTCCACCCACCCTCAACCCACCCCTTCACCATTCTCCACCCACCCTCAACCCACCCCTTCACCATTCTCCACCCACCCTCAACCCACCCCTTCACCATTCTCCACCACCCTCAACCCACCCCTTCACCATTCTCCACCACCCTCAACCCACCCCTTCACCATTCTCCACCACCCTCAACCCACCCCTTCACCATTCTCCACCCACCCTCAACCCACCCCTTCACCATTCTCCACCCACCCTCAACCCACCCCTTCACCATTCTCCACCTCCCTCAACCCACCCCTTCACCATTCTCCACCCACCCTCAACCCACCCCTTCACCATTCTCCACCCACCCTCAACCCACCCCTTCACCATTCTCCACCCACCCTCAACCCACCCCTTCACCATTCTCCACCCACCCTCAACCCACCCCTTCACCATTCTCCACCCACCCTCAACCCACCCCTTCACCATTCTCCACCCACCCTCAACCCACCCCTTCACCATTCTCCAGCAACCTTTTCTTACCATCATTTTGCCCTCCTTCAGCTTGCGCAAATCCCTACTTTCCAAACTCTCCACTCTTTCCTCCCTTCTCTCCGTCTCTAATACCCTACTCTTCCTTCTTCATCCTTCTCCATCAGCCATTTGTCCATTCATCTCACCCCTTCTCATTCCAGTTGGGAGTGTAAAAGTTCTGAAAGAATAACAAGCCATACATACCGATGTCGGATCTTCATTTGATCACAATGTTGTTGCTGGAAATGCCCTGTACAGCCTGAAGTTAAAATGTGTAGTGTATTCAAATCAAATTCAAGGTTTAAAAAGGATTCTAAAAATGTTTCATTTCCACTTACAAAATGTCAGACTTCATTTGCCGGGACAAAAAAAGGATCAACCCCTTCAAAAATATCCAGTAATTATAATCCAGACAATGATTCACAAAGAGATGTTTTAATATCAGACGTTGTGCCTTCTACAGTCTGACAGGGTCCCTGACACTAACCAGTCACTGTGCAATCAATGGGACTTACTGACAAAGTAGTACCCTGTAGTAGTAGTACCCTGTATACAGTAGTAGTAGTACCCTGTAGTAGTAGTACCCTGTAGTAGTAGTAGTACCCTGTATACAGTAGAAGTAGTACCTGTATACAGTAGTAGTAGTACCCTGTATACAGTAGTAGGCGTACCCTGTATACAGTAATAGTATCCTTTATACAGTATAACTAGTACCTGTATACAGTAGTAGTACCCTGTTCAGTAGTAGTAGTACCCTGTATACAGTAATAGTAGTACCCTGTGTAGAGTAGTAGTACCCTGTTCAGTGGTAGTAGTACCCTGTTCAGTGGTAGTAGTACCCTGTATACAGTAATAGTAATACCCTGTGTACAGTAGTAGTACCCTGTATACAGTAGTAGTACACTTTATACAGTAGAAGAAGTACCTGTATACAGTAGTAGTAGTAGTAGCACCCTGTACAGTGGTAGTAGTACCCTGTATACAGTAATAGTAGCAACCTGTATACAGTAGTAGTACCCTGTGTACAGTAGTAGTAGTACCCTGTATACAGTAGAAGTAGTACCTCTATACAGTAGTAGTAGTACCCTTTATACAGTAGAAGTAGTGCCTGTATACAGTAGTAGTAGTACCCTGTATACAGTAGTAGTAGTACCCTTTATACAGTAGAAGTAGTACCTCTATACAGTAGTAGTAGTACCCTTTATACAGTAGAAGTAGTGCCTGTATACAGTAGTAGTAGTACCCTGTATACAGTAGTAGGCGTACCCTGTATACAGTAATAGTATCCTTTATACAGTATAACTAGTACCTGTATACAGTAGTAGTACCCTGTTCAGTAGTAGTAGTACCCTGTATACAGTAATAGTAGTACCCTGTGTAGAGTAGTAGTACCCTGTTCAGTGGTAGTAGTACCCTGTTCAGTGGTAGTAGTACCCTGTATACAGTAATAGTAATACCCTGTGTACAGTAGTAGTACCCTGTATACAGTAGTAGTACACTTTATACAGTAGAAGAAGTACCTGTATACAGTAGTAGTAGTAGTAGCACCCTGTACAGTGGTAGTAGTACCCTGTATACAGTAATAGTAGCAACCTGTATACAGTAGTAGTACCCTGTGTACAGTAGTAGTAGTACCCTGTATACAGTAGAAGTAGTACCTCTATACAGTAGTAGTAGTACCCTTTATACAGTAGAAGTAGTGCCTGTATACAGTAGTAGTAGTACCCTGTATACAGTAGTAGTAGTACCCTTTATACAGTAGAAGTAGTACCTCTATACAGTAGTAGTAGTACCCTTTATACAGTAGAAGTAGTGCCTGTATACAGTAGTAGTAGTACCCTTTATACAGTAGAAGTAGTGCCTGTATACAGTAGTAGTAGTACCCTTTATACAGTAGAAGTAGTGCCTGTATACAGTAGTAGTAGTACCCTGTATACAGTAGTAGTAGTACCCTTTATACAGTAGAAGTAGTACCTCTATACAGTAGTAGTAGTACCCTTTATACAGTAGAAGTAGTGCCTGTATACAGTAGTAGTAGTACCCTGTATACAGTAATAGTAGCAACCTGTATACAGTAGTAGTACCCTGTGTACAGTAGTAGTAGTACCCTGTATACAGTAGAAGTAGTACCTCTATACAGTAGTAGTACCCTGTATACAGTAGAAGTAGTACCTCTATACAGTAGTAGTACCCTTTTTTTCACCTTTATTTAACAAGGTAGGCTAGTTGAGAACAAGTTCTCATTTGCAACTGCGACCTGGCCAAGATAAAGCATAGCAGTGTGAACAGACAACACAGAGTTACACATGGAATAAACAATTAACAAGTCAATTGTCAAGTAGAAAAAATGGGTCAAGTCAAGTAGAAAAAATGGGCAGTCTATATACAATGTGTGCAAAAGGCATGAGGAGGTAGGCGAATAATACAATTTTGCAGATTAACACTGGTGAGATAAATGATCAGATGGCCATGTACAGGTAGAGATATTGGTGTGCAAAAGAGCAGAAAAATAAATAAATAAAAACAGTATAAACAGTATGGGAATGAGGTAGGTGAAAATGGGTGGGCTATTTTCCTATAGACTATGTACAGCTGCAGCGATCGGTTAGCTGCTCGGATAGCTGATGTTTGAAGTTGGTGAGGGAGATAAAAGTCTCCAACTTCAGCGATTTTTGCAATTCGTTCCAGTCACAGGCAGCAGAGTACTGGAACGAAAGGCGGCCAAATGATGTGTTGGCTTTAGGGATGATCAGTGAGATACACCTGCTGGAGCGCGTGCTACGGATGGGTGTTGCCATCGTGACCAGTGAACTGAGATAAGGCGGAGCTTTACCTAGCATGGACTTGTAGATGACCTGGAGCCAGTGGGTCTGGCGACGAATATGTAGTGAGGGCCAGCCGACTAGAGCATACAAGTCGCAGTGGTGGGTGGTATAAGGTGCTTTAGTGACAAAACGGATGGCACTGTGATAGACTGCATCCAGTTTGCTGAGTAGAGTGTTGGAAGCCATTTTGTAGATGACATCGCCGAAGTCAAGGATCGGTAGGATAGTCAGTTTTACTAGGGTAAGCTTGGCAGCGTGAGTGAAGGAGGCTTTGTTGCGGAATAGAAAGCCGACTCTTGATTTGATTTTCGATTGGAGATGTTTGATGTGGGTCTGGAAGGAGAGTTTGCAGTCTAGCCAGACACCTAGGTACTTATAGATGTCCACATATTCAAGGTCGGAACCATCCAGGGTGGTGATGCTAGTCGGGCATGCGGGTGCAGGCAGCGATCGGTTGAAAAGCATGCATTTGGTTTTACTCGCGTTTAAGAGCAGTTGGAGGCCACGGAAGGAGTGCTGTATGGCATTGAAGCTCGTTTGGAGGTTAGATAGCACAGTGTCCAATGACGGGCCGAAAGTATATAGAATGGTGTCGTCTGTGTAGAGGTGGATCAGGAAATCGCCCGCAGCAAGAGCAACATCATTGATATACACAGAGAAAAGAGTCGGCCCGAGAATTGAACCCTGTGGCACCCCCATAGAGACTGCCAGAGGACCGGACAGCATGCCCTCCGATTTGACACACTGAACTCTGTCTGCAAAGTAATTGGTGAACCAGGCAAGGCAGTCATCCGAAAAACCGAGGCTGTTGAGTCTGCCGATAAGAATATGGTGATTGACAGAGTCGAAAGCCTTGGCGAGGTCGATGAAGACGGCTGCACAGTACTGTCTTTTATCGATGGCGGTTATGATATCGTTTAGTACCTTGAGTGTGGCTGAGGTGCACCCATGACCGGCTCGGAAACCAGATTGCACAGCGGAGAAGGTACGGTGGGATTCGAGATGGTCAGTGACCTGTTTGTTGACTTGGCTTTCGAAGACCTTAGATAGGCAGGGCAGGATGGATATAGGTCTGTAACAGTTTGGGTCCAGGGTGTCTCCCCCTTTGAAGAGGGGGATGACTGCGGCAGCTTTCCAATCCTTGGGGATCTCAGACGATATGAAAGAGCGGTTGAACAGGCTGGTAATAGGGGTTGCGACAATGGCGGCAGATAGGGTACAGGGTACTTATACAGTAGAAGTAGTACCCTTTATACAGTAGAAGTAGTGCCTGTATACAGTAGTAGTAGTACCCTGTTCAGTGGTAGTAGTACCCTGTATACAGTAATAGTAGCAACCTGTATACAGTAGTAGTACCCTGTGTACAGTAGTAGTAGTACCCTTTATACAGTATAAGTAGTACCTGTATACAGTAGTAGTAGTAGTACCCTGTTCAGTGGTAGTAGTACCCTGTATGCAGTAATAGTAGCACCCTGTATACAGTAGTAGTAGTACCCTTTATACAGTAGTAGTAGTACCCTTTATACAGTAGAAGTAGCACCCTGTATACAGTAGTAGTAGTACCCTTTATACAGTAGTAGTAGTACCTGTATACAGTAGTAGTAGTACCCTTTATACAGTAGTAGTAGTACCCTTTATACAGTAGTAGTAGTACCCTTTATACAGTAGTAGTAGTACCCTTTATACAGTAGTAGTAGTACCCTTTATACAGTAGTAGTAGTACCCTGTATGCAGTAATAGTAGCACCCTGTATACAGTAGTAGTAGTACCCTGTATGCAGTAATAGTAGCACCCTGTATACAGTAGTAGTAGTACCCTTTATACAGTAGTAGTAGTACCCTTTATACAGTAGAAGTAGTACCTCTATACAGTAGTAGTAGTACCCTTTATACAGTAGAAGTAGTGCCTGTATACAGTAGTAGTAGTACCCTGTTCAGTGGTAGTAGTACCCTGTATACAGTAATAGTAGCAACCTGTATACAGTAGTAGTACCCTGTGTACAGTAGTAGTAGTACCCTTTATACAGTATAAGTAGTACCTGTATACAGTAGTAGTAGTAGTACCCTGTTCAGTGGTAGTAGTACCCTGTATGCAGTAATAGTAGCACCCTGTATACAGTAGTAGTAGTACCCTTTATACAGTAGTAGTAGTACCCTTTATACAGTAGAAGTAGCACCCTGTATACAGTAGTAGTAGTACCCTTTATACAGTAGTAGTAGTACCTGTATACAGTAGTAGTAGTACCCTTTATACAGTAGAAGTAGTACCTGTATACAGTAGTAGTAGTACCCTTTATACAGTAGTAGTAGTACCCTTTATACAGTAGTAGTAGTACCCTTTATACAGTAGTAGTAGTACCCTTTATACAGTAGTAGTAGTACCCTTTATACAGTAGTAGTAGTACCTGTATACAGTAGTAGTAGTACCCTTTATACAGTAGAAGTAGTACCTGTATACAGTAGTAGTACCCTTTATACAGTAGAAGTAGCACCCTGTATACAGTAGTAGTAGTAGTACCCTTTATACAGTAGTAGTAGTACCCTGTATACAGTAGTAGTAGCACCCTGTATACAGTAGTAGTAGTAGTAGTAGTACCCTTTATACAGTAGAAGTAGCACCCTGTATACAGTAGTAGTAGTAGTACCCTTTATACAGTAGTAGTAGCACCCTGTATACAGTAGTAGTAGTAGTAGTAGGCCAAGCTATCCCTCTCAGCACTGCCTGGACTGTTGCTTCCTGTTTGAGTTATATTAGGTTTTATTTCAATCATTTTCATAGTACCCTGTATACAGTATTAGTAGTAGTAGTAGCCCGTATACACTAATATAATAATAATAATAATAATAATAAGTAGTAGTACACTGTATACAGTAGTAGTAGTAGTACCCTGTACAGTAGTAGTTGTTGTAGAGAGCCATTTGGAACATAGCCTACTGCATGTTCCTCCCTGCGGAGTAACAGGCCTGTGATTGATGCAGGGGGAGAAGGGATAGCGGCTGGACCCTGAGACCTTCAGCTGCTACAGTCACATAGGTCCACGGTGTGTGTGTGTGTGTGTGTGTGTGTGTGTGTGTGTGTGTGTGTGTGTGTGTGTGTGTGTGTGTGTGTGTGTGTGTGTGTGTGTGTGTGTGTGTGTGTGTGTGTGTGTGTGTGTGTGTGTGTGTGTGTGTGTGTGTGTGTGTGTGTGTGTGTGTGTGTGTGTGTGTGTGTGTGTGTGTGTGTGTGTGCGTGCGTGTGTGTGTGCGTGTGTGTAGAGAGGTTGTTGAGAGAATGTCTGGGCCAGAGTGTTGGCAGACAGAGAGGGAGAGTGTTTTACGAGCTGAATGTCGACCCCTCTTATCTCCCATGACTTCTCTGGGTTACAGCAGCCACTCGCCCGTCTGGCCCAAGACAAATAGCAGAAGGAAGAGACACATTAAGAGCCAGAAAAACACTCACATACACAAGCACACACACACACACACACACACACACACACACACACACACACACACACACACACACACACACACACACACACACACACACACACACACACACACACACACACACACACACACACACACACACTGATTTGAGCGCATTAAGCAGCCGGTCCAGACAGAAAAATTGAGCCTTGCACATTGTCGTCTGTTCCCGCTGAGCCATGGCAACAAGCACTTCCTATTTCCTGTTTTCCGATGGTGCGAAGGAGAGGTGTTCACCCAGACAAACACACACACACGCACACGCACGCATACGCACCACGACCATGCACGAGCGTACACACATACGTCCATGCACACACACACACACACATTTGAACGTGTTACTATTTGACTGTGAAATGTGAGTGTGATAAAGACTTAATTATTTGGTGTGAAAAGTTTTTCTGGCTTTTTGCAACAGCAAAGTGGAGTAAAAGAGAAAATAATACCATGAGTGTTCCGTTAATACCATGAGAGTTCCGTTAATACCATGAGTGTTCCTATAATACCATGAGAGTTCCGTTAATACCATGAGAGTTCCGTTAATACCGCGAGAGTTCCGTTAATACCATGAGTGTTCCGTTAATACCATGAGAGTTCCGTTAATACCGTGAGAGTTCCGTTAATACCATGAGTGTTCCGTTAATACCATGAGAGTTCCGTTAATACCGTGAGAGTTCCATTAATACCATGAGTGTTCCGTTAATACCATGAGAGTTCCGTTAATACCATGAGAGTTCCGTTAACATTTACATTTACATTTAAGTCATTTAGCAGACGCTCTTATCCAGAGCGACTTACAAATTGGTGCATTCACCTTATGACATCCAGTGGAACAACCACTTTACAATAGTGCATCTAAATATTTTAAGGGGGGGGGGGGGTGAGAAGGATTACTTTATCCTATCCTAGGTATTCCTTAAAGAGGTGGGGTTTCAGGTGTCTCCGGAAGGTGGTGATTGACTCCGCTGTCCTGGCGTCGTGAGGGAGTTTGTTCCACCATTGGGGAGCCAGAGCAGCGAACAGTTTTGACTGGGCTGAGCGGGAACTGTACTTCCTCAGTGGTAGGGAGGCGAGCAGGCCAGAGGTGGATGAACGCAGTGCCCTTATTTGGGTGTAGGGCCTGATCAGAGCCTGGAGGTACTGAGGTGCCGTTCCCCTCACAGCTCCGTAGGCAAGCATGATCTTGTAGCGGATGCGAGCTTCAACTGGAAGCCAGTGGAGAGAGCGGAGGAGCGGGGTGACGTGAGAGAACTTGGGAAGGTTGAACACTAGACGGGCTGCGGCGTTCTGGATGAGTTGTAGGGGTTTAATGGCACAGGCAGGGAGCCCAGCCAACAGCGAGTTGCAGTAATCCAGACGGTAGATGACAAGTGCCTGGATTAGGACCTGCGCCGCTTCCTGTGTGAGGCAGGGTCGTACTCTGCGGATGTTGTAGAGCATGAACCTACAGGAACGGGCCACCGCCTTGATGTTAGTTGAGAACGACAGGGTGTTGTCCAGGATCACGCCAAGGTTCTTAGCGCTCTGGGAGGAGGACACAATGGAGTTGTCAACCGTGATGGCGAGATCATGGAACGGGCAGTCCTTCCCCGGGAGGAAGAGCAGCTCCGTCTTGCCGAAGTTCAGCTTGAGGTGGTGATCCGTCATCCACACTGATATGTCTGCCAGACATGCAGAGATGCAATTCGCCACCTGGTCATCAGAAGTGGGAAAGGAGAAGATTAATTGTGTGTCGTCTGCATAGCAATGATAGGAGAGACCATGTGAGGTTATGACAGAGCCAAGTGACTTGGTGTATAGCGAGAATAGGAGAGGGCCTAGAACAGAGCCCTGGGGGACCAGTGGTGAGAGCGCGTGGTGAGGAGACAGATTCTCGCCACGCCACCTGGTAGGAGCGACCTGTCAGGTAGGACGCAATCCAAGCGTGGGCCGCGCCGGAGATGCCCAACTCGGAGAGGGTGGAGAGGAGGATCTGATGGTTCACAGTATCGAAGGCAGCCGATAGGTCTAGAAGGATGAGAGCAGAGGAGAGAGAGTTAGCTTTAGCGGTGCGGAGCGCCTCCGTGATACAGAGAAGAGCAGTCTCAGTTGAATGCTTAGTCTTGAAACCTGACTGATTTGGATCAAGAAGGTCATTCTGAGAGAGATAGCGGGAGAGCTGACCAAGGACGGCACGTTCAAGAGTTTTGGAGAGAAAAGAAAGAAGGGATACTGGTCTGTAGTTGTTGACATCGGAGGGATCGAGTGTAGGTTTTTTCAGAAGGGGTGCAACTCTCGCTCTCTTGAAGATGGAAGGGACGTAGCCAGCGGTCAGGGATAAGTTGATGAGCGAGGTGAGGTAAGGGAGAAGGTCTCCGGAAATGGTCTGGAGAAGAGAGGAGGGGATAGGGTCGAGCGGGCAGGTTGTTGGGCGGCCGGCCGTCACAAGACGCAAGATTTCATCTGGAGAGAGAGGGGAGAAAGAGGTCAGAGCACAGGGTAGGGCAGTGTGAGCAGAACCAGCGGTGTCGTTAGACTTAGCAAACGAGGATCGGATGTCGTCGACCTTCTTTTCAAAATGGTTGACGAAGTCATCTGCAGAGAGGGAGGAGGTGGGGGAGGGGGAGGAGGATTCAGGAGGGAGGAGAAGGTGGCAAAGAGCTTCCTAGGGTTAGAGGGAGATGCTTGGAATTTAGAGTGGTAGAAAGTGGCTTTAGCAGCAGAGACAGAGGAGGAAAATGTAGAGAGGAGGGAGTGAAAGGATGCCAGGTCCGCAGGGAGGCGAGTTTTCCTCCATTTCCGCTCGGCTGCCCGGAGCCCTGTTCTGTGAGCTCGCAATGAGTCGTCAAGCCACGGAGCGGGAGGGGAGGACCGAGCCGGCCTGGAAGATAGGGGACATAGAGAGTCAAAGGATGCAGAAAGGGAGGAGAGGAGGGTTGAGGAGGCAGAATCAGGAGATAGGTTGGAGAAGGTTTGAGCAGAGGGAAGAGATGATAGGATGGAAGAGGAGAGAGTAGCGGGGGAGAGAGAGCGAAGGTTGGGACGGCGCGATACCATCCGAGTAGGGGCAGTGTGGGAAGTGTTGGATGAGAGCGAGAGGGAAAAGGATACAAGGTAGTGGTCGGAGACTTGGAGGGGAGTTGCAATGAGGTTAGTGGAAGAACAGCATCTAGTAAAGATGAGGTCGAGCGTATTGCCTGCCTTGTGAGTAGGGGGGGAAGGTGAGAGGGTGAGGTCAAAAGAGGAGAGGAGTGGAAAGAAGGAGGCAGAGAGGAATGAGTCAAAGGTAGACGTGGGGAGGTTAAAGTCGCCCAGAACTGTGAGAGGTGAGCCGTCCTCAGGAAAGGAGCTTATCAAGGCATCAAGCTCATTGATGAACTCTCCGAGGGGACCTGGAGGGCGATAAATGATAAGGATGTTAAGCTTGAAAGGGCTGGTAACTGTGACAGCATGGAATTAAAAGGAGGCATTAGACAGATGGGTAAGGGGAGAAAGAGAGAATGACCACTTGGGAGAGATAAGGATCCCGATGCCACCACCCCGCTGACCAGAAGCTCTCGGGTGTGCGAGAACACGTGGGCGGACGAAGAGAGAGCAGTAGGAGTAGCAGTGTTATCTGTGGTGATCCATGTTTCTGTCAGTGCCAAGAAGTCGAGGGACTGGAGGGAGGCATAGGCTGAGATGAACTCTGCCTTGTTGGCTGCAGATCGGCAGTTCCAGAGGCTACCGGAGACCTGGAACTCCACGTGGGTCGTGCGCGCTGGGACCACCAGATTAGGGTGGCAGCGGCCACGCGGTGTGGAGCGTTTGTATGGTCTGTGCAGAGAGGAGAGAACAGGGATAGACAAACACATAGTTGACAGGCTACAGAAGAGGCTACGCTAATGCAAGGAGATTGGAATGACAAGTGGACTACACGTCTCGAATGTTCAGAAAGTTAAGCTTACGTAGCAAGAATCTTATTGACTAAAATTATTAAAATGATACAGTACTGCTGAAGTAGGCTAGCTGGCAGTGGCTGCGTTGTTGACTTTGTAGGCTAGCTGGCAGTGGCTGCGTTGTTGACACTACACTAATCAAGTCGTTCCGTTGAGTGTAATAGTTTCTACAGTGCTGCTATTCGAGGGCTAGCTGGCTAGCTAGCAGTGTTGATTACGTTACGTTGCGTTAAAAGAACGACAATAGCTGGCTAGCTAACCTAGAAAATCGGTCTAGACTACACAATTATCTTTGATACACAGACGGCTATGTAGCTAGATAATTGTGTCTCCTACGTTAAGGACGACAAATAGCTGGCTAGCTAACCTCGGTAAATTAAGATAATCACTCTAAGACTACACGCTCTAAACTACACAATTATCTTGGATACGAAGACAACAAAGACAACTATGTAGCTAGCTAACACTACACTAATCAAGTCGTTCAGTTGAGTGTAATAGTTTCTACAGTGCTGCTATTCGGTAGACGGTGGACGTTTGCTAGCTGGCTAGCGGCTGGGCAGATAGCAGTGTAGACTACGTTAGGACGACAAATACGAAGTTGCAATAGAAGTGCTGACTGTTTCACTTTGTTGTCCTCTTTCTTTTCCTTTTTCTTCTGTCCTTCTTTTGTCCTTAATTTGTCTTCCTTTCTTCTGTTAACTAGATATTTTTTGTTGTTATTCTTTGTAAGCTAGCTAGCTTCTTCCAGGAGAGTCCCTAGCAACTGCTTAGCAACAAGTAAACAATTCTGCTAGCAATTCAGCTAGCTAAGATAACTGTACAATTTTATGAAAAATAGTTAATTTTTCAAAAGCCTGTCTTTTTTGATTTGTTCCTTGTTTTGTCTTCTATTGAGTCGTGCAGTTTTCTCTTGATTTTTTCGATGTACTTCACTCTAAAAAAAACATTTAAATCTCAATATATACAGGAGCTCATTTTTCAGCAGCTGCTCAATTTAGAACTCCGGAACATTTTTTTGTTAATACCATGAGAGTTCCGTTAATACCATGGGAGTTCCGTTAATACCATGACAGTTCCGTCAATACCATGAGAGTTCCGTTAATACCATGAGAGTTCTGATAATACCATGAGAGTTCCATTAATACCATGAGAGTTCCATTAATACCATGAGAGTTATGTTAATAACATGAGTGTTCCGTTAATACCATGAGAGTTCTGTTAATACCATGAGAGTTCCGTTAATACCATGCGAGTTCCGTTAATACCATGAGAGTTCTGTTAATACCATGACAGTTCCGTTAATACCATGAGAGTTCCGTTAATACCGTGAGAGTTCCGTTAATACCATGAGTGTTTCGTTAATACCATGAGAGTTCCGTTAAATCCATGAGAGTTCCGTTAATACCATGACAGTTCCGTTAATACCATGACAGTTCCGTCAATACCATGAGAGTTCCGTTAATACCATGACAGTTCCGTTAATACCACGAGAGTTCCGTTAATACCATGAGAGTTCCGTTAATAACATGAGTGTTCCGTTAATACCATGAGAGTTCTGTTAATACCATGAGAGTTCCGTTAATACCATGCAAGTTCCGTTAATACCATGAGAGTTATGTTAATACCATGAGAGTTCCGTTAATACCATGAGAGTTCCGTTAATACCATGAGAGCTCCGTTAATACCATGAGAGTTCCGTTAATACCATGAGTGTTCCGTTAATACCATGAGTGTTCTGTTAATACCATGAGAGTTCCGTTAATACCATGAGAGTTCCTTTGATACCATGAGAGTTCCGTTAATACCATGAGAGTTCCGTTAATACCATGAGAGTTCCGTTAATACCATGAGAGTTCCTTTGATACCATGAGAGTTCCGTTAATACCATGAGTGTTCTGTTAATACCATGAGAGTTCCGTTAATACCATGAGAGTTCCGTTAATACCATGAGAGTTCCGTTAATACCATGAGTGAACCTCTCCTGAAGTTTGTTTTATATGTCAGATAGAAATGAGTGGCGCCAATGTTAACATGGGGATTATGGTTTACAATAAATACAGTAAAATTACTTGGTGGTTGTAAGTATTTTTTTTAAACACTCGTTATAAAGACATCACTCCCAAGCACCTACCTGTCACAATGTAAGACAACAAACATGCCATAAAAAACTAAACATTCCCTTTCCTCATTGATATGATGGGTGCAGTAAAAACAAAGCAGAACCAACCAAAATATTTTTCACATTCTGCGAAAGAGAAAATGTCTGGAAACTCCCAAAATAGGCGATTATCTGATAATGATAAAAAGAACAATGGGACAACTGTCAGCATTTTAAATATGCACCTGACTCAGCCAGAAGAGGACTGGCCACCCCTCAGAGCCGGGTTCCTCTCTAGATTTCTTCCTAGATTCATGCCTTTCAAGGGAGTTTTTCCTTGCCACCTTGCTTCAACATCTGCATTGCTTGCTGCTTGGGGTGTTAGACTGGGTATCTGTATTAGCACTTTGTGACATCTGCTGATGTAAGAAGGGCTTTATAAATACATTTGATTGATAGAATGATAAATGGATGCAGTCTCCATGGATGGACCTTATTCTCTATGTGGTGCACTACTTCGCTGCTCAAAATTAGTGCACTACATTACAGAGGCAAAGACAGGGTATAAACAAGATGAGGAGCTGCGTACAACATGACTGAGCAAAATGTTATGGTTTGTCAGTTTGTCTGTCTGACCTACACACTGACAGACTGACCGATAGAATGACTGACTGACTGACTGACAGACTGACTGATAGACTGACTGGCAGACTGACTGATAGACTGACTGACTGACAGACAGACTGACTGACAGACTGACTGACTGACAGACTGACAGACTGACTGATAGACTGACTGACTGATAGACTGACTGACTGACAGACTGACTGACAGACTGACTGATAAACTGACTGATAGACTGACTGATAGACTGACTGATAGACTGACCGACAGACTGACTGATAAACTGACTGATAGACTGACTGATAGACTGACTGATAGACTGACTGATAGACTGACTGACTGACTGACAGACTGACTGACAGACTGACTGATAGACTGACTGATAGACTGACTGACAGACTGACTGACTGACAGACTGACAGACAGACTGACTGATAGACTGACTGACTGATAGACTGACTGATAGACTGACTGACAGACTGACTGACAGACTGACAGACTGACTGATAGACTGACTGACTGATAGACGGACAGACTGACTGACAGAGTCACTGATAGACTGACTGATATACTGACTGATAGACTGACCGACAGACTGACTGACTGACAGACTGACAGACTGACTGATAGACTGACTGACTGATAGACTCATTCATTCACAGGTTGAACTGAAACAACAACAATAACATTCCGTCTGGAATGACGATGAATGTGTATTATCATTTAAGTAGTTTTGTGAGAGTGGATTGTTCACCAACCAATAGATTCCCTCACTCAATCACCCACACACCTACTCACTCCCTCCCTCACTCACTCTCTCACTCTCTCACCCACTCAATCACTCATCTACTCATTCAATCAATAACTCACTTAATCTCTCACTCACTATCTCACTCAATCACTCACTTACATACTCACTCACTAACTCACTCACTAACTCACTCAAATACTCACTCACAGACAGAGACATTTCTTCATTTTCCTGGGTTTTGATTGTGATTGTGTGTGTGTGTGTGTGTGTGTGTGTGTGTGTGTGTGTGTGTGTGTGTGTGTGTGTGTGTGTGTGTGTGTGTGTGTGTGTGTGTGTGTGTGTGTGTGTGTGTGTGTGTGTGTGTGTGTGTGCGCGTGTGCGCGTGTGCGTGTGTGTGTGTGTGTGTGTGTGTGTGTGTGTGTGTGTGTGTGTGTGTGTGTGTGTGTGTGTGTGTGTGTGTGTGTGTGTGTGTGTGTGTGTGTGTGTGTGTGTGTGTGTGTGTGTGTGTCCGTGCACATGGATATTATGACCATAGGCCTGCTCTGTACTGTGTCTTGATGGTCTGCTATTTGACTGTATGATTTAGTGAAGGGAGTCTGTTCAAAGCACTGGCCCAGAGCTCCCTGGCGATGAGGCTAAGGACGCTCTCACCTCACTCATCTTTTATGGCCAACATTCCGCCCCTAAATAAATCATTGCGGGCGCACGTACCTCGAAGAGAAAAGGCTCACACACAGATACACTCTCTTTCACCTATCACACACACGTGAACATACACGCGGGCGCACATGCGCACACAAACACACTCACACACACACATACACACGAACACACTCACACACACACATACACACGAACACACTCACACACACACGAACACACTCACACACACACACACACAAACACACTCAAACTCACACACATACACACACTCACACACTCACACACACATACACACACAGAGAGAGTCTATCTTGCCTTTCAACACAAACACACACACACGAATAAAGAGAATAAATGCTGCGGCCCTGATCCATGATGACAGTTGTCTGGGGCCTCGTTCGCACGACCCCTGATCCTAACGTCTGCTCCCATGGTAACCCCTGTGCTCTGGTCGCGTCTCACTCATAAAGCGGTTCTAATTCCCTGTAAATACAAACAGATTGCAATCGGCTATGGTCAGTTATGGTCAGCTATGGACAGTTATGGTCAGCTAAGGTCAGTTATGGTCAGCTATGGTCAGTTATGGTCAGCTATGGTCAGTTATGGTCAGCTATGGTCAGCTAAGGTCAGTTATGGTCAGCTATGGTCAGTTATGGTCAGCTATGGTCAGCTATGGTCAGTTATGGTCAGTTATGGTCAGCTATGGTCAGTTATGGTCAGCTATGGTCAGCTAAGGTCAGTTATGGTCAGCTATGGTCAGTTATGGTCAGTTATGGTCAGCTATGGTCAGCTAAGGTCAGTTATGGTCAGCTATGGTCAGTTATGGTCAGTTATGGTCAGTTATGGTCAGCTATGGTCAGTTATGGTCAGCTATGGTCAGCGAAGGCAGTGTGGTCAGAAACATTAGTGATTTATCTGACCCCAAACATTTTTTCTTTCTGTTATTGTTTTATTCATCCCTTTTTTTCTCCTCTCATTCTGTTGTTTCTTGTGTATTTCCATTCCCATGTTTCAACAGGTCCTCTGTGCGGTGTTTGTGTTTTCCTGTGTAGCCAGCACATGGGGCCAGTGACCGAAAGGTTTCTGGTGTAAATCCCCAAGCAGACAAGGTGAAGAAACAGTTCGATGTGCCCTTGAGCAAGACACTTAACCCTTATTGCTGCTTTAAATGACTCTGGATTACTGTCAATTTAAAAACCTGATTTGTTCAGCAACCCGATGGTGGTCTAGTGTCTGCTAGGGTCCTGTCTGTCTAGTACGTGGTCCTAGGTGGTCCGGTAGGGTCCTGTCTGTCTTGTACGTGGTCCTAGGTGGTCCGGTAGGGTCCTGTCTGTCTAGTACGTGGTCCTAGGTGGTCCGGTAGGGTCCTGTCTAGTATGTGGTCCTAGTGGATTGATAGGTGGTCCTGTAGGGTCCTGTCTAGTATGTGGTCCTAGTGGATTGATAGGTGGTCCTGTAGGGTCCTGTCTGTCTAGTATGTGGTCCTAGTGGATTGATAGGTGGTCCTGTAGGGTCCTGTCTAGTATGTGGTCCTACATGGACCTGTCAGCCTGACAGCAGATTCAGTAAGTGTCTGACCCCTGGTTATTTAGATGTATGCAGCAGTGTTAGGCCGGATAGGAGGTCCAGTCTCTAACCAGGTTTCCATCCAACCTTTTTATTCGAGTAAAGTACATGTTGGATAGAAAATGTTGTAAACAGCTAATTTGTTGGTAAACTTTCCAAAGGTGGGATCTTTTTGTGTCGGTATGGTGGTGGAAAACAGCTATTTGTGTGTGATATGGAGGTGGAAAACAGCTATTTGTGTGTGATATGGAGGTGGAAAACAGCTATTTGTGTGTGATATGGAGGTGGAAAACAGCTATTTGTGTGTGATATGGTGGTGGAAAACAGCTATTTGTGTGTGATATGGAGGTGGAAAACAGCTATTTGTCTGTGATATGGTGGTGGAAAACAGCTATTTGTGTGTGATATGGAGGTGGAAAACAACTATTTGTGTGTGATATGGAGGTGGAAATACAGCTATTTGTGTGTGATATGGTGGTGGAAAACAGCTATTTGTGTGTGATATGGTGGTGGAAAACAGCTATTTGTGTGTGATATGGTGGTGGAAAACAGCTATTTGTCTGTAATATGGTGGTGGAAAACAGCTATTTGTCTGTAATATGGAGGTGGAAAACAGCTATTTGTCTGTAATATGGTGGTGGAAAACAGCTATTTGTCTGTAATATGGTGGTGGAAAACAGCTATTTGTCTGTAATATGGTGGTGGAAAACAGCTATTTGTCTGTAATATGGAGGTGGAAAACAGCTATTTGTCTGTAATATGGTGGTGGAAAACAGCTATTTGTCTGTAATATGGAGGTGGAAAACAGCTATTTGTCTGTAATATGGTGGTGGAAAACAGCTATTTGTCTGTAATATGGTGGTGGAAAACACCTTTATGTGTCACGTCTGCTCCCGCTCTTCCCCCATGGCGCTCGAGGGCATCAGGTTCCCCAGCATTACTCACCCCTGACACCACCATTACGCACACCTGCCCTCCCCAGTCACGCGCATCAGCGATCATTTTACTCACCTGGACTCAATCACCTGTCATTCCCTCCCCTATATCTGTCTGTTCCGCCGCTCTGTTCCCTGCTTCAGCATTGATTGTCGTATGTCCTTGTATACCCACTGACGCTGGTCCTGTCCTGTTCCCTGTCTGTTCCGTTTAAATGTTTCACTCCCCGTACCTGCTTCTCTACTCCAGCGTTGGTCCTTACATTTATGTGCGAGATATGGCGGTAGAAACGCCTTTATGCGCAAATATTTCCATAAAACCATTATTCGGTACAAACACAGTGTTTATCCACGCTAGTCGTGCTCAGGGTCTTGACCTGACTGCAGTTTGGTGTCGTAACCGACTTCAGTGGGAAAATGCTCACCTTCGATGGCCACTGCCATGCTGGAGAAGTGTGCTCTTCACGGATTAATCGCGGTTTCAACTGTACCGGGCAGATGGCAAACAATGTGTATGGTGTCATGTGTGTGAGCGGTTTGAACAGAGGTCCCCATGGTGACGGTAGGGTGAGCTACGGACAATGTGTATGGTGTCATGTGTGTGAGCGGTTTGAACAGAGGTCCCCATGGTGACGGTAGGGTGAGCTACGGACAATGTGTATGGTGTCATGTGTGTGAGCGGTTTGAACAGAGGTCCCCATGGTGACGGTAGGGTGAGCTACGGACAATGTGTATGGTGTCAGGTGTTTGAGCGGTTTGAACAGAGGTCCCCATGGTGACGGTAGGGTGAGCTACGGACAATGTGTATGGTGTCAGGTGTTTGAGCGGTTTGAACAGAGGTCCCCATGGTGACGGTAGGGTGAGCTACGGACAATGTGTATGGTGTCAGGTGTTTGAGCGGTTTGAACAGAGGTCCCCATGGTGACGGTAGGGTGAGCTACGGACAATGTGTATGGTGTCATGTGTGTGAGCGGTTTGAACAGAGGTCCCCATGGTGACGGTAGGGTGAGCTACGGACAATGTGTATGGTGTCAGGTGTTTGAGCGGTTTGAACAGAGGTCCCCATGGTGACGGTAGGGTAAGCTACGGACAATGAACGCAATTACATTTTATTGATGTTAATTTGAATGCAGTGAAATACCATGAAGAGGCAAATGGTGTTCACACCAAATACTGACTGGTTTTCTGATCCGTGCCCCTACCTTTTTTCCTAAGGTACCAAAGGATGCATGTCTGTCTTCCCAGTCATGTGGAATCCATAGATTAGAGCCTAGTGAATGTATTTCAATTGACTGATTTCCTTATGAACTGTAACTCTGAAAAATCTTTGAAATTGTTGCGTGTTGTGTTTATATTTCTGTTCAGTGTAGTAAACCGCAGACACATACTCCCTCCCACTACACGACCCACACGACAAAGCAGTAACATCTACACCATATCAAAGATAATTACAATGGCTGGTGTATTACTCCTCAGACAGCCATTTCAAATGTCGGAGATTACAATGGCTGGTGTATTACTCCTCAGACAGCCATTTCAAATGTCGGAGATTACAATGGCTGGTGTATAACTCCTCAGACAGCCATTTCAAATGTCGGAGATTACAATGGCTGGTGTATTACTCCTCAGACAGCCATTTCAAATGTCGGAGATTACAATGGCTGGTGTATTACTCCTCAGACAGCCATTTGAAATGTCGGAGATTACAATGGCTGGTGTATTACTCCTCAGACAGCCATTTCAAATGTCGGAGATTACAATGTTGGATTTAGTGTAAAACAAACCTTAAAACAGGGTTAAAAAATGAAAAGCAGTCATCCATACAAGCTGTCGTGCTGTTATCGTGGTTAGGTGTTTTCCCTGCCTATGACGAGGTTGCCTAGGTCAGGAAAAGCTCCTGGGCCTGTATTCATAAGACGTCTCAGAGTATGAGTTTCCATCTAGGATCAGGAACCACCGGTCCATGTAATATTATTCATTATGAGCGGAAAGACCAATCTAATCCTAGATCAGCACGCCTACCTAGCATTGATGTATGTCTCCAATAGAGACATAGAGAGGTGGAAAACAGACTCATCCTACTTAACTACTGCTGTAGACACCTTTTCTGTTCATATACTGTCCATCATTTGTGCGTATTGTTTTGTATTGTCAGGTATTACTGTAATGTTGGAGCTAGGAACATAATCATTTCGCTACACCTGTGATAACATCTTCAAAATATGTGTATAAATATAATACACAACCAATATATATGTTTTGTTATTTTATACACACATGCAGGGAGGGGGGGTGCATGTATATTAGATGTATATGCATATATATTGGTGAACAGGGAGTGCAGGAGGGGGCTGAGCATTCAGCCATGTTGAGGGTCAGCGTAGCGGAGATGTTGTTGCCTACCTTCCTTGGGTACGGGAACAAAACTTGAAGCAAGTGGGGACAGCAAACTGGGATAGGGAGAGATTGAATATGTCCACAAACACTCCAGCCAGGTGCTCTGCTGGTCTCTGAGGACGCGGCTTAGGATGCCATCTGGGCTGGCAACCTTGCAAAGGTTTACAAGCTTAAATGTTTTATTCAGGTCAGCCACAGAGAACGAGAGCTCGGTGGACCGATTCCGCAGCACTGTGTTTTACTCGAAGCGGGGCAAAGAAGGTGTTTAGCTTATCCGGGACCAAGGCACTGGTGTCCATGATGTGGCTGAGTGCATGTTCATGTGCGTGCGTAAATGTGTGTGTCTGTGTGTGTAGATGCTTGGCCATCAACAGTGCATGACTTTCCCCAGTTTGTCACATTACAGCCTTATTCTAAAAAAATATATATATATATGTTTCTCACCAACCTACACAAAATACCCCATAATTTGTGCGAATGTATGAAATAAAAAAAACAAAATATCACATTTACATAAGTATTCAGACCCTTGACTCAATACTTTGTTGAAGCACATTTGGCCGCGATTACAGCCTCAAGTCTTCTTGGGTTTGACGTTACAAGCTTGGCACACCTGTGTTTGGGGAGTTTCTCCCATTCTTCTCTACAGAACCTCTCAAGCTCTGTCAGGATGGATCGGGAGCGTCGCTGCACAGCTATTTTCAGGTCTCTCCAGAGATGTTCGATTGGGTTCAATTCCGGGCTCTGGCTGGGCCACTCAAGGACATTCAGAGACTTGTCCGGAAGACACTCCTGCGTTGTCTTGGCTGTGTGCTTAGGTTCGATGTCCTGTTGGAAGGTGAACCTTCATCCCAGTCTGAGGTCCTGAGTGCTCTGGAGCAGGTTTTCATCAAGAATCTCTCTGTACTTTGCTCTGTTCATCATTCCCTCGATCCTGACTAGTCTCCCAGTCCCTGCCACTGAAAAATATTTTGTTTCTCAGACCATGAGAAACAAGATTCTCTGGTCTGATGATACCAAGATTGAACTCATTGGCCTGAAGGTCAAGCATCACATCTGGAGGAAACTGAGCACCATCCCTACTGTGAAGATTGGTGGTGGCAGCATCATGCTTGGATTTAGCCTTTTGGCAAACTCCAAGCGGGCTGTCATGTGCCTTTTATTGAGGAGTGGCCACCTCCATAAAGGCCTGATTAGTGAAGTGCTGCAGAGATGGTTGTCCTTCTGGAAGGTTCTCCCATCTCCACGGAGGAACTTTGGAGCTTTTTCAGAGTGACCACCGGGTTCTTGGTCACCTCCCTGACCAAGGCACTTCTCCCCTGATTGCTTAGTTTGGCCGGGCGGCCAGTTCTAGGCAGAGTCTTGGTGGTTACAAACTCCTTCCATTTAAGAATGGTGGAGGCCACTGTGTTCTTGGGGACTTTCAATGCTGCAGAAATGTTTTGGTACCCTTCCCCAGATCTGTGCCTCGACACACTCCTGTCTTGGAGCTCTACAGACAATTTGTTTGACCTCATGGCTTGGTTTTTGCTCTAACAGACACTGTCAACTGTGGGACCTTATATAGACAGGTGTGTGCCTTACCAAATCATGTCCAATGAATTTAATTTATCACAGGTGGACTCCATTAAAGTTGTAGAAACATCAAGGATGATCAATGGAAACAAAATGCACCTGAGCTCAATTTCAAGTCTCATAGCAAAGGGGCTGAATACTTATGTAAATGATTTATTCCATTTTTTTTTATGTACACATTTGAAAAAAACATCTAAAAACCTGTTTTCCCTTTGTCATTATAAGCTATTGTGTGTAGATTGATGAGGAAAAAATAATTGTATCAGTTTTAGAACATGGCTGTAACATAACAAAATGTGGGAAAAGTCAAGGGGTCTGAATACTTTCCCAATGCACTGTATATTTAACGATGTCCATCCCTTCACAGTTTGCTTTTCTACTGGTGCGCAAAATGGTGGATTGAGGAATAACAGCTTAGATGACATTTTGGAATCACTACTAGTTATACGGTGCTACAGATCATGTGAAACATGCGTAACGTGACCAATTTATACTGGCCCGTAAACACTATGCACAAAGAACTTTCTTCTCTCCCTAGAGGAATAGAGCTCATACTCGCTCCGTTGGGCATGGCCTATACATAGACTTTAAACCAGTCTGTCTGGCTTTTCCTAAAGCTTGCCTTCATAACATTTCCTGATGTTTGTAACTCATATAGCAGACATATTCTCAATTAAAAAAAGGCAAGGAAATGAAGTCATCAGATTTTGCCTGCTGGGTTTACTCAGAATCTCAATGGCCTTGTATCAGTATCATAAGTACTGACCCAAATAAACCATCTTTAAATGACATTGATAAAATGCACAACCATGTTTTTTTGGACCATCCATTGACAGAGACATGCATCTGGCTCAGAACCCTATTATACCTCAGAGTCTGCCAATAGATCCAGCTCACATAGCAGTCTAATGGTGGCAGTGGCACAAACCCTCCTCTGTGTCTGCAGACCCATCTACTGAACAACTGGGCTAAAGATAAAGAGACGTCTGCATTGTTGGGCTTAGTAGTCTTGCCTGTGTTTGGTTACCTGATAGAATATTAGCTCTGTAGAATCCAGGGGAGTATGCTGGGTTTATGAAGGGGGAAGGGTGGCTGGGTATGCTGGGTTTAAGAAGGGGGAAGGGTGGCTGGGTATGCTGGGTTTATGAAGGGGGACGGGTGGCTGGGTATGCTGGGTGGCTGGGTTTGAAGGGTGGCTGGGTATGCTAGGTTTATGAAGGGGGACTGGTGGCTGGGTATGCTGGGTGGCTGGGTATGCTGGGTGGCTGGGTATGCTGGGTTTATGAAGGGGGAAGGGTGGGTGGGTATGCTGGGTCGCTGGGTTTGAAGAGTGGTTGGGTATGCTGGGTTTATGAAGGGCGAAGGGTGGCTGTGTCTATAGGGCAAGGACGTATGCAGACAAACACACACACACAGTCACTCTCACACAGTGTAGATACTCTCACACGGTGTAGATACTAGATACAAAAACGCATATATATGTGGATCCACACGCGCACCATGTTGAATCCTGAACAGCAGACGTTGCCCGGAGTAGTGTTCAGCTGCAGCCCAGATGTGCCGAGCAGGGCGGATGGACAAAACACACACAGTGAGGTAAACCTGGTAGAGGTTTAGGGAGTAAAGTCTAAAACTACAGCATGACCGACAGAGGAAAGAACGAGAGAAACAAAATAGAGAGAGCAAAGCGGGACAAAACAACTGGAGGCAAAGGAAGACGGGGTGAGAGGAAGATGGGAACGAAGATAGAAAGACTCAGGGGGATGATAGCCAATGGAACCCATGCAGAAATCCAAACATATGGTTCAAATGATGAATCCTGTGCTATGAACCCCCCCCCCCCCCCCCCCCCCCCCCCCACCAAAAGAAAAGCTTTCTGGAATGGAGAGAGTGACCAATGACAAGGTGTGGTTGGAGGTGGAGTGGAGAGAGTGACCAATGACAAGGTGTGGTTGGAGGTGGAGGGGAGAGAGTGACCAATGACAAGGTGTGGTTGGAGGTGGAGGGGAGAGAGGGACCAATGACAAGGTGTGGTTGGAGGTGGAGGGGAGAGAGTGACCAATGACAAGGTGTGGTTGGAGGTGGAGGGGAGAGAGTGACCAATGACAAGGTGAGGTTGGAGGTGGAGGGGAGAGAGTGACCAATGACAAGGTGTGGTTGGGGGTGGAGGGGAGAGAGGGACCAATGACAAGGTGAGGTTGGAGGTGGAGGGGAGAGGGTGACCAATGACAAGGTGGTTGGAGGTGGAGGGGAGAGAGTGACCAATGACAAGGTGGTTGGAGGTGGAGGGGAGAGAGTGACCAATGACAAGGTGTGGTTGGAGGTGGAGGGGAGAGAGTGACCAATGACAGGTGGTTGGAGTGGAGGGGGAGAGAGTGACCAATGACAAGGTGTGGTTGGAGGTGGAGGGAGAGAGTGACCAATGACAAGGTGAGGTTGGAGGTGGAGGGGAAGTGACCAATGACAAGGTGGTTGGAGGTGGAGGGGAGAGAGTGACCAATGACAAGGTGTGGTTGGAGGTGGAGGGGAGAGAGTGACCAATGACAAGGTGAGGTTGGAGGTGGAGGGGAGAGAGTGACCAATGACAAGGTGGTTGGAGGTGGAGGGGAGAGAGTGACCAATGACAAGGTGTGGTTGGAGGTGGAGAGGCACTGATCCCAAAGGAGCGTGTAACGACGTTAAGAAACCAACACACTGGGTAATTTACAAAACAAAAACATCCTCACACTCGTTTAAAATCCCAATCCACAACCCTAAAGAAAGAGATTTCTCTTCTGCTTCTCTCATGTGAACCACGTTTACACTCCCAAACAAAACCTTGCCTTCTTTCTCCCCACTGGGAATAACTCCTCATCCATTGTGATGCTGAAGGTGTGTCTGTCTACGTTTGATACTGTTTATTCATTCCCTGAAGGGTTCTGTCATTCGCTAGCAACGTACTGTAGCTAGCAACAACAAGATCACTGGAGACAGCAGAAAAATCGGAACAGGAGATTAACATTGTATTAAATGCCATTATCAAATTTGTACAGGTATTTGTGATGACTGCACCACAGGGCACACAACGTTATTCAACGTAGAAAGTTGGTTAATATTTTGTTTGAGACGTTGATCAATGAGATCACAACCTATATTAACACACTCAAGAAATACATTTTACAGCAGAATCAAAATGACCTGGATTGAACATGAGATTACATTCAAATGACATGGTGCAAGTGACCAATGCCATTCTTGATTCTGACAGATTATTACAGCAATTGTGAAGATCTCAGCAGACCTGCGACGACCTATGACCTGTGTCTTGAACTTTATATAATTACATAAAGAAGAAATGTGTAGTTACAGTAACCTCAACATGTGGCCATGGATGTGTTACTCATTTTAAGGTTGAATGTTACATTAGTTTGTATAGGCCATTTACTGGATTACAATGTAATGTTGAATTGTGTTTGGTTGACAATGCAACCAAATATCAACATTTGAAGGAGATATATCTTCTGCTGGGATACTTCTATCTGTGCCACTGACTTAGTCTGGCTTTGTCTACAAATGAATCATTTATATGTTGTATCTACTTCTCCATCTCAACTAGCATTGCAACATTCCGGGAACTTTCAATAAATTCCCAGTTTTCCAGAAATCCCGGTTCCCTCCTGATTCTGGGAATCTTCCAACTGGGACATCGGGAAAACCAGGGAATTTATTGAAAGTTCCTGGAATGTTGAAAGCCTAATCTTAATCAAAAATCTAAATGAAAGATTAGGACTAAATAAAAATCAAACTTGAAATGTTCTTTTTAAATAAAGTTTCATTTGATTTAGTCCTGTTCTTACACTTATATTTTTTTGGTTGAGATGGAGACGTGAATCCAACATATCAATTATTATTTTGTCGACAAACTGGTTTTAAAATCAGTGGCTCCGATGGAAATATCCAAGCAGGAGATAAATCTCTCTCAAATGTTGATATTTGGTTGCGGTGATAACCAAAGACAATTCAATTCAATCACTAAATATTAGTACATTTGAAATCAACCAGAACTTGAAACCCTAGGCTTATTGTATTGTCTATTATTTAGTTGAATTCTGGGTTGAATTGAAACAATAGATTTCGATTACTTTGCAAATGCTATTGGCATTAAAAGCATCCTTGGTGATATATGAATGATAACGTTTGGTCACATTTCATTTGCTCTGTTAAACCTATGCTTTGGAAGGACTTCAACAATTAATATATATAAAACAATTATCACACCACAATCGTTCTCACGACAGCACATAGGTAAAAGTCAGTGACGAATAGCATAGCTATGCAGGGCTGGTTAAAACCTTGGCTGGTGACCAAAAGGTAGATGTAGATAGATCAATTCTCCAGTAGGAGGTGCTGCCCAGCCTATAGTTCTTTTCTGATTGTGGATATAACATTGAAGATCTGACATTGTTTTAAAGGAATGAATTCAACATATTTTATACAAGGTTTGCCTATGTTGAAATGTGGTTACCATGATGGCATAATCCTTTGGTTGAAATTTCACCCTCAAAATAACAGTTTATGTTGATACTTTTTTCAAATCCAATGTATTTTCCACGTAGATTCCACGTTACAATACATAAACAAAGTACGTTAAAACAAACATTGGTTCAACCAGTTTGTGCCCAGTGGTTGTGAGTCACTTTAAGGTTGTAACTAAGGCACAGAGTTCAACTGTCAGAACACGTTGTCAGGAAACCAAAATCCATTTATGAAACGCAATGGCCGGGATTCAATCAAAGGCTTATTGTCGACTTTTAAAGGTAATTTACACTTAAGCTATCATTTAACATGAATGAAATCTCCACAAACATTTGGTAAATTTCCAATAAAAGGCGCATTGTCGATAGTGCAATACACAGCGCTACAGCGTGCCCTCGAATAGATCCCAGCCAATGTTGTGCATTTGTGCTGTTTGTCTGTGCGTTCGCCTGGAACCAGTAACGCCAGGCAAACACGGCCTGGGGTGTCAAAGTATAATATATCATGTCATCCCTTTACACCAGTTTACCACCTGTTCCATTCACATCATCCTGAATGAGTGGCAACTATGTCCCAATGGGGCCGGATGTGTTGGACTGTCACCCCAATGGGGCCAGACTGGATGTGTTGGACTGTCGTCCCAATGGGGCCAGACTGGATGTGTTGGACTGTCGTCCCAATGGGGCCAGACTGGATGTGTTGGACTGTCGTCCCAATGGGGCCAGACTGGATGTGTTGGACTGTCGTCCCAATGGGGCCAGACTGGATGTGTTGGACTGTCACCCCAATGGGGCCAGACTGGATGTGTTGGACTGTCGTCCCAATGGGGCCAGACTGGATGTGTTGGACTGTCGTCCCAATGGGGCCAGACTGGATGTGTTGGACTGTCGTCCCAATGGGGCCAGACTGGATGTGTTGGACTGTCGTCCCAATGGGGCCAGACTGGATGTGTTGGACTGTCGTCCCAATGGGGCCAGACTGGATGTGTTGGACTGTCGTCCCAATGAGGCCAGACTGGATGTGTTGGACTGTCACCCCAATGGGGCCAGACTGGATGTGTTGGACTGTCGCGGTTTTTGAGCAGTGGCTTCTTCCTTGCTGAGCGGCCTTTCAGGTTATGTCGATATAGGGCTCATTCTACTGTGGATATAGATACTTTTGTACCTGTTTCCTTCAGCATCTTCACAAGATCCTTTGCTTTTGTTCTGGGATTGATTTACACTTTTCGCACCAATGTACATCTCCAAGAGACATTTACATTTACATTTAAGTCATTTAGCAGACGCTCTTATCCAGAGCGACTTACAAATTGGTGCATTCACCTTATGACATCCAGTGGGACAGTCACTTAACAATAGTGCATCTAAAACTTAGGGGGGGTGGGGTGAGAGGGATTACTTAACCTATCCTAGGTATTCCTTAAAGAGGTGGGGTTTCAGGTGTCTCCGGAAGGTGGTGATTGACTCCGCTGTCCTGGCGTCGTGAGGGAGTTTGTTCCACCATTGGGGGGCCAGGGCAGCGAACAGTTTTGACTGGGCTGAGCGGGAGCTGTACTTCCTCAGTGGTAGGGAGGCGAGCAGGCCAGAGGTGGATGAACGCAGTGCCCTTGTTTGGGTGTAGGGCCTGATCAGAGCCTGGAGGTACTGAGGTGCCGTTCCCCTCACAGCTCCGTAGGCAAGCACCATGCTCTTGTAGCGGATGCGAGCTTCAACTGGAAGCCAGTGGAGAGAACGGAGGAGCGGGGTGACGTGAGAGAACTTGGGAAGGTTGAACACCAGACGGGCTGCGGCGTTCTGGATGAGTTGAAGGGGTTTAATGGCACAGGCAGGGAGCCCAGCCAACAGCGAGTTGCAGTAATCCAGACGGGAGATGACAAGTGCCTGGATTAGGACCTGCGCCGCTTCCTGTGTGAGGCAGGGTCGTACTCTGCGGATGTTGTAGAGCATGAACCTACAGGAACGGGCCACCGCCTTGATGTTAGTTGAGAACGACAGGGTGTTGTCCAGGATCACGCCAAGGTTCTTGGCGCTCTGGGAGGAGGACACAATGGAGTTGTCAACCGTGATGGCGAGATCATGGAACGGGCAGTCCTTCCCCGGGAGGAAGAGCAGCTCCGTCTTGCCGAGGTTCAGCTTGAGGTGGTGATCCGTCATCCACACTGATATGTCTGCCAGACATGCAGAGATGCGATTCGCCACCTGGTCATCAGAAGGGGGAAAGGAGAAGATTAATTGTGTGTCGTCTGCATAGCAATGATAAGAGAGACCATGTGAGGTTATGACAGAGCCAAGTGACAAGAGACGGAACCTTCCTGAGCAGTATTATGGCTGCGTGGTCCCATGGTGTTTATACTTGCGGTCTTGGCTGATTTCTTTTAATTTTCCCATGATTTCAAGCAAAGAGGCACTGAGTTTGAAGGTAGGCCTTGAAATACATCCACAGATACACCTCCAATTGACTCAAATTATGTCAATTAGCCTATCAGACGCTTCTAAAGCCATGACATCATTTTCTGGAATTTTCCAAGCTTTTTTTTTTAAAGGCACAGCACACTTCTGACCCACTGAAATTGTGACACAGCGAATTTTAAGTGAAATAATCTGTCTGTATACAATTGTTGGAAAAATGACTTGTGTCATGCAAAAACTATAGTTTGTTAACAAGAAATTTGTGGAGTGGTAATGACTCCAACATAAGTGTATGTAAACTTTCGACTTCAACTGTATATTTACCCAAAAATATATGGGGATTGGAAATGATGCAGATAATTACATTGATAGAAGCCACAAAACTAAAACCGATCTCCCCCTCCCCCAAAAAACTAAGTGCCAACCCCTCGGGGTTGTGTGATGAGTCAGGCAAAGACAAAGACACCACATTTGGATGGACCCCACTTACCCACTGATGGAATCACCCCTGGAAGACTCTGTGCTAGTCTGTTTCCCATTTCAAACCTCAATGAATCTCATCCTTCAGGAGCAGTCACACACAGAGCGAGCCATGGCCCGGAGATACAGACTGAGTACAAAATAGCACCCTATTCCCTATGTAGTGCCCTACTTTTGTTCAGGACCCACAGGGATATGGTGTTGCTTTGGATGCAGCTACAGCCACAGTTCTATGTCAGCTCAGTGGAAAACACTAGAACCACAGAAACAATGTGAGATCTAGTACATTCCAGTTAAATGTAGGAAGGTATGGAGATAGTTGTATCTCTGTGGGAGAAGGTATTCTTTCATGATATGGAATGTAGTCTTATTGTATGGTAGAAGCATAGCAATATAGTGAATATAATCATTATCATCAATAAGTTTGATATTTGATGATGAGTTCCAGACAGACAACTAACCAAATGAGATTGATTGGATTCCACAGATGTGTTGTTCCTCACAGTCTTGTAGGCCGCAGTGATTCACTGTGTTCTAAAGGTGATGTAAGAAATGATATCCATCGGGTTATTTGTTTGACGATGTCACAATGGGAAGTCCGTGACATGTTGAGTGAGGTGGAGCACCATGTTAATCCAGATTATACTCTGGTCTAGAATGTTGTCTGATAGTGTTATCAAGAACCGCTGTTTGTAACTGGGACCAATCATACTTGTGATAAAGAGGAACTTGAAAATACCATGACAGGAAAAAACTGTGTGTGCCCCACATGGCACTCTATTCCCTAAATAGTGCACTACTTTAGACCCTATTCCTTATATAGTGCACTACTTTTGACCCTATTCCTTATATAGTGCACTACTTTTGACCAGTACCCTGTGGTGCCATTTGGGATGCAAATATTATGTTTCTATTACGAATGCCCTCATTAGAAGCCTCACAGAAGTTCAACCACCACAAGCATGGGAATAATACAGTGGTCTGCTCTTCATTTGTCCATTCAGTCAACATCACCCATGTGTCCAAAACCAAAACATGTATGTATTCTTTTTTTCAAAGACTCAAAATGCTCCTGGCTCGGGACCTATGTTTACCCAGTGGGATCTCAGGACAAAATGAATACATGTTGGAGAGTGGTAAGATATTCAGCACACTCATACTTTACATGACCCCTGGCCCTTTTCTTGTTTGCCACAGCATTGTATAACATCTGAACCTGTACATGCATGGTTTCCATGATCCATGTTTTATTAGCTTGGCCCCTTGACTTCACTTTCACTTTCTTCACAAAGCTAACTCGCATTATGCATTCAATGTCTCCTATATGTCGGACAATGTCTTTCAGTAAGACACTGTGGCCCAAGGTGTGATTTTCCCCTCATACAACTGCCTTTACAATCACAACTCTAAAGGACACAATAATTAGGTCTTGGAAGGTAGCTCTCTCTCCACTGGAAATCAGGTTTGGCTGGGCAGACCAACAGCCACAGCCGTGTGCAACAAATCAAACTGTCTTCTCATGTAAACAGTGGAAATGATTGACTCATTGATGTCCTTTGTGTTCAGAGGGAAATACAAATTGACTGCAGACCGTGAAAGCCAAATTAGGAACCGTTACGAAAGCGGTCCCTTCCAACCTGATTCAAATCAAACCTTTGCAGTCGGCGGCAGCAATAGTTTTACCATGCATTGATACTAAACATGTCTCGTTTTCATTTCATAATTCATGATGTGTTGTGTGTGTGTGTTGTAGGGAGGGGGAGGAAAGCATTGGGAAAAGTAATCGGTCGAGTCCAGTGGTCACCAACCGGTCGATCGTGATCAACTGATCGATCTCCAAGGCATCCCTAGTCGATCACCAAACATTTCTGTAAAACAAAACAACAACAACGGCTTTTGCGTTTCTATATTTTGTATTTGTTTCGCACTGTTGACGGTAGATGCACTTGATTCAGCAGCCCTGGCGCCCGGAATGCAAAGTGTTGCCATTTTAAACCAGTTCATGTGTCTGAATATAGAACGCCGTGTCCCCCGGCAGACCCAGAGAGCAAATCAAGTGCATCTAAAGGCCTACCGCTGGCCAATCAGATAGCTCAGATCACCATGTCTACACAGTTTCCTCAAACCATATACTGTAAAAATAAGTATTGATATATAGTATAATACTCTGAGATTTCAAAACTTTTAAAACCATGACTAAAGACTCAATGAATACAGCAAAGAGCTGCTGTTTTATTGCAGAAGTTCATGTTTAAGTTGTTGTTCAGCACTGTCAACATTTTGTTCAACACCTGTATAAGCTTTGTAAGCCACTAGCTTCAATGAATGAGAATGAGTATAGCGAAGTGTTCCGACAAGCTTGCGTTGTTATTATTAGATGGTTGTGTCTTTTTCAATATCACTTTCTCTGGTCACAGGAGTAACAACATGAGTTTGTGAATGAGGCAGAAATAATGTAGTGTGACTTGAGTTTCGCCATAAGTTGGAAAACTGTGTCCCTTTTTCTCAGCGGAGGGAATGAAAGCAGAGGGACGGTAGGTTGGGTGAGAGACAACCTCAGTGCTGCTCCTTCCTTCACCTCAGACTCACCATCAGATGCAGGCTATCATTTCAGTTTAAAAAAAATATTACGCTCACTTAGCTGTACCTCACAAGTAATACAACAAATGATCAGTGTGATCATATACCTACATTTTTTAAATATAATTTCAAAATGATCTGAGAAGAACAACATCGGCAGGGCAATTCAATAATGATCATGAATCGGGCCTAAAGCTTATTGCACAAACCACATTGCTACATAACGGCTTTTATTGGGTTAATGTTGCATAAGCTTACGTTTTTAAGTCATGTCTTTTTTATTTAAATATGTGATGTATTCTTTATATAGTGCACTACTATAGACCCTATTCCCTATATAGTGCACTACTATAGACCCTATTCCCTATATAGTGCACTACTATAGACCCTATTCCCTATATAGTGCACTACTTTACACCCTATTCCTTATATAGTGCACTACTATAGACCCTATTCCCTATATAGTGCACTACTTTACACCCTATTCCTTATATAGTGCACTACTATAGACCCTATTCCCTATATAGTGCACTACTATAGACCCTATTCCCTATATAGTGCACTACTATAGACCCTATTCCCTATATAGTGCACTACTATAGACCCTATTCCCTTATAGTGCACTACTTTACACCCTATTCCTTATATAGTGCACTACTATAGACCCTATTCCCTATATAGTGCACTACTTTAGACCTTATTCCTTATATAGTGCCCTACTTTTGATCTGTGTAAATGGGCCTAAATCTGATGTCCCAATGTTTTGACCAGATCAGTCAAAACATTGGGACATCAGTTCAGATTATATTCAATATTACAGTGCATGTTAAGTCTGTTTTTGATACTACAGTACCATGTATTCTCTGGTCTCGTCCTCCTGACTTTGTCAGGCGATGTTTGCAAAGGCTTCACTTGGAAATAATCACCATGGCAGAGTTTTACATCCTTTAATTCCAGATGTAACTATTTGTGTTGTTTTAATGTTCAGTCTGTTTTGCATACTTCTATGTGTTTTCTTATTATTACCAACTATAGTCCTTCTGACCAACTCTTACTAACTACTAATACAAACAACAATTACTAACTACTAATACAAACAACTATTACTACAAACTATTACTACCAACTATTACTACCAACTATTACTACCTACAACTACTATCTACTAATACAAACAACTATTACTACAAAGTATTACTACCAACTATTACTACCAACTATTACTACCTACAACTACTATCTACTATTACGAACTACTATTACTACCAACTATTACTACCTACAACTACTATCTACTAATACAAACAACTATTACTACAAAGTATTACTACCAACTATTACTACCAACTATTACTACCTACAACTACTATCTACTATTACTAACTACTATTACTAACTACTATTACTACCAACTATTACTACCAACTACTATTACAAACTAATATTACTAACTACTATTACTAACTACTATTACTACCAACTATTACTACCAACTATTACTAACTACTATTACTAACTACTATTACTACCAACTATTTTCTACCAACTATTACCAGCTGGTACATTTAGTCATAATAGCTGTAAAGAAATATCACGCTGTATATTTTAGCCACCGCCCTGGAGCAACCCACTATAAATAACAACATTTAAAACGTCTGTTAGCATTACATAATGACAGAAATGTTTGCCCCCATGTCGTGCCTGGTGCTTAGGAATCATAACAAAAAGAATCCTAAAGAAAATCGTTATTCAAACAGACACATGGTCAGGGGAAGGTAGACTAGTGTGCACACGGCTGTGCTAACACATATCGATTCAGCTTCTACTGGGAACGTTCCCCCAAATCTCCTTAGCTTTCTGAAAGCCAACGTACTCTACAAATACAATCGGCTATCACAAACAATTATGTAAATATAGCAGATTCAGAGTCTTTCCAATTAGTGAATATAAAGCATGTGTATCTGAGGCCCTTTGCCAATATGAAAGTTGTACATTTGTAGACAGGCTTCCAGCTTCAAAGCCAACAGGACTGCAGTGCTAAACCTGTGTGTAATGTGAAAATCATGCAAAGATATTCATAGACACAATAATATTCCCTTGGACAGAAATGTTACAACACGGTTTATCTTAACATCTCTGTTTCACTGTGTGCGTGTGGGTATGGGCGTGCGTTTGTGTTGCCCTCGCCCAATCAAAGCCAAATGTAGATGTGTTTAGTACTCTGTCTAAACACAGCTTTAACACAAGTGTTCGTTGCCATGAGGACACTTGACGTCGTAAAGGGACAGAGCCAGTGTTGCCATGAGGACACTTGACTTCATCAAGGGACAGAGCCAGTGTTGCCATGAGGACACTTGACTTCATCAAGGGACAGAGCCAGTGTTGCCATGAGGACACTTGACGTCGTAAAGGGACAGAGCCAGTGTTGCCATGAGGACACTTGACTTCATCAAGGGACAGAGCCAGTGTTGCCATGAGGACACTTGACTTCATCAAGGGACAGAGCCAGTGTTGCCATGAGGACACTTGACTTCATCAAGTGACAGAGCCAGTGTTGCCATGAGGACACTTGACGTCGTAAAGGGACAGAGCCAGTGCTGCCATGAGGACACTTGACTTCATCAAGGGACAGAGCCAGTGTTGCCATGAGGACACTTGACTTCATCAAGGGACAGAGCCAGTGTTGCCATGAGGACACTTGACTTCATCAAGGGACAGAGCCAGTGTTGCCATGAGGACACTTGACTTCATCAAGGGACAGAGCCAGTGCTGCCATGAGGACACTTGACTTCGTCAAGGGACAGAGCCAGTGTTGCCATGAGGACACTTGACTTCATCAAGGGACAGAGCCAGTGTTGCCATGAGGACACTTGACTTCATCAAGGGACAGAGCCAGTGTTGCCATGAGGACACTTGACTTCATCAAGGGACAGAGCCAGTGTTGCCATGAGGACACTTGACTTCATCAAGGGACAGAGCCAGTGTTGCCATGAGGACACTTGACTTCATCAAGGGACAGAGCCAGTGTTGCCATGAGGACACTTGACTTCATCAAGGGACAGAGCCAGTGTTGCCATGAGGACACTTGACTTCAAGGGACAGAGCCAGTGCTGCCATGAGTATCCCTGTAAAGCAGCAGATCAGCAGGAAGTTTTAGATGTGTCAATTTTGGATCACAGATGATCCTCTCACTCATCCTCTTAAAGGGACAGAGCCCCTTCATCCACACACTCCCTCTTCCCCTTCATCCACACACTCCCTCTTCCCCTTCATCCACACACTCCCTCTTCAAGGGACAGAGCCCTTCATCCACACACTCCCTCTTCCCCTTCATCCACACAGTGTTGCCATGAGGACCTCTTCCCCTTCATCCACACACTGCTGCCCCTTCAGCCCTTCATCCACACACTCATCCTCTTCCCTTCATCCACACACTCCCCTCTTCCCCTTCATCCACACACTCCCCTCTTCCCCTTCATCCACACACTCCTTCTCTTCCCCTTCATCCACACACTCCCTCTTCCCCTTCATCTACACCTCCTCTACCCCTTCATCCACACACTCCCTCTTCCCCTTCATCTACACCTCCTCTTCCCCTTCATCCACACACTCCCTCTTCCCCTTCATCTACACCTCCTCTACCCCTTCATCCACACACTCCCTCTTCCCCTTCATCTACACCTCCTCTTCCCCTTCATCCACACACTCCCTTTCTAAACACCAAGCTCAACTGCCAACTCAGCATCTTTATAGAGTTCAGCAGGTGGGGAAAATACCCTGTCAAAATCCATGGCTAAAATCTCAGGGGCTTTGGAGAGCGCCATCCGCCCAGCCCTTAAAAACTCTCCCCCAAATCCCCTAGATCACCATGAGAGAGAACATCTGTGGGCATAGAGAGGCTCCAGATGAGAACGGACTGGACCCTCTGTCTGTCTGTCTGTCTGTCTGTCTGTCTGTCTGTCTGTCTGTCTGTCTGTCTGTCTGTCTGTCTGTCTGTCTGTCTGTCTGTCTGTCTGTCTGTCTGTCTGTCTGTCTGTCTGGCTGGCTGGCTGGCTAGCTGGCTGGCTGGCTGGCTGGCTGGCTGGCTGGCTGGCTGGCTGTGTGCGTATTTGTGATTGTGTGTGAGCTTGTTTTTTGTGTAATTCATTAGGAAGAGGCAGAGTGAGGCTCTTCACAGGGCAGACTGCTGTAATTCATTAGGAAGAGGCAGAGAGAGGCTGTTCACAGGGCAGACTGCTGTAATTCATTATGAAGAGGGAGAGTGAGGCTGTTCACAGGGCAGACTGCTGTAATTCATTAGGAAGAGGCAGAGTGAGGCTGTTCACAGGGCAGACTGCTGTAATTCATTAGGAAGAGGCAGAGAGAGGCTGTTCACAGGGCAGACTGCTGTAATTCATTAGGAAGAGGCAGAGAGAGGCTGTTCACAGGGCAGACTGCTGTAATTAATTAGGAAGAGGCAGAGTGAGGCTGTTCACAGGGCAGACTGCTGTAATTCATTATGAAGAGGCAGAGTGAGGCTGTTCACAGGGCAGACTGCTGTAATTCATTATGAAGAGGCAGAGTGAGGCTTTTCACAGGGCAGACTGCTGTAATTCATTAGGAAGAGGCAGAGTGAGGCTCTTCACAGGGCAGACTGCTGTAATTCATTAGGAAGAGGCAGAGTGAGGCTGTTCACAGGGCAGACTGCTGTAATTCATTATGAAGAGGCAGAGTGAGGCTGTTCACAGGGCAGACTGCTGTAATTCATTATGAAGAGGCAGAGAGAGGCTGTTCACAGGGCAGACTGCTGTAATTCATTAGGAAGAGGCAGAGCGAGGCTGTTCACAGGGCAGACTGCTGTAATTCATTAGGAAGAGGAAGAGAGAGGCTGTTCACAGGGCAGACTGCTGTAATTCATTATGAAGAGGCAGAGTGAGGCTGTTCACAGGGCAGACTGCTGTAATTCATTAGGAACTGGCAGAGCGAGGCTGTTCACGGGGCAGACTGCTGTAATTCATTAGGAAGAGGCAGAGAGAGGCTGTTCACAGGGCAGACTGCTGTAATTCATTAGGAAGAGGCAGAGAGAGGCTGTTCACAGGGCAGACTGCTGTAATTCATTATGAAGAGGCAGAGTGAGGCTGTTCACAGGGCAGACTGCTGTAATTCATTAGGAACTGGCAGAGCGAGGCTGTTCACAGGGCAGACTGCTGTAATTCATTAGGAAGAGGCAGAGTGAGGCTGTTCACAGGGCAGACTGCTGTAATTCATTAGGAAGAGGCAGAGAGAGGCTGTTCACAGGGCAGACTGCTGTAATTCATTAGGAAGAGGCAGAGAGAGGCTGTTCACAGGGCAGACTGCTGTAATTAATTAGGAAGGGGCAGAGTGAGGCTGTTCACAGGGCAGACTGCTGTAATTCATTATGAAGAGGCAGAGTGAGGCTGTTCACAGGGCAGACTGCTGTAATTCATTATGAAGAGGCAGAGTGAGGCTGTTCACAGGGCAGACTGCTGTAATTCATTAGGAAGAGGCAGAGTGAGGCTCTTCACAGGGCAGACTGCTGTAATTCATTAGGAAGAGGCAGAGTGAGGCTGTTCACAGGGCAGACTGCTGTAATTCATTATGAAGAGGCAGAGTGAGGCTGTTCACAGGGCAGACTGCTGTAATTCATTATGAAGAGGCAGAGAGAGGCTGTTCACAGGGCAGACTGCTGTAATTCATTAGGAAGAGGCAGAGAGAGGCTGTTCACAGGGCAGACTGCTGTAATTCATTATGAAGAGGCAGAGTGAGGCTGTTCACAGGGCAGACTGCTGTAATTCATTAGGAACTGGCAGAGCGAGGCTGTTCACAGGGCAGACTGCTGTAATTCATTAGGAAGAGGCAGAGAGAGGCTGTTCACAGGGCAGACTGCTGTAATTCATTAGGAAGAGGCAGAGCGAGGCTGTTCACAGGGCAGACTGCTGTAATTCATTAGGAAGAGGCAGAGAGAGGCTGTTCACAGGGCAGACTGCTGTAATTCATTATGAAGAGGCAGAGTGAGGCTGTTCACAGGGCAGACTGCTGTAATTCATTAGGAACTGGCAGAGCGAGGCTGTTCACAGGGCAGACTGCTGTAATTCATTAGGAAGAGGCAGAGAGAGGCTGTTCACAGGGCAGACTGCTGTAATAATTAGGAAGAGGCAGAGAGAGGCTGTTCACGGGGCAGACTGCTGTAATAATTAGGAAGAGGCAGAGAGAGGCTGTTCACAGGGCAGACTGCTGTAATAATTAGGAAGAGGCAGAGAGAGGCTGTTCACAGGGCAGACTGCTGTAATTCATTAGGAAGAGGCAGA
>NC_060181.1:13974100-13986600 GCF_021184085.1 Oncorhynchus gorbuscha | reverse complement strand
CCCATACGTAGAATGTATGCACACATGACTGTAAGTCGCTTTGGATAAAAGCGTCTGCTAAATGGCATATCTTATCTATCTTATCTTACATTTAAACGTGTTAACCCTCGCAAGGCTGCAGGCCCAGACGGCATCCCCAGCCGCGCCCTCAGAGCATGCGCAGACCAGCTGGACGTTTGTTTACGGACATATTCAATCAATCCCTATACCAGTCTGCTGTTCCCACATGCTTCAAGAGGGCCACCATTGTTCCTGTTCCCAAGAAAGCTAAGGTAACTGAGTTAAACGACTACCGCCCCGTAGCACTCACTTTCGTCATCATGAAGTGCTTTGAGAGACTAGTCAAGGACCATATCACCTCCACCCTACCT
This sequence comes from Oncorhynchus gorbuscha, assembly GCF_021184085.1. Taxonomy (NCBI): domain Eukaryota; kingdom Metazoa; phylum Chordata; class Actinopteri; order Salmoniformes; family Salmonidae; genus Oncorhynchus; species Oncorhynchus gorbuscha. The sequence goes on along the minus strand of NC_060181.1, from coordinate 13,986,229 downwards.
GACACCCTAGACCCACTCCAATTTGCTTACCGCCCAAATAGGTCCACAGACGATGCAATCTCAACCACACTGCACACTGCCCTAACCCATCTAGACAAGTGGAATACCTATGTGAGAATGCTGTTCATCGACTACAGCTCGGCATTCAACACAATAGTACCCTCCAAGCTCGTCATCAAGCTCGAGACCCTGGGTCTCGACCCCGCCCTGTGCAACTGGGTACTGGACTTCCTGACGGGCCGCCCCCAGGTGGTGAGGGTAGGCAACAACATCTCCTCCCCGCTGATCCTCAACACTGGGGCCCCACAAGGGTGCGTTCTGAGCCCTCTCCTGTACTCCCTGTTCACCCACGACTGCATGGCCACGCACGCCTCCAACTCAATCATCAAGTTTGCGGATTACACAACAGTGGTAGGCTTGATTACCAACAACGATGAGACGGCCTACAGGGAGGAGGTGAGGGCCCTCGGAGTGTGGTGTCAGGAAAATAACCTCACACTCAACGTCAACAAAACTAAGGAGATGATTGTGGACTTCAGGAAACAGCAGAGGGAACACCCCCCTATCGATTGAACAGTAGTGGAGAGGGTAGTAAGTTTTAAGTTCCTCAGCATACACATCACAGACAAACTGAATTGGTCCACTCACACAGACAGCATCGTGAAGAAGGCGCAGCAGCGCCTCTTCAACCTCAGGACGCTGAAGAAATTCGGCTTGTCACCAAAAGCACTCACAAACTTCTACAGATGCACAATCGAGAGCATCCTGGCGGGCTGTGTCACCGCCTGGTATGGCAACTGCTCCGCCCTCAACCGTAAGGCTCTCCAGAGGGTAGTGAGGTCTGCACAACGCATCACCGGGTGCAAATTACCTGCCCTCCAGGACACCTACACCACCCGATGTTACAGGAAGGCCATAAAGATCATCAAGGACAACAACCACCCGAGCCACTGCCTGTTCACCCCGCTATCATCCAGAAGGCGCATCAAAGCTGGGACCGAGAGACTGAAAAACAGCTTCTACCTCAAGGCCATCAGACTGTTAAACAGCAACCACTAACATTGAATGGCTGCTGCCAACACACTGACACTGACACTGACTCAACTCCAGCCACTTTAATAATGGGAATTGATGGGAAATTATGTAAATATATCACTAGCCACTTTAAACAATGCTACCTTATATAATGTTACTTACCCTACATTATTCATCTCATATGCATACGTATATACTGTATTCTACATCATCGACTGCATCCTTATGTAATACATGTATCACTAGCCACTTTAACTATGCCACTTTGTTTACTTACTCATCTCATATGTATATACTGTACTCGATACCATCTACTGTATCTTGCCTATGCTGCTCTGTACCATCACTCATTCATATATCCTTATGTACATATTATTTATCCCCTTACACTGTGTATAAGACAGTAGTTTTGGAATTGTTAGTTAGATTACTTGTTGGTTATTACTGCATTGTCGGAACTAGAAGCACAAGCATTTCGCTACACTCGCATTAACATCTGCTAACCATGTGTATGTGACAAATAAAATTTGATTTGATTTGAAATATGTTCTTAAAGGTCGGTGATGATAGCCTGAATCAGGGGTTAGATCTGTTCCTAAAGGTCGGTGATGATAGGCTGAATAAGGGGTTAGATCTGTTCCTAAAGGTCGGTGATGATAGGCTGAATAAGGGGTTAGATCTGTTCCTAAAGGTCGGTGATGATAGGCTGAATAAGGGGTTAGATCTGTTCCTAAAGGTCGGTGATGATAGGCTGAATAAGGGGTTAGATCTGTTCCTAAAGGTCGGTGATGATAGGCTGAATAAGGGGTTAGATCTGTTCCTAAAGGTCGGTGATGATAGGCTGAATAAGGGGTTAGATCTGTTCCTAAAGGTCGGTGATGATAGGCTGAATAAGGGGTTAGATCTGTTCCTAAAGGTCGGTGATGATAGGCTGAATAAGGGGTTAGATCTGTTCCTAAAGGTTGATGATAGGCTGAATAAGGGGTTTCTGTTCCTAAAGGTCGGTGATGATAGGCTGAATAAGGGGTTAGATCTGTTCCTAAAGGTCGGTGATGATAGGCTGAATAAGGGGTTAGATCTGTTCCTAAAGGTCGGTGATGATAGGCTGAATCAGGGGTTAGATCTGTTCCTAAAGGTCGGTGATGATAGGCTGAATAAGGGGTTAGATCTGTTCCTAAAGGTCGGTGATGATAGCCTGAATCAGGGGTTAGATCTGTTCCTAAAGGTCGTGATGGTAGGCTGAATAAGGGGTTAGATCTGTTCCTAAAGGTCGTGATGGTAGGCTGAATAAGGGGTTAGATCTGTTCCTAAAGGTCGTGATGGTAGGCTGAATCAGGGGTTAAATCTTAAACTCCTTTGCTAACAAAGGATTGGGTGTATATGTAGATCCCTTTCCTGCAGTCAAATGACCTCGTGTTCTCATGGGTGAAATGTTATTATTATTATTTATCATAGTTTCATAATGAATATATATATATATATATATTTATGTAAACGTTGAAAACCTGTGTTTCTATGTCAAAAGGTTTTGTTATATTTCAGTCTTCTGTGTTGTATATAATGTGTAATATTGGGATAGAAACTCAAAATGGAATACATTTCAACTCTATATCTGACATGGTACAGGTGTCTTCTCTATTTAAGCCCATAACCATGTGTGTGAGGTGTAGACTTTTGTTTCAAAGTAGATCTGTTTAAGTCTACCACACTCTGTGTGACCCTGATTTATACCACTGCAGTAAAAGGTTAAACAGGTTGTTGCCAAGTAGCCAAGGCAAGCAAGAATTTGTGGCCACCTCAGCAAACATCATGACTAGGCAGATTTGCCATTGACTTCTGGGTTAAGATTACATTGGAAATATTTGTACAAAAGGCCGCTATCACAGTGAATTTCCTCTTACATGTTTTCAGTCACGCAAAAAGGTGAAGCTGGGGAAAAGCCAAAGAAAAGGAAGATGGCTGACAGACAGACAGACAGACAGACAGACAGACAGACAGACAGACAGACAGACAGACAGACAGACAGACAGACAGACAGACAGACAGACAGACAGACAGACAGACAGACAGACAGACAGACAGACAGACAGACAGACAGACAGACAGACAGACAGACAGACAGACAGACAGACAGACAGACAGACAGACAGACAGACAGACAGACAGACACTTACAGGCAGACAAAATCAGTCAGACAGAGAGACAGACATGAAATGACTGCAATGAACTGGCAATATTATCAGAAAAAGACTGATGATTGATTTTACATTTGCATCTATAGATTGATCTAACTAAGATTCCTCCTCAGATTGTTTCTCCTATCTCAGAAAGGGTGGGTCATTGGTTTCACTACAACTCAGTGGGTAAGCTCCCTTCTTGATTGGTCAATAGTAATAATCTATTATCTAATCAATTCTTAAAATGAGCTGTTTCGTTGACTCAAAGTGCTGTTGGATCCGGTTGTTGTACTGTCTAACTGCCTAAAAACGTTGATGGATATAATCTGATTTGTAGAAAATACAATTATGTTCTACGAATCGCTTATCTGCAATTTAGGAACCAACCACCTACCGAGAAATCATAGCAGGCAATGATGACAAGAAAAGAAAGAAACGCTTCGCTGGCCAATGAATCACTACCCAGTCATGACGTTTGTTCAGTGGCACTCTGTAGGCTACACTTCCCACTGAGCACAGACGTCAGTTCAACATCTAGTTTAGATTTACATTTGTTTGAGTTGACAACTAACGTGAATTCAATGCGAAATCAACCAAAAATGTCAGTCTGTCATTGGATTTAGGTAAACATTTTCATAACTCCAACAAAATAAAGCGTATTCCCTTAGATTGATGACTTCTTGCAAATCCAATCAGTTTGATTTGACCTCATAATTCTTGTTTAAAAAAAACATGGAAACAACTTTGATTCAGCCATTTTTTTTCATTTGGGTTTGTTGCTAGGTCACTGATTTGAAAGGATGGATCTAAAATGGAGACAGGACTGGACAGGACTGGACAGGACTGGACAGGACTGGACAGGACTGGACAGGACTGGACAGGACTGTATGCTGTGCTCTGACCTGGACTGCTTTCCTCAGTCCACTGACAGTGATAGATAAGAAAAACAAAGGGGTGGGAGGGAGGTAGAGAATCCAAGAGGAAATGAATATGTCACAGTAACACATGGGCTCTCACAGACCTCCTTGTGTGTTTTACATTCTAGACACTTTTCCCCCCGTTACTCCTTCCTTTCCTCCCTCTCTTCCCTCGCTTCATGTCGATTGAAATATGCAAGCATAATAGTCTGGGAAATAGGATCAAGAGGTTTATGGGCTGGGTCTGTTCACAAATTACGGGGAGAATGAGACAGAGAGTGAGAGAGAGAGTGAGAGAGAGTGAGAGTGAGAGAGAGAGAGAGAGAGTGAGAGAGAGAGAGTGAGAGAGAGTGAGAGAGAGTGAGAGAGAGTGTGAGAGAGTGAGAGAGAGTGAGAGAGAGAGAGTGAGAGAGAGACAGAGAGAGAGATAGAAGAGAGAGAGAGAGAGAGAGAGAGAGAGAGAGAGAGAGAGAGAGAGAGAGAGAGAGAGAGAGAGAGAGAGAGAGAGAGAGAGAGAGAGAGATTGGGCTACAGTAACATGAGCTTCAGGAGACTAACAGAGATAGATATAATTGAGCCGTAGAGTGGAACTGGGAAGACAGACAGACAGACAGACAGACAGACAGACAGACAGACAGACAGACAGACAGACAGACAGACAGACAGACAGACAGACAGACAGACAGACAGACAGACAGACAGACAGACAGACAGACAGACAGACAGACAGACAGACAGACAGACAGACAGACAGACAGACAGACAGACAGACATACATACGTAGTTTGTCGGCAAGAGAAAGCCCACAGTAGGTTGGAAAAGAGAACTTGAGATCCATAGTTAGAGGAGCAGTGAGTGCCCTGGAATGAAGAAACATCCTGTTTTCCTGGGGTTTTCCTAAGGTTCCACACACACAGCAGGCCACCCCTAACCCTGTATCCTATCTCTGTACTCTTTCCATTGTAGGGTGCAATTGTCCGACCAGCTGTTTATAAACTGTGACACCTATCATCCTTCATCCAAACATAGTAAAGATGGTAAACAGTGCTGATGAGTCTCTCTCTCTCTCTCTACCTCCCTCATTCCTCTTTCTCTCTCTCTCTCTCTCTCTCTCTCTCTCTCTCTCTCTCTACCCCCCCTCATTTCTCTCTCTCTCTCTACCTCCCTCATTCCTCTTTCTCTCTCTCTCTCTCTACCTCCCTCATTCCTATTTTGCTCTCTCTCTCTGTCTCTCTGTCTCTCTCTCTCTCTCTCTCTCTCTCTCTCTCTCTCTCTCTCTCTCTCTCTACCTCCCTCATTCCTCTTTTGCTCTCTCTCTCTACCTCCCTCATTCCTATTTTGCTCTCTCTCTCTCTCTCTCTCTCTCTCTCTCTCTCTCTCTCTCTCTCTCTCTCTCTCTCTCTATACATATATATATATATATATCGCTCTCTCTCTATCGCTCTCTCTCTCTCTCTCTCTCTCTCTCTACCTCCCTCATTCCTCTTTTGCTCTCTCTCTCTCTGTCTCTCTCTCTCTATCGCTCTCTCTCTCACAGACAGTCTCCTCCTCCTCCCCAACATCCTCCCCACCATCCCCTCCTCCCTCCTCCTCCACATCCACATTCCTCATCCTCCTCTGCCATTTTCCTCTTCCTCCCCCTCCTCTGCCCCACCATCCTCCTACCCCTCACCACTCACCATCTTCCTCCCTTCTCTTCCTCCTCTCTCCTACTCCTCCTCCTCCCCACCATCCTCCTCCTCCCCCTACCATCCTCCTCCCCCTCCACCTCTTCCTCCCCAACATCCTCCCTCCTCTTCCTCCGAACCATCCTCCTTCTCCTCCTCTTTCTCATCACCATCCTCCACTTCCTCCTCCCTTGTGTTTGAGTGGTTATTGGGGGGGGTTACAGTGAAGGAGGAAGAAAGCCATACTTCTCAATGTTTTAGTCTGAAAAACGATGTCCGAATACCTGGTACTCTGGTCCAAGATCCAAGACTGACAACAATGACAGGAACCAAAATGCATTTGGGCCAGGATTTTCTTTCAACCCATAATGAAACAATCTTATAATTGCCCCTTGGTGACAGACAGGCCACACAGCTGACAGACAGGCCACAGAGCTGACAGACAGGCCACAGAGCTGACAGACAGGCCACACAGCTGACAGACAGGCCACACAGCTGACAGACAGGCCACGCAGCTGACAGACAGGCCACAGAGCTGACAGACAGGCCATACAGCTGACAGACAGGCCACAGAGCTGACAGACAGGCCACAGAGCTGACAGACAGGCCACACAGCTGACAGACAGGCCACACAACTGACAGACAGGCCACACAGCCGGGCCCACCGCACCCTCCACTTCCTTGTCCTATATGACCTCATCTTTCAGCTCCACAGTGGCTCAGCTCTCTCACTTCCATTCCATCTGGTAGCGCCCCGACCGGATAGGTCGGAGGGGAAATGTTCCAACCTTCCCAGTGTCCTGGGAAAAGGAGACTGGCTGAACATGGCTCCAATATAAAACATTTAAAAGTTTGAGGTGCAGTTATTACTACAAACATAAACTGTTTTATGTGTGTGTGTGTGTGTGTGTGTGTGTGTGTGTGTGTGTGTGTGTGTGTGTGTGTGTGTGTGTGTGTGTGTGTGTGTGTGTGTGTGTGTGTGTGTGTGTGTGTGTGTGTGTGTGTGTGTGTGTGTGTGTGTGTGTGTGTGTGTGTGTATGGCTGATTGGTCTGAGTGGTTGTATGGCGTATGGCTGATTGGTCTGAGTGGTTGTATGACGTGGTGAGGGGGGCTGAGTGGTTGTATGACGTGGTGAGGGGGGCTGAGTGGTTGTATGACGTGGTGAGGGGGCTGAGTGGTTGTATGACGTGGTGAGGGGGGCTGAGTGGTTGTGGTGGGGGGGTGGTGGGGGGGCTGAGTGGTTGTATGACGTGGTGAGGGGGCGTGGTGATGGTGTGGTGAGGGGGGCTGAGTGGTTGTATGACGTGGTGAGGGGGGCTGAGTGGTTGTATGGCTGATTGGTCTGAGTGGTTGTATGACGTGGTGAGGGGGCTGAGTGGTTGTATGATGTGGTGAGGGGGGCTGAGTGGTTGTATGGCTGATTGGTCTGAGTGGTTGTATGACGTGGTGAGGGGGGCTGAGTGGTTGTATGGTGTGGTGAGGGGGGCTGAGTGGTTGTATGGTGTGGTGAGGGGGTGGCTGAGTGGTTGTATGACGTGGTGAGGGGGGCTGAGTGGTTGTATGGCTGATTGGTCTGAGTGGTTGTATGACGTGGTGAGGGGGGGGGCTGAGTGGTTGTATGGTGTGGTGAGGGGGGCTGAGTGGTTGTATGGTGTGGTGAGGGGGTGGCTGAGTGGTTGTATGACGTGGTGAGGGGGTGGCTGAGTGGTTGTATGGTGTGGTGAGGGGGTGGCTGAGTGGTTGTATGACGTGGTGAGGGGGCTGAGTGGTTGTATGGCTGATTGGTCTGAGTGGTTGTATGACGTGGTGAGGGGGGCTGAGTGGTTGTATGGTGTGGTGAGGGGGGCTGAGTGGTTGTATGGTGTGGTGAGGGGGTGGCTGAGTGGTTGTATGACGTGGTGAGGGGGTGGCTGAGTGGTTGTATGGTGTGGTGAGGGGGTGGCTGAGTGGTTGTATGACTTGGTGAGGGGGTGGCTGAGTGGTTGTATGACGTGGTGAGGGGGTGGCTGAGTGGTTGTATGGTGTGGTGAGGGGGTGGCTGAGTGGTTGTATGACGTGGTGAGGGGGGGCTGAGTGGTTGTATGGTGTGGTGAGGGGGGTGGGGTGGTTGGCTGAGGGGGGGTGGTTGTATGACGTGGTGAGGGGGGGCTGAGACAGTGATTGATGGGGTCTTGTTATAATTCTCCCGGTGTTTGGAACATGTTCGGCCATCGGTATTATTCTGTGTCGTTTTCTTCTTACCACAATGCCATTCTCAGTTAGAGATGAAAAGGTGCTCCATTGACATGCATGTTTTACCAGCGCTTGTGTTATTGCTAATAAGGTTACCTCTGGAAAAACAAATACACAGTGACACAGCACTCCATCACCTGGGCAAGGCCAGAACATGATGTCACCACTACCCAGACTGCCCAGGGGGCCTAGTGGCCACCCCACCCGGGTGAAAGAGTGATGTATCAAAGGTAGCTGTTGTGTTCCAACACGCGCACGCGTGCGTGCGTGCGTGCGTGCGTGTGTGTGTGTGTGTGTGTGTGTGTGTGTGTGTGTGTGTGTGTGTGTGTGTGTGTGTGTGTGTGTGTGTGTGTGTGTGTGTGTGTGTGTGTGTGTGTGTGTGTGTGTGTGTGTGTGTGTGTGTGTGTGTGTGAGGCAGTTTGTGACAGGGGCAGTTGAAGAGTGACATGTCTTTGGGACCTCGACATATTATAAACCAGCACCGGACCACCTTACACAAGGGCAAGGTGTGTATTGGGGTTCTGTGGCTGAACAGTCCAGCCTTTGAGTCCCTGACTGGGGGACCCACCCGTCCAGAGGAGGGGCACGAGGGTGGAGGCATCACACAGAGGAGGGTGACTCCCTCTGGGCCTCAGGTGTTAATCCATCACCTTGCCTGCCTGGAGGTGCTCATTGTAAATGTAAATTCCTCCATGTTTTTCAAAGAAGGTTATAAAGTAACAACAAGATTCAATTTGAAAAGGGTTTACAAAGAGATTATAATGACGTTATCAACGGTTATTTAGTAATTTGTAAACTACTTAATTAATTAATTGATGAACTGTTATATCGCATTGGTCAATATATTGCAATAACTGGTCAGTGTTTGCAAATAGTTAGCCAATGTTTACCTCAAATTATTAACCATTAATTGTATAAATGCACTTACAAAGCTTATAAAAATGAACCTTTATGTATTGTCATGCAATCTTATGTTCAATAGCTGCACATTTGAACAATATTTATTTTCTCACTTTTGGGTGTGATGCATTCTTGCATGGTTTTCATGATGTGTCTTGACTGACCATTGAAACCCTGATGCCCTGGCCAAATGTACATCCAGGACATTATTCAATTATTATTACCCTTTACCAACTACCAGATTATAATAACACATTTACCACTTCTCTGTGATAATCCAAGTATGGTGAACGCTCTGGTGTGAAATGATAACCTCAATCATTTTGCTTGGTGAAACAGTGGAAGAGTGGCCTCTCACAACGTTTAATGCGTTTGGTCTTCCTACCCACCATTCATTGACTGAACATGTTTAACAAAGTGTTGAATCTTCTCTCACACTGTATGTATTGATGAGTACTGCCTATAAGTATGTCTAAGCGCTGACTGAACTCTTAAATCATCTATAAATGATTCATGTCAGCAGCATACAACCCTGCATCCCACTGCTGGCCTGCCTCTAGTAAGTATGTCTAACATAATTGTGTGTTAAATCAGCAAGCAGAATATCTATATTCAAAAATACGTTTCAGGTTTCATCTAATGATAGCTAGCTGGCTAGCTAACCTTTCCTAGCTAACTAGGTAAAAGAGAGGTGCTAGCTAATGTTAGCTAGCTAGGTAAAACAGAGGTGCTAGCTAATGTCAGCTAGCTAGGTAAAACAGAGGTGCTAGCTAATGTTAGCTAGCTAGGTAAAACAGAGGTGCTAGCTAATGTTAGCTAGCTAGGTAAAACAGAGGTGCTAGCTAATGTTAGCTATGCTAAATCATCCAGCAGGAGGATCCTTTACCCTGGACCTACAGTATCTACCACTCTCTTCACTGCTTCAATAGCCCCATGGGTAACCCCATGTCAACGATTAGGTGAATGGAGGCGGAGTCAGGAGCAGGACACAGGTATGAGTAATAATCAGAGAATCTACTCCAAAATTAAGCAATGTTCCAACAAGGAAAAACACACATATCCAGAGCACAAAATAACGAAACCACATGACTACGACAATCACACACAAAACAGAAAGGGAAGCCAGAGGGTTAAATAAGAAACGCTGATTATGGAATGGAAACCAGGTGTGTATAATGAAGACAAAACAAAACGAAAATTAAACATGGATCGGTGGTGACTAGAAAGCCGGTGACCGCCGAACGCCGCCGCCCGAACAAGGAGAGGGACCAACTTCGGTGGAAGTTGTGACACCCCACAGCCAACACACACAACTCTCTCCACCGGTACTACACATTCCTACATCTCATGCCCTCCTGCACACTTCTCACACCTAGGAATCTCCCTCCTGCACACTTCTCACATCTAGGAATCTCCCTCCTGCACACTTCTCACATCTAGGAATCTCCCTCCTGCACACTTCTCACATCTAGGAATCTCCCTCCTGCACACTTCTCACACCTAGGAATCTCCCTCCTGCACACTTCTCCACCTAGGAATCTCCCTCCTGCACACTTCTCACACCTAGGAATCTCCCTCCTGCACACTTCTCACATCTAGGAATCTCCCTCCTGCACACTTCTCACATCTAGGAATCGCCCTCCTGCACACTTCTCACACCTAGGAATCCCCCTCCTGCACACTTCTCACACCTAGGAATCTCCCTCCTGCACACTTCTCCACCTAGGAATCTCCCTCCTGCACACTTCTCACATCTAGGAATCTCCCTCCTGCACACTTCTCACACCTAGGAATCCCCCTCCTGCACACTTCTCACACCTAGGAATCTCCCTCCTACACACTGCTTCAACATGACTGTAAGCTTGGCACCTAAAACACTGTTAGTACTTTCGTAACAAAAGCTCTCACGGGATAGCTGACACATCCTATCTTGATCTTGTCTGGCAAAGACTCTGCATCAAAACTCAAAAGGACAGACAATGTTTTCTACGTTTCACAACGCTCTCCACTGGATCTGTGTCGCACCAAATGGCGGGCGTCTCAGACACTGGCGATCTTCATGGTCCTGAGCGCACCAACCCTCTGGACGGAAACAAAATAATCATCAGAATTCCACTTCAAGTTACTTTTACCAACTCTTACAGTCCCCCAACCTCTTCTCCACTCAACTTGCCACAAATATCGATCAGCCAGAATGCAAGGATCCATTCTCTCCACAAATCTCACTCCCATTGGGCCAGAATCCTCCTTATCATCATCAGACAACGCTCAAACTCGGCGGTCCTCACTGCAGGTACTTCATCCTCACTCCTGTCAGGTGCCATCTATGAACTACTGGAGCATCTTTTTGCACTTGACGCCAACCTTTCATCCCCCATCTCCTTCTGGGCAGTCTTCAATGCACCTGCCACCGCAGCTAATTCATCCTCACTCTCGTCACGTTCAATTTCCTTCTATCGCTCTCTCAAAAGTTCTGTGTGATTCTATATTCCATATTCACTCAAAACATGTTCCGCAATCTTTTTTTTCTTTCATCCAATCTTCCAGAAGCCTTGTGCAATCCCACACTCCATATTTACTCATAACACAGTTCCAATTTCCTCTTTCTGTCCAGTCATCTCTTCTGTCTGGCCTTTGCACACTTCTCATAGCCACGCCCATCCTGATTCTTCACAAAGCACTGTCACATGATGTCACGTGTCATCGCGACATTGTGGACTGGTTCCAGGTTGTCGTTATTTCAAACGCATTTCACAGATGGGCAGAGTTCACAAAGTAGTGGGAATGTTTCAGAAACCAGTGAACCACACCCATAATATGTCTTGAGATCTTATGATGAAGCCTTCATTCCTGGAAAAAAAATAAGTGTACCAATGCATCATCAGGGGTTTCAAACGTGGGGCATCATTTGAGTTGATCATTGGTCTGAAAACCAACCAGTTCTGTTCCTGGGACAGAGCAACAATGCATCACACACACCCAAAAGTGAGAAAAATAACTATAATTTAACTGTACAACCATTGTAAACAAGGTTGCATGATGATAAATAGTTAAAGGTTTCAATATTATACACATTTGTTTGTGCCTTTATAAATGGTTAATAGCAGGAGGTAAATAGTGGCTCACTATTTGGCAAGCACTTACTGGCTATTGGGTTATTAGATTCAGGAAATCCAGCATTGGCCAGGGTGGATCTATTT
>NC_060181.1:13939100-13964100 GCF_021184085.1 Oncorhynchus gorbuscha | reverse complement strand
ACTGGACAACATTCTCAGCAATGACTTCATTCTCACAGACAATTCTAGATCTGCAGACTTCATGTCATCTTGTAAGGTGTGAATTCTGCACCACATGGTTTAGATGAGGAACTCTCACTGTTTACTAGCAAAGCTCTGCAGGACGTACATATGCAAAGAAAGCCGTGAAGATGGGACGATGATGTTAAATCATGTTACCTATATACAGTGACAGACTGGGACCAGAAATCAGCCTACACATTTATAGCCTATGTTTCCCCTTGAGGCCTCGTTAGTAGACAAATAATGATCATTCTGTGCAAAGCCCCCAATTTAGACCGGTACACTGGGCTAAAGATGAATCAGGCCCATCTGGCATTTGCCCGACTGCCGTATGGCCAATCCGTTTCTGCCTATGTACTCCAACACACCTGCATCCCTTTCCAAGTGGACTGTATTTATCTCCTAAAATCAGAAGATGGTATCAGACATGCCTCTTCCTTCCACTTGCCTGCCAACTGCCTGAGATTCCTGGTCTGGGATTCCTTATTACTGGAAACAAGCTGTTCACTGTCTTAGTGCAAAATCTCCTTCCCAGAAACACACGAAGCGTCATCCGGAAAAATGTCCATACGCCTATCATCTTCCACCTTTCTCCACTGTCCAGACACGAGACAGGCTCAAGAAAAGTCCAGAAAACCCGGGATGCTCCCAGCCTTACCTCACCTGAGAGAATGAGAGAACACTTCCCACCATAGAAGGATCTGCAGCATTCCCAGAGCATGTCTGATATTCACGGTTTTCTGATATCCCCAAAGGTTGGGTTTTTAGAATGTTTCTCCATCTCTCATTTTGTCCATCTCTCATTTTGTCCATTTCTCATTTTGTCCATCTCTCATTTGACTCCCCTCACTCTTTGGCAAGGCTTGAAAGAAAGAGACCAAATAAAACAGTAAGATAGACAGGGTAGAATAGATCCAAAATAGAGGGGTGGATGGAGGGCCGGCTCCAGACAGACGCGACATAAGTGGTCACTTAGGGCCCCATATACACACATACAGTACATTCGGAAAGTATTCAGACTCCTTGACTTTTTCCACATTTTGTTACGTTACAGCCTTATTCTAAAATGGATTAAATTGCTTTTTCAATCTACACAAAATACCCCATAATGACAACGTAAAAACAGGTTTTTATAAATGTTTGCTAATTTATGAAAAACAAAAAACAGCAATATGACATTTACATAAGTATTCAGACCCTTTCCTCAGTACTTTGTTGAAGCACCTTTGGCAGCGATTACAACCCCGAGTCATCATTGGTATGACGCTAAAAGCTTGGCACACCTGTATTTGGGGAGTTTCTACCATTCTTCTCTGCAGATCCTCTCAAGATCTGTCAGATTGGATGGGGAGTGTCACTGCACAGCTATTTTCAGGTGTCTCCAGAGATTACATTTACATTTAAGTCATTTAGCAGACGCTCTTATCCAGAGCGACTTACAAATTGGAGATGTTCGATCAAGTTCAAGTCCGGGCTCTGGTTGGACCACTCAAGAAAATTCAGAGACTTGTCCCGGAGCCACTCCTGCGTTGTCTTGGTTGTGTGCTTAGGGTCGTTGTCCTGTTGGAAGGTGAACCTTCACCCCAGTCTGAGGTCCTGAATGCTCTGGAGCAGGTTTTCATCAAGGATCTCTATGTACTTTTCTCCGTTCATATTTCCCTTGATCCTGACTAATCTCCCAGTCCATGTTGCTGAAAAATATTTCCACAGCATGATGCTGCCACAACCATGCTTCACCGTTGGGATGGTGCCAGGTTTCCTCCAGACGTGATGCTTGGCATTCAGGCCAAAGAGTTCAATCTTGGTTTCATCAGACCAGAGAATCTTGTTTCTCATGGTCTGAGAGTCCTTTAGTTGCCTTTTGGCAAACTCCAAGCGGGCCTTCATGTTCCTTTTACTGAGGAGTGGCTTGCGTCTGGCCAATCTACCACGAGGGCCTGATTGGTGGAGTGCTGCAGAGATGGTTGTCCTTCTGGAAAGTTCTCCCACCTCCATAGAGGAGCTCTGGAGCTCTATCAGAGTGACAATCGGGTGCTTTGTCACCTCCCTGACCAAGAGTCTTGGTGGTTCCAAACTTCTTCCGTTTAAGAATGATGGAGGCCACTGTGGTCTTGTTGACCTTCAATGCTGCAAACATTTTTTGGTACCCTTCCCCAGGTCTGTGCCTCGACACAATCCTGTCTCAGAGTTCTACGGACAATTCCTTCGGATTGGTTTTTGCTCCCACAGCCAACTGTGAGACCTTATATAGACAGGTGTGTGCCTTTCCAAACCATGTCCAATCAATTGAATTTACCACAGGTGGACTCCAATCAAGTTGTAGAAACATCTCAAGGATGATCATTGGAAACAGCATTCATTATTATTATTATTATTATTTATTTTTTATCATTTTTTTAGGAACTCAGTCGGGGTCTCAACTTTCTGTTGAGAGTTAGAATAGTAGAATACACATGGTACAAGTTCGTAATGTGGCTGTGCATCAGCAAGATTTCTCTTGCTATGTCAGTCACTGACAGTGACTCGTTTAGCCATGTCAGCGAGCAATGTTTAGATTGGTAAATTAGTCTAGCCAGCTATCTAACAGTAGCGATGTGTGGGAAAAATCACTGGGAAGCCAGAAAAGTTTTACTACAACCTATGTGTTGTGATAATTGTGTTGTTTGCTCTATAACCTATTAGTTCATATGCCCTGACACCGTAATAAATAGGCTTAAAGGCCGAGACAATAAGAAGACACAGTGGCAGAATAAACTCAACCACACATTTGTTTCATCACAAAACATAATGTCTGTAATAAACAGCTACATGACCAACAGCATGGTAAACCAAGGGAACACTTCCGACATTTTCAGACTACTAAACAACCATTGATTTATAACCACGGAGAATTACCACAAGTTGCAAAGAAAACAGGAGCTGCCTCCAAAATTCCAGCACCATTTTAACTTTCAAATCAGCTCTGCTTAGTCTAATACAGTGACAACTAAAAGATACCAAAAATAATTTAGTCCAATCAACGTAAGCTGAAGAAGATGATGTCGCTGTCCATGGTACTGATTTGTGTGTGTGTGTGTGTGTGTGTGTGTGTGTGTGTGTGTGTGTGTGTGTGTGTGTGTGTGTGTGTGTGTGTGTGTGTGTGTGTGTGTGTGTGTGTGTGTGTGTGTGTGTGTGTGTGTGTGTGTGTGTGTGTGTGTGTGTGTGTGTGAGACAGTGCAAGTAGAAGAAACGTGTTGACTCACCATACTTGTAAAGACACACCAATGCCATCGTCCTCATGTTTACAAAACACTCTATCACCCTGTCATACAGTACGTGCTTTTAGTATTTGTTGTCCTTGGCTAACTGGCTAAATTGCTTGCTCGCTAGCCTAACTTCCTTTCATGGGCAACAATGCGCCAGGCCAGCTAGTTAATATTAGCCTATTACATCTAGCTACTTTTTGAACTTCCATCCTCTCAGGCCAGGGGCACAATATATAAATCTATGGCTGGATCAGAATAGCCCGTATGAAGAATTAAGTAAAACCACAAGTCCAAATCCCTATATCCATGCATGGCTGATTGAGGACAGGGAAGATTTTAGCTAGCTAGCTAGCTAGCCACCGAAGGACAATGACACACTGAGAAGCAACAATTCAATTTTTTTCTGTAAATGACATTCAGCTTTGATGTGATTGGTGTGAAGCCAAATCCATACTGGCTTCCCTTGGCACTTTGTTTTGGTGTGCCGGGACCAATCACAGTTTAGCTCAACGCTGATTGGGTATTATTTTATACTTTTGTGTAGAATCTCGCATAGGACCCTCAAAAGGCTAGAGCCAGCCCTGGGTGAATGGACAGGTGATGGAAGAAGGATGGGGTATTCAATAAGAGTATAGGCCATCTCTGTCACAGACTGTTATTCTCCATTTGTTTCCCATAAAGACCCTATGGACGTGTTTAGCTGCTTTTATCAGCCTGCATCCTCTCGGGTATATAACATTTGCTGCTTGCTTGCCGGAGCTGTCCTAATAAAGTTTATTGAAAAATATAGGGAGCCACATGTAGAGTGAAGTGTGACGATGGCAGACTGAACTGTGTGTCTGGGATATGAATGATGGTGAGGCTCTCTCCCTCGTGTGTGTTTCTGTGTGCTGTTAAACAACCATGAGACAGACAGACACAGAGAGAGGGGGGTGATAGAGAGAGAGAGAGGGGGGTGATAGAGAGGGGGGGTGATAGAGAGAGAGGGGGGTGATAGAGAGAGAGGGGGGCGGGGGGAGTGATAGAGAGAGGGGGGAGAGTGATAGAGAGAGGGAGAGGGGGGAGAGTGATAGAGAGAGGGGGAGAGTGATAGAGAGAGGGGAGGGGGAGAGTGATAGAGGGGGGGAGAGTGATAGAGAGAGGGAGGGGGGAGTGATAGAGCGAGAGTGAGGGGGGGAGAGTGATAGAGAGGGGGGGATATACTCCTAACCCAGATACAGTTCTAAGACCTAATGACCTTCAAGTATGAATTGTAACACGTCCAATTTTTTTTCGAGTCAGGAAGTGAAGACAGGAGTGTGTGTGTTTGCTACTGTGTCCTGCGAGCATGTGCATGTGCACTCCTAAATTCCTGGGCGCATGTGGAAGAGTGATACAGGTTTTCTCACAGCAACAGTCCACAGTATCCCAGCTGTATATCCCCCTGGTACACGGCTCTAATTCTGCCAAATGATTTACATGGAACGACTGCACAAAACCATTTCCTCCCCTCTCACTATCCAATGTGAACATTATCGGCCTACAGTGCATAGCACAGGAGGTTGGTGACATCTTATTTGAGGAGGACGGGCTCGTGGTAATGGCTGGAGTGGAATAGTATCACATACATCAAACACGTGGTTTGTTGCCATCCCTTTGGCTCCGTTACAGACGTTATTATGAGCTGTCCTCCCCTCAGCAGCCTCCACTGATGCATAGACACACCTTATAGGCCTACAGAATGCATATATACTGTATGTGGGTGTAAACTAGAGCAGGAGCTCTTCTTGTCTCACGTTGACGCCCTCACAGTGTGTCCACTTTCCAATGTTTATCCTTTCAAATGTCTCTGATTTTACAGGCTGAGCAATGAGTGACCGCCAGTTAGCAATGAGTGACCGCCAGTTAGCAATGAGTGTCAGCCAGTTAGCAATGAGTGTCAGCCAGTTAGCAATGAGTGTCAGCCAGTTAGCAATGAGTGTCAGCCAGTTAGCAATGAGTGACCGCCAGTTAGCAATGAGTGACCGCCAGTTAGCAATGAGTGTCCGCCAGTTAACAATGAGTGTCAGCCAGTTAGCAATGAGTGTCAGCCAGTTAGCAATGAGTGTCAGCCAGTTAGCAATGAGTGTCAGCCAGTTAGCAATGAGTGTCAGCCAGTTAGCAATGAGTGTCAGCCAGTTAGCAATGAGTGTCAGCCAGTTAGCAATGAGTGTCAGCCAGTTAGCAATGAGTGACCGCCAGTTAGCAATGAGTGACCGCCAGTTAGCAATGAGTGTCAGCCAGTTAGCAATGAGTGACCGCCAGTTAGCAATGAGTGTCAGACAGTTAGCAATGAGTGTCAGCCAGTTAGCAATGAGTGTCAGCCAGTTAGCAATGAGTGTCAGCCAGTTAGCAATGAGTGTCAGCCAGTTAGCAATGAGTGTGAGCAATGAGTGTCAGCCAGTTAGCAATGAGTGTCAGCCAGTTAGCAATGAGTGTCAGCCAGTTACCAATGAGTGTCAGCCAGTTAGCAATGAGTATCAGCCAGTTAGCAATGAGTATCAGCCAGTTAGCAATGAGTGTCAGCCAGTTAGCAATGAGTGTCAGCCAGTTAGCAATGAGTGTCAGCCAGTTAGCAATGAGTGTCAGCCAGTTAGCAATGAGTGTCAGCCAGTTAGCAATGAGTGTCAGCCAGTTAGCAATGAGTGTCAGCCAGTTAGCAATGAGTGACAGCCAGTTAGCAATGAGTGTCAGCCAGTTAGCAATGAGTGTCAGCCAGTTAGCAATGAGTGTCAGCCAGTTAGCAATGAGTGTCAGCCAGTTAGCAATGAGTATCAGCCAGTTAGCAATGAGTATCAGCCAGTTAGCAATGAGTGACAGCCAGTTAGCAATGAGTGTCAGCCAGTTAGCAATGAGTGTCAGCCAGTTAGCAATGAGTGCAAGTTGCAATGAGTGTCAGCCAGTTAGCAATGAGTGTTCAGCCAGCCAGTTAGCAATCAGCCAGTTAGCAATGAGTGTCAGCCAGTTAGCAATGAGTGACCGCCAGTTAGCAATGAGTGACAGCCAGTTAGCAATGAGTGTCAGCCAGTTAGCAATGAGTGTCAGCCAGTTAGCAATGAGTGTCAGCCAGTTAGCAATGAGTGACCGCCAGTTAGCAATGAGTGAGCAGTGCAGCCAGTTAGCAATGAGTGTCAGACAGTTAGCAATGAGTGTCAGCCAGTTAGCAATGAGTGTCAGCCAGTTAGCAATGAGTGTCAGCCAGTTAGCAATGAGTGTCAGCCAGTTAGCAATGAGTGACCGCCAGTTAGCAATGAGTGTCAGCCAGTTAGCAATGAGTGTCAGCCAGTTAGCAATGAGTGTCAGCCAGTTAGCAATGAGTGTCAGCCAGTTAGCAATGAGTGTCAGCCAGTTAGCAATGAGTGTCAGCCAGTTAGCAATGAGTGACCGCCAGTTAGCAATGAGTGTCAGCCAGTTAGCAATGAGTGTCAGCCAGTTAGCAATGAGTGTCAGCCAGTTAGCAATGAGTATCAGCCAGTTAGCAATGAGTATCAGCCAGTTAGCAATGAGTGTCAGCCAGTTAGCAATGAGTGTCAGCCAGTTAGCAATGAGTGTCAGCCAGTTAGCAATGAGTGTCAGCCAGTTAGCAATGAGTGTCAGCCAGTTAGCAATGAGTGTCAGCCAGTTAGCAATGAGTGACCGCCAGTTAGCAATGAGTGACAGCCAGTTAGCAATGAGTGTCAGCCAGTTAGCAATGAGTGTCAGCCAGTTAGCAATGAGTGTCAGCCAGTTAGCAATGAGTGTCAGCCAGTTAGCAATGAGTGACCGCCCAGTCCCTGCAGGATGGAAAGCAGGCAGACATCAAACACGCATTGATTGTATCAAACCTGTCTTGAACTGTCTGTCTGTCGAGGGGAGGTTGTTTTACCATTATCATACATTCCATTTGATAAAATAATGATGTGCAGAGTAACATACTTACCCACATATGTAAACCTTAATGTTTTTCAATGCCATAAATACCAACGGCACCAAAATCTGAGGATCACCACCCATCCCAAATCATAACCTTCAGCATTAAAGGGGATAACACAAAACTGATCTTGGATCAGTGTCTAAGGGGAAACTTCATTTTACTCTCAAAATGGGAAAGCAAGCTGAAGAGAGAAATGTTTTTGTAGAGTGTTGGGGAATTCAAAGCCCACCGTGACCTCTGGTGGCTACAGTCAGTAGTGCAATCTGATTATCTCAAATCATGGAACCGTGTGTGTGTGTGTGTGAGAGAGAGAGAAATAGCCAGCTCTGTGAGCTCAGCGGTGATTGACGAGGTGAGCGGTTGAGTTGGTGACTACCGGATGACATCAGTTCATTCACAGGTGTTACAGCCAGAATGGGCCTCTGGCTCAGGAACCAGAGACCTTTAACAACGTCTTGCCTTGCTAGCCCCTTCCAAACACCCTGCCCTCTCTCGCTCTCACACACACACACCTCTGTTCTTGGCACCCTGTTAAAAATGTCTGTTCCTAAAACATGGCTGTCAGACACACAGGCACATACTTCCACAGGTCCTGATTGCTTCTATGTAACCTGAACAAACCTCCGAGAGGCATTAGGTGTGTGTTATTGTTGCTTGACTGGACAAAGCTGCCCCAGAGGAACAATAGTCCCACAGTGCACTGGGGGGTGTACCCGGCGACCAGCCACAGGGGAGGAGTCTGCGTGACACTTCATTACATTCGTGTGAGGAGACCTGCAACAGGTTAACGAGGCACACAGGCCCTACTATGTTACTCACTGACAAAAGTGTTTCACCACTTAGGGGCCAGCTGAAGCTGTGATTACTGCAGTGATACAGCACCCATTGGATATGTCATGATGACTTTATTAATAATGACATCAGCCTACTTCATTTACCACTGCCATACAGTGTGACAGTATCTAGCATGACAACAGAGAAATATCTTATACACATAGATATTAATAGAATCTTGACGATCTTTCATTTAAAAAAGGTGACAGACAAAAGTGAAATATATATATATATGTTTTTATCACTGTGTACAACACAATAGAGACCATCAACTTTGACTTTATGAACTTAACAGAATTGCAAGTCAATCAAAAAACATTATGGTAAGACTCCTGGCCCTAGAAATTAACATATGAGATGAAGTATCCAAGGAGTTCCTCATCAAAGGAGCAGAGATGAACGTTGAATGGTTGGGGGAGGAGGAGGGTCAGATGAGCAGAAGGTCAGGAGTCATAGTTCTGCAGAAGGGTGCATCCGTAGAGAATGATAGAGCCCTTTAGTGGCCAAAAAGGCAGTTTTAGCATGGGCAGCGTCAGAGGGCTTCCACCATTTCAAAGTAGTGAACTGAGTGGGGATTCCTATGGGTTGTAGCCTCAATGGCACCGTCACAGACACAATAGTGGCAAAGATGAGTCCTCTACCCATCTCTATGGGTACATCTCAAAAACCACCTCTCCTTTACTTTATTTGCACTACTATCGCTGGTAGTTATAAAGCATTTATAAGTTCATTCCACTCCAAACTATCTTTTGTTATTGTTTTCATTAGTCCACTGTTGACATAGTCTCACAGTGTTTTGCATGTCAGCAGTCAACTTTTCAAGATATCGGGACTGTTAAGAAGCAGTGTCACCGGCCAAGTCATCCTGATGTAAAATGCATCATATATGGTAAAACGCATATAACTTCCACCGGTCAGACCTTTGTATTTAGACCAGTGGAGAGGAAGGAAAGGAGACATGGAGAGGAAGGAAAGGAGACATGGAGAGGAAGGAAAGGACACATGGAGAGGAAGGAAAGGACACATGGAGAGGAAGGAAAGGACACATGGAGAGGAAGGAAAGGACACATGGAGAGGAAGATGGATTTCAGACGCGCCCAAGGAATTGATTTCTTGACTCTCGCTCTCTCTTTTCATTCAGTCTCTCAGTCAAGGGTTTATCATTATACATCTCTCTCTCTCTCTCTCTTTTCATTCAGTCTCTCAGTCAAGGGTTTATCATTATACATCTCTCTCTCTCTCTCTTTTCATTCAGTCTCTCAGTCAAGGGTTTATCATTATACATCTCTCTCTCTCTCTCGCTCTCTCTTTTCATTCAGTCTCTCAGTCAAGGGTTTATCATTATACATCTCTCTCTCTCTCTCTCGCTCTCTCTTTTCATTCAGTCTCTCAGTCAAGGGTTTATCATTATACATCTCTCTCTCGCTCTCTCTCTCTCCGTACCGCCTTGAGTGACATCAGATTGAGGATGGATGGAGAGCAGGAAAAGAAGAGTGGTGGAGGGTGGTGCTTTCTCCCTCCCTCTGTTTCCCTCACTCATCGCCGGCCGGAAAGTTCTCCTCCATCCTCTTGATGAACTTCATGCGGATCTCTGTGACATTGTCTCCTCTCAGGGTGTCCTGAGCAAACTTCACATCCACTGCCATCTGTACCTGGAGGAGAGAGGAAGATATTATTCACAACATGTGAACATAATAATATACACTGAGTGTACAAAACATTAAGAACACCTGCTCTTTCCAAGAATAACTGACCAGGTGAATCCAGGTGAAAGCTATGATCCCTTACTGATGTCACCTGTTAAATCCACTTCAATCAGTGTAGATGAAGGGGAGGTGACAGGTTAAAGAAGGATGTTTAAGCCTAGAGACAAAGGAGGCATGGCTTGTGTGTGTGACATTCAGAGGCTCCCCGGTTTGTGTCAAGAACTGCAATGCTGTTGGGTATTTCACACTCAACAGTTTGCGTGTATCAAGAATGGTCGACCACCCACACGACAACCAGCAAACTTGACAACTGTGGGAAGCATTTCAATCAACATGGGCCAGCATCCCTGTGGAACGCTTTGGACACCTTGTAGAGTCAACATGGGCCAGCATCCCTGTGGAACGCTTTGGACACCTTGTAGAGTCAACATGGGCCAGCATCCCTGTGGAACGCTTTGGACACCTTGTAGAGTCAACATGGGCCAGCATCCCTGTGGAACGCTTTGGACACCTTGTAGAGTCAACATGGGCCAGCATCCCTGTGGAACGCTTTGGACACCTTGTAGAGTCAACATGGGCCAGCATCCCTGTGGAACGCTTTGGACACCTTGTAGAGTCAACATGGGCCAGCATCCCTGTGGAACGCTTTGGACACCTTGTAGAGTCAACATGGGCCAGCATCCCTGTGGAACGCTTTGGACACCTTGTAGAGTCAACATGGGCCAGCATCCCTGTGGAACACTTTGGACACCTTGTAGAGTCAACATGGGCCAGCATCCCTGTGGGAACGCTTTGGACACCTTGTAGAGTCAACATGGGCCAGCATCCCTGTGGAACGCTTTGGACACCTTGTAGAGTCAACATGGGCCAGCATCCCTGTGGAACGCTTTGAACACCTTGTAGAGTCAACATGGGCCAGCATCCCTGTGGAACGCTTTGGACACCTTGTAGAGTCAACATGGGCCAGCATCCCTGTGGAACGCTTTGGACACCTTGTAGAGTCAACATGGGCCAGCATCCCTGTGGAACGCTTTGGACACCTTGTAGAGTCAACATGGGCCAGCATCCCTGTGGAACGCTTTGGACACCTTGTAGAGTCCATGAGGGGGGGGGGGGGGGGGGGACTCAATATTAAGGTGGTGTTCCTACTGTTTGGTGTACTCAGTGTAAGTCACACAAATAGAATGCTCACACTACCAACACCCTGTGCAGGCTCTGTTATTTTCTTTTCACATTATCCTTTTCTAGCACAGTTCCAACAGAGATGCTGGATACGCATCCAGACCAGCACAGTACAGCTTGGTTAGGCTAGTGTGAAAAGGCCTAAAGAAGCAGCATCTATCTTTACCATCTCCAGAGCTCCTCGGAGTACCCCACACAGCAGGTTGGAGTAGACCAGGGAGCTGTGGTTGTCAGGCAGCTCTACAAAGTCCACAAGGGGGTTACTCTCCAGGATAAGGGACAACTCATCCCCTGCTGGGCTCCAGTTGGTCACACTGGGGGTGATGCCCAGGTACATCTTAAACGCCACCTAGTGGACAACACATGCAATCATACAATGGTGTTAGTGTTACAATGATGTTAGTACTGCATTTACAAATGGAACAGAGACTATCGCTCTCATAAGAGTCATCAGTGAATGCAGACACTGACATTGTCACATGAGTTGTACTGAGAGAGGGTTGAAGAGAGAGGACTAGGCCAGGGAGTGGACAATCTTTCTTTACCAGGGTCTCACAACAAGTGATCCAGTCGTTGATCCAGTCTTTGATCCAGTCGTTGAGATCTGCCCTTGTGAAGGTCTCTTTTTAAAAACTGTATGATGGTAGTTCGGTTGTTAGTCAATGTCAAAGCTTGCTAGCGAGAGCTGCCCCGTCTTGCGGTTGAGTTGCTGAAATGTGCATAAACTGGGGACATATGCAACTCTGGTCTCTAAACGCTCTTGTCGCAGAGTGCTAAGTCGCCATGTGTCTCCTCCTTGAACATGACTGCTCGCTGGTAGCAAGGTGGCTGATTATCTCAGTCTAAACGGCAGTTGAGGCTACCAGTTCAATATCCAGCACAACATTCCATACTACTGCCTTCCCTATAACTGAACCTACAGTGAGAGGTTAGACCTGTGAAAGGACTTAGTAGCACTGTTAGAACAGAGTGCTGAGGGAGCCTGGATGTCAACCACCAGGTGAGACAAGTAGTGTTTGAGCTTGACAGGTCTACAGCGATTTAGTACTGGGCCTGATGCTCAGGAGTACAGCAGACTACTGTCTGACCACATAGACACAAGCACGAGTTTGTGTATGTGCGCATGGTCATTCCTTCAGTGTGAACTAAATGTACTTAGGCAAGGGGTGGTTTCACCTTGGTTGTAGGTTGACAATGCTGCCAGGACTATTGTATAACAAAGACAACAAGCAGTGAAGGACAAGAGCCCACACACACACACGGGGGAAAGCGGCCAGTTGGCTTTGCGGTGGCATAGCTGAGATGCTTCCCTAGCTGAGTGAGTGCAGAAAAATGAAAAGCAGTAGAGAGGAGCTATGAAAGCTCAGAAACTACGCAGACTACTGCAGGTTGGAGTTCAAATTCCAGTCGCTGACTCCCTCGCTCTCTAACTCACTCATTCACTCGTTCATAGTCAACCTCCTTCCCTCAGTCTTTTTCCCAGCTCTCTCTCTCCCTCCCCCTCCCTCTCTCCTGTCCTTTTCTCTTTCCCTGTCAGTTTCTTTCTTCATCTTTTCTTCCCCCTCGCCTCTCTTTTCTGGGAGGGTTCCACGGTCACGCTCTGATTGGCTCAGGGACGTTCCTGTTACCTTAGCGATGACATCAGCCGTTTCTCTGAAATCCTGACACCTCCCAATGCTGGATCGCGCCAAGAAGTCTTCAATGAGACGCACTCCGATATTATATCCCCTGGGAAAAAACAAGAGGGGAAAAAACAGTGAGTAAAGAATGGTGCCAAATACTCTACCACTTTAGAGCAGAGATTCACACGTCCCTTAAAGATGTCTTACTCTACCACTTTAGAGCAGAGATTCACACCTCCCTTAAAGATGTCTTAATCTACCACTTTAGAGCAGAGATTCACACCTCCCGTAAAGATGTCTTAATCTACCACTTTAGAGCAGAGATTCACACCTCCCTTAAAGATGTCTTACTCTACCACTATAGAGCAGAGATTCACACCTCCCTTAAAGATGTCTTACTCTACCACTATAGAGCAGAGATTCACACCTCCCTTAAAGATGTCTTACTCTACCACTATAGAGCAGAGATTCACACCTCCCTTAAAGATGTCTTACTCTACCACTATAGAGCAGAGATTCACACCTCCCTTAAAGATGTCTTACTCTACCACTACAGAGCAGAGATTCACACCTCCCTTAAATATTTCAGACATGAACACTGGCGGCTTAGTCAGACCTCAATGCTGAATTGAGCAAAGCTGAAAGAAAGAGGGAGAGAGCTACAGACAAACATCTGGACCCTATTAAGGAGTAAGATGAGATCGTCACCTGATTGTACCATATATGGGACGTGCTACAGTAGGTGTATTAGTTAGGCAGAGCAGAAAACCTTTACAGACCCTTTCAGACCAACTCACACACTACATCATTGGTTTATTGGTTTCTAGGGTTAAGTTCAAGAGGGATGGAGAATTTGTCCGTGTGCTGCAGGTTAACGGGAAAATTCAGAGGCTGAAAGCAGTAGCTCCACTTTATCCATTTGCAGAGTAAAGGATAAACTGAAAATGAAACGTTGAGGAGTGGCACATTTTACAAGTTCACAACAAGCAGCACACTTCACACACACACACGTGACTCAATTACTCTCCTTGTCTCCTTTCCTTGATCGATTATAAGTGAAAGGGCTAAGCAGAGTTTGTTGAGAAGAAGATAAGAGACTCACATCTTATCCAGTTGTTTGTTGACCTCCTCGTCGTTCTCATAGTCCTTACACAGCTGGGTTACCAGGGCTCCATACGTCAGAGTGAACAACTCAGAGTTCTACACAGAGAAACAGAGATCTATTGGGTGAAATTCCACAGTGTGCCATCACAGCCGCAAGATTTGTGACCTGTTGCCAAAAGAAAAGGGCAACCAGTGAAAAACATACACCATTGTAAATATAACCCATATTTAAAAAGTTAGGACACAGATTCAAGTTAGTTTTTTTACCATTTTCTACATTGTAGAATAATAGAGGACATCAAAACTATGAAATAACATTTATTTATTTGACCTATATTTAACTAGGCAAGTCAGTTAAGAACAAACTCTTATTTTCAATGACGGCCTTGGAACAGTGGGTTAACTGCCATGTTCAGAACGACAGATTTTTACCTTGTCAGCTCGGGGAATCGATCTTGCAACCATTCGGTTACTAGTCCAATGCCCTAACCATTAGGCTACCTGCCGCCCCAATGCAATCATGTAGTAAACAAAAAAAGTGTTTAACAATATTTGAGATTCTTCAAAGTAGCCACCCTTTGCCTTGACGACAGCTTGGCATTATCAGAAACCAGCTTCAGAGAGTAGTCAACGGGATGTTTTTCCAACAGTCTTCAAGGAGTTCCCACATATGCTGAGCACTTGTTGGCTGCTTTTCCTTCACTGCGGTCCAACTCATCCCAAACAATCTCAATTGGGTTGAGGTCAGGTGATTGTGGAGGCCAGGTCATCTGATGCAGCACCATCCCTCTCCTTCTTGGTCAAATAGCCCTTACACAGCCTGGATGTGTTGGATCATTGTCCTGTTGAAAAACAAATGATAGTCCCACTATGGGCAAACAAGATGAGATGGCTTATCGGTGCAGAATGTTGAGGTAGCCATGCTGATTAAGTGTGCCTTGAATTCTAAATAAATCACTGACAGTGACACCAGAAAAGCACCATCACACCACCACCTCCATAGTTCACGGTGGGAATCACACATGCGGGAGATCATCCGTTCACCTACTCCACATCTCACAAAGACACGGCGGTTGGAACCAAAAATCTCACATCTGGACTCATCAGAGCAAAGGCCAAATTTCCACCAGTCTAATGTCCATTGCTCGTGTTTCTTGGTCCAAGCAAGTCTCTTCTTATTATTGGTGTCCTTTAGTAGTGGTTTCTTTGACGCCATTAGACCATGAAGGCCTGATTCACGCAGTCTCCTCTGAACAGTTGATGTTGAGATGTGTCTGTTACTTGAACTCCGTGAAGCATTTATTTGTGCTGAAATTTCAAAGGCTGGTAACTCCAATGAACGTATCCTCAGCAGCAGACGTAACCCTGGGTCTTCCATTCCTGTGGCGGTCCTCATGAGAGCCAGTTTCATCATAGCGCTTGATGGTTTTTGCGACTGCACTTGAAGAAAAAGTTATTGAAATGTTCCATATTGACTGACCTTCATGTCTTAACGTAATGATGGACTGTTGTTTCGCTTTGCTTATTTGAGCTATTCTTGCCATAATATGGACATGGGCTTTACCATTTAGGGCTACCGTCTATATACCACCCCTACCATGTCACAACACAACTGATTGGCTCAAAAGCATTAAGAAGGAAAGAAATTCCACAAATTAACAAGGCACACTTGTTAATATAAATGCATTCCAGGTGACTACCTCATGAAGCTGGTTGAGAGAAAGCCAAGAGTGTGCAAAGTTGTCATCAAGGCAAAGGGTGGCTACTTATAAACTTAATATATATATCTTAATATATATATTTAGATTTGTTTAATGCTTTTTTGGTTACTACGTTATTCCATGTGTTATTCCATAGTTGATGTTTTCACTATTATTCTACAATGTAGAAAGCTGTAAAAACAAAGAAAAAAACATGAGTAGGTGTGTCCTAAATTGACTGGTACAGGAGTTACAACACTGTATATAGACATTTTAAATGTTATTTTGGAACTGAGTGTAATGTTTACTGTTCATGTTTTATTGTTAATTTCACTTTTGTTTATTATCTATTTCACTTGCTTTGGCAATGTAAACATGTTTTCCATCCCAATAAAGCCCCTTATAATGAAATTGAATAGAGTAGGAGAAAACTTAGTTGCCAGCACCCCCTGGTGTAAAAACGTCAAAACTACAAACATCTTTAATTGATTCAAAGACAGTGAATGATTTATTATATTGTAGATAAGTCATTTTCACAAATTAATTCGGCCTTACTAAAGTACGTAGCGTAGACTTGGGTCGGGTACATGGGTCAGCTACCTACGATGAAGAACCAATATCATCGGGGCAAATTTTGATATGCCAATTGCCATCCATGCCAGGCTAACAGCTCATGTTTAACAAATGCGAAAGGTAACTATGACCGAATAAAACAATTATAAACACTTACTGGCATTTTAGTAACTAGCTAGCTGCAAAAAAGTTGCAGTGACTTAGTGAGTGTACCATGGTCCTAGAATAGCGAATTAAATGCTAGTTACAATAACTTGATAGCCAGACTAGCTTCCTGTATTTGTCATTCATTAAATGATCACTGAATATCAAATTTGCACTACAGTTAAGCTGATGTGTCGGTAATACTTCATCAAAACACGCATTGTTATATTAACACCTTAAGCTGTTTTTGGCGCTTAATAAAAGGTCATTTTTGTCGTTAAATTAGCTACCGTTAGTTTAACTTAATACTGTAGCTAGCTAGCATTAATTGAGTATGCTAAGTAGCATTAGCATAACGCGACTCCTTACCATCTTCTTGCCGTCTGTGGTTCGGTGGGATTGCCTTGACATAGTGTATTGGGTTACAGGCTTGTACAGATGATTGAGTAGTTCCTTTATCCTTTATTTATCCGTTTCTTTGAGAGCGGTCCCTGTGATCTATTTTCTTTCTCAGCTGTCAAACACCCAACTTCCTGAAAAACAGGAACCGGAATCAGCGGAGGATTGTGGGAAATAGCAGCACCATCATCTGGAATACATTGTCTTCCTCTGGCGTAAAAAATATAGCTGACAAAAACACAAAGAAACCTCGACTTTCATACCTCTCAAAATGTCAAAACTGGCGTTGTTCAATGTGTATATTACTGAACGGCTAACAGCGGCGGCTGTAGAGATAGCTGGAGTAGTAGAGAGAACAGTAACTGAATACCAGGAGGAAATCTCTCGTTCAAAGGAGGAGAACGAACGTCTTCGACGTCTGCTGGATTTCAAACCGCACGGAACAGGTTTGTGTTGATTTAACGGTACATCGATCGAATCAAGTACCGATAGTTAATAATGTAAAT
This sequence comes from Oncorhynchus gorbuscha, assembly GCF_021184085.1. Classification (NCBI taxonomy): domain Eukaryota; kingdom Metazoa; phylum Chordata; class Actinopteri; order Salmoniformes; family Salmonidae; genus Oncorhynchus; species Oncorhynchus gorbuscha. The sequence goes on along the minus strand of NC_060181.1, from coordinate 13,947,112 downwards.
ACCCACTACTTGCTCTGTTCAACTTGAATCAGCAGTATTTGGGGATTTATTTATCAAACAGTAACTAACTAGCAAGGTAAACATCTTATAAACAAAACATGAGCTAATGTTATTGCATGAGTTTCATAGGACTGGCGTTCTATAGCACAGCGGGTCCCAAACTAGGGGTCGCGACCCCATGTTTAATTCCACAATATATATATTACTCCGCAAAAAAAAAAAAAAAATCCCTTTTTCAGGACCCTGTCTTTCAAAGATAATTCGTAAAAATCCAAATAACTTCACAGATCTTCATTGTAAAGGGTTTAAATACTGTGTCCCATGCTTGTTCAATGAACCATAACAATTCCTGTGGGACTGTCGTTAAGACACTAACAGCTTACAGACCGTAGGCAATTAAGGTTACAGTTATGAACACTTCAGACACTGCAGAGGCCTTTCTACTGACTGAAAAACACCAAAAGAAAGATAATATAATAATAATAATATATGCCATTTAGCAGACGCTTTTATCCAAAGCGACTTACAGTCATGTGTGCATACATTCTGCGATAACAACATTAGACCATTAGACCATAACAACATTAGACCATTAGACCATAACAACATTAGACCATTAGACCATAACAACATTAGACCATTAGACCATAACAGCATTAGACCATAACAACATTAGACCATAACAACATTAGACCATAACAACATTGCCCAGGGTCCCTGCTCATCTGTGTGAATGTGCCTTAGGCATGCTGCAAGGAGGCATGAGGACTGCAGATGTGGCCAGGGCAATACATTTCAATGTCCGTACTGCGAGACGCCGAAGACAGCACCACGGGGAGACAGGACGGACAGCTGATTGTCCTCGCAGTGGCAGACCACGTGTAACAACACCTGCACAGGATCGGTACATCGGAACATCACACCTGCAGGACAGGTACAGGGTGGCAACAACAACTGCCTGAGTTACACCAGGAATGCACAATCCCTCTATCAGTGCTCACTGTCCGCAATAGGCTGAGGCTGGACTGAGGGCTTGTAGGCCTGTTGTAAGGCAGGTCCTCACCAGACATCACCGGCAACAGCGTCACCTATGGGCACAAACCCACCGTGACTGGACCAGACAGGACAGCGAAAAAGTGCTCTTCACTGACAAGTCACGGTTTTGTCTCACCAGGGGTGATGGTCGGATTCGCGTTTATTGTTGAAGGAATGAGCGTTACACCGAGGCCTGTATTCTAGAGCGGTTTGGAGTTGGAGGGTCCGTCATAGTCTGGGGCGGTGTGTCACAGCATCATCGGACTGAGCTTGTTGTCATTGCAGGCAATCTCAACGCTGTGCGTTACAGGGAAGACATCCTCCTCCCTCATGTGGTACCCTTCCTGCAGGCTCATCCTGACATGACCCTCCAGCATGACAATGCCACCAGCCATACTGCTTATTCTGTGCGTGATTTCCTGCAAGACAGGAATGTCATTGTTCTGCCACGGCCTGCAACGAGCCCAGATCACGTCTGGGACCTATTGGATCGGAGGATGAGGGCTAGGGCCACTCCCCCCAGAAATGTCCGGGAACTGGCAGGTGCCTTGGTGGAAGAGTAGGGTAACATCTCATAGCAGGAACTGGCAAATCTGGTGCAGTCCATGAGGAGGAGATGCACTGCAGTACTTAATGCAGCTGGTGGCCACACCAGATACTGACTGTTACTTTTGATCTTGAGAGGACGTATCTCTCTCTAATATATATATGTATATAGTAAGGTCATCTTTGTCACTCAATCATTGTAATGTGGCTAACCTTAAATCTAAATGAGACTTATTCAAATCTATTCAAATTCAACCAGAGAGCGCCCTTAAATCGTGAGAAAAGGCTATACTTGACCGTTGCACTTTAATCATTTCCATGGTGAATGGCTAAGCCTGCTATGCTATGAAGCCACACACTATTGCAGAGACTTTGATGTTACTGGCCACAATTGATATGGTGAAAACAATGTGTGGGGAGGCAAAGGCACAAAAACTCACAATACCTTTGTCAGATAACACTATGAAACTAAGAATTGATGCTATTGCTAAAAGGCAAGAGGAAACTCTGACTGAATGACTCAAATGCTCTCCAAATTGATGTAAGCTGTGATGGCCGAGATGCATTGTCTTTGGTTCGCTTCATGTCGGGGATGCTATTTACGAGGACATATTCTTCTGTATTACGATTCCCGAGCATAAAACGGCACAGGGGATGCAGTTAAGCAGAAACCACGCCCCGTTATTCAGAGGGGCATTCTACTACGCTCCCATTGGCTAGTTAGCGTTGTCTCACACACAGGCAGTCAGCGCAGAGACAGTGACCTTCCAAAGTATTGATGGAAAGTGTAATTGAACAATTAGCTGCCTACCATAATGCAGGCCTATGATTATCATGTTTGGTAACATTTGCCTGTGGATTTATTTTCAAAGTTTGAATTAGTTGTACAAATGTTTCAGAGAAGCTGAATTCCCTCAATTGAAGGTCAGCTAAGTTAACCTAGGGTACTTAACGTTACTAGCTTGGTATTTGAAGTTATATATATATATATTAGTTTATTATTAGGTAAAAGCACATGCTTATTATTAATAATTTCTCAAATATTTTAGCTAATCATTCATTCGAATACACTGCTACAGCCATTGAATCTGTCTTTGAGCGTTAAGGGACGTTAATGGATAGGTCGGTGTTATTATATTTTTCAATCTTGAAATACAAGGGATAGTGTTAGTCATCAGTGACAAAAATTTTGCTCTACGTGATATTCACTTCCGGACTTGGAGAGCATTGTAGAACACCCCTCTGAATGGTTAGCTCTTTAAACAGGTTAACATTCACCAAGCTGCAGGGCCAGACGGATTACCAGGACGTGTACTCAAAGCATGAGCGGACCAACTGGCAAGTGTCTTCACTGACATTTTCATCCTCTCCCTGACTGAGCCTGTAATACCTACATGTTTCAAGCAGACCACATAGTCCCTGTGCCCAAGGAAGTGAAGGCAACCTACCTAAATGATTACCGACCCGTGGCACTCGCGTCTGTAGCCATTAAGGGCTTTGAAAGGCTGGTCATGGCTCACATCAACACCATCATCCCAGAAACCTTAGACCCACTCCAATTCGCATACCGTCCCAACAGATCCACAGATGACGCAATCTCAATCGCACTCCACACTGCCCTTTCTCACCTGGACAAAAGGAATACCTATGTGAGAATGCTGTTCATTGACTACAGCTCAGCGTTCAACACCATAGTGCCCACGAAGCTCATCACTAAGCTAAGGACCCTGAGGCTAAACACCTCCCTCTGCAACTGGATCCTGGACTTCCTGATGGTCTGCCCCCAGGTGGTAAGAGAAGGCAACAACACGTCTGCCACGCTGATCCTTAACACTGGGGCCCCTCGAGGGTGTGTACTTAGTGCCCTCCTGTACTCCCTGTTCACCCACGACTGCGTGGCCAAACATGACTCCCAACACCATCATTAAGTTTGCTGACGACACAACAGTGGTAGGCCTGATCACCGACAACGATGAGGAGGTCAGAGACCTGGCAGTGTGGTGCCATGACAACATCTCCCTCAATGTGAGCAAGACAAAGGAGCTGATCGTGGACTGCAGGAAAAGGGGGTCTGAACAGGCCCACATTAACATCAACAGGGCTGTAGTGGAGCAGGTTGAGGGCTTCAAGTTCCTTGGTGTCCACATCACCAACAAACTATCATGGTCCAAACATACCAAGACAGTCGTAAAATGGGTATGACAAGACCTTTTCCCCCTCAGGAGACTGAAAAGATTTGGCATGGGTCCCCAGATCCTCAAAGTTCTACAGCTGCACCATTGATAGCATCCTGACAGGTTGCATCCCCGCCTGGTATGGCATCGGACCATAAGGCACTACAGAGGGTAGTGTGAATGGCCCAGTACATCACTGGGGTCAAACTTCCTGCCATCCAGGACCTATACAATAGGTAATGTCAAATGAAAGCCCATATAATTGTCAGAGACTCCAGTCACCCAAGTTAGGAAAGGACATTTCTAAGTGACCCCAAACGTTTGAACTGAAGTGTGTGTGTGTGTGTATTAGTTGCCTCTTCACTGTTGATGTTGGCACACATATATATAAATAAAATAACACATCCTAGATCTGAATGAATGAAATATTCTTATTAAATACCTTTTTTCTTTACATAGTTGAATGTGCTGACAACAAAAATCACGCAAAAATTATCAATGGAAATCAAATTTATCAACCCATGGAGGTCTGGATTTGGAGTCACACTCCAAAATTAAAGTGGAAAACCACACTACAGGCTGATCCAACTTTGATGTAATATCCTTAAAACAAGTCAAAATGAGGCTCCGTAGTGTGTGTGGCCTCCCTACAATGCCTGGGCATGCTCCTGATGAGGTGGCGGATGGTCTCCTGAGGGATCTCCTCCCAGACCTGGACTAAAGCATCCGCCAACTCCTGGACAGTCTGTGGTGCAACGGCCTCCTCCACGTCTCCTGATGTACTGGCCTGTCTCCTGGTAGCGCCTCCATGCTCTGGACACTACGCTGACAGACACAGCAAACCTTCTTGCCACAGCTCGCATTGATGTTCCATCCTGGATGAGCTGCACTACCTGAGCCACTTGTGTGGGTTGTAGACTCCGTCTCATGCTACCACTAGAGTGAATGCACCGCCAGCATTCAAAGGTGACCAAAACATCAGCTGGGAAGCATAGGAATTGAGAAGTGGTCTGTGGTCCCCACCTGCAGAACAACTCCTTTATTGGGGATGTCTTGTTAATTGCCTATAATTTCCACCGGTTGTCTAATCCATTTGCACAACAGCATGTGAAATGTATTGTCAATCAGTGTTGCTTCCTAAGTGTACAGTTTGATTTCACAGAAGTGTGATTGACTTGGAGTTACATTGTGTTGTTTAAATACACATACATTATTTATATAGATATAGATATTACTCCAAACGTCAACAGTGAAGAGACAACTCCGGGATGCTGGCCTTCTGAACTATATTGTACTGAAGTATCTCTGCTCTACTCTGCTGTGCTGCCCTGGGGTGTCCAAACTTATGAAACATGAGAATGACATTCATATCCATAATTATGCATTTATGTGTAGTACAGATCAGGGACTCGTGATGTAATTCTGTTACCGTAATGAACTTTTAAATCAGTAGTTTTTGTTTGACATACATTTTTCAGGTGAAAAAACTCAAAGCGTAATTCTGCTGCCATGAAATTCCCCATATGTTGGCTGAATGCACTGACCGTAAATCACTCTGCATAAGAGTGTCCGCTGAATGACCCCTATTTGAATGTAAAAATAAACACTTGCAACGCATTCTGGGTATTATTCTAATGAGCTCTGCCCCCAAACAAGTACAAATTTGGTCGGACCAGAGTGAATCATAGACATCTAGGTACGACAAAGTACAGCAGAGTAATTCAGTAGAGTACACTACATTGTACTGTACTGTACTGTACTTTACTGTACTGTACTGTACTGTACTGTACTGTACTGTACTATACTTTACTGTATTTTACTGTGCTGTCCAAACTTGTGAAACATGGATGTCTATGATTGGTTCAGACGTCCGTGGATGTTGGAATCGAGGCCAATCTGGACCGCACCAAAGAAAGGCTATCGTGTTGAATAATGCAAGGGAGAGAGACATTCTGACATCAACGTTACCTGTCAAGGTCAGGTCTTGAGTCGGAGGAAAGTCCGAGTCCTGGACTCGGGTACTACCACACTGGATAGACATATGTTATTTACGTTTTTTAAAAGTTCAATTATGTATTGATCTCTTAATGATCCCTTTCCTCCCCTTTTTCTAGACCCCCAGCAGCTTCCTCTCCCAGTCTCTGAAGAAGAGGTTCCCCCTGAGCGGCAGAACTGTGAGCAGAAGTGGAGCCCCAGTCTGGAGAAGGACCCAGAGCCCACACAGATTAAAGATGAACAAGAGGAAATTAGGACCAATCAGGAGGAAGAGCAGCTTGAAGGGCTGGAGTCTGATACCAAAGACTCCATATTCACCGTCTGTGAGGAAAGTGACTGTGATCCGATGGATTTCTCGAGCCAAATTTCCGAGAGCAGAGAGGGGGATGTGTTATGTGTCCGCATTCCTCAAGAGATCAAAACCGAGCCTGATGGAGAGCTCTACACGGTATCAGAAGCAACCAGTGCCTCACACTCCCTCTCAGAAGGATATCCAGGCTGTTCGGCAGCTCACAGTGAAAACAGTGGAAGTGGCAATGAGGTGGAGAGTGAGGGACTACAGTCAGGATCAAAGGCACTGAAATCACCCAGAAAACAAGCAAAGAAAAGACTAAGCTCCCATACCTCTGCTGGAAGCGGGGTGACCACAAATGCTGCTCCTCCTTATTGTTGCAAGTTGTGTGGAAGTACATTTGTGTACATTGGTCCTTTAGTTAATCATGTGAAAAATGTGCACACAAAGCTTACTGCAGAATACCGTTGTGGTGTGTGTGAAGAGGTCTTTGAGTCCATAGCAAGTCTGACAGAGCACCTGCAAACCCACATTAAAGCAACACGCACTTGTAATGTTTGTGGCAAATGCTTCCCTAGTGATTCTAGTATGAGAACACACATGGTAACGCACACAGGAGAGAAACAGTATCAATGCAAAGAATGTGGGAAAAGTTTCAAAAATAAGGGCTATATGCACTTGCATATGAGGCGTCACACAGGGGAGACACCGTTTTGGTGCAAAGATTGTGGCGAAAGTTTCACTTGTAAGGGATACTTGAAAACGCATATGAAGTTCCACACAAGTGAGGAACCACAGCCCACACTGATCAAAGATAAACAACAGGAACTTGGGACCAGACAGGAGGAAGAGCAGCTTGAAGTGCTGGAGTCTGATACCAAAGACTCCATATTCACCGTCTGTGAGGAAAGTGACTGTGATCCGATGGATTTCTCGAGCCAAATTTCCGAGAGCAGAGAGGGGGATGTGTTATGTGTCCGCATTCCTCAAGAGATCAAAACCGAGCCTGATGGAGAGCTCTACACGGTATCAGAAGCAACCAGTGCCTCACACGCCCTCTCAGAAGGATATCCAGGCTGTTCGGCAGCTCACAGTGAAAACAGTGGAAGTGGCAATGAGGTGGAGAGCGAGGGACTACAGTCAGGATCAAAGGCACTGAAATCACCCAGAAAATGGGCAAGCACCCATAACCGTGCTAGAGGCAAGGTGACCACAAATGCTTCTCCTTATGGTTGCAAGCTGTGCGGAAGTACATTTGTGTACATTGGTCCTTTAGTTAATCATGTGAAAAATGTGCACACAAAGCATACGAAAATGTGTGGTGTGTGTGAGGAGGTATTCGAGTCCATAGCAAGTCTGACAGAGCACCTCCAATCCCACATTAAAGCAACACGCACTTGTAATGTTTGTGGCAAATGCTTCCCTAGTGATGCTAATCTGAGAACACACATGGTGTCTCACACAGGAGAGAAACAATATCAATGTAAGGAATGTGGGAAAAGTTTCAAAACTAAGGCATATATGAAATTGCATATGAGACTTCACACGGGGGAGAAACCATTTCAGTGCAAAGAATGTGGAGAAAGTTTCACTTGTAATGGATACTTGAGAGCACATATGAAGTTCCACACAGGGGAGAAATCATATCGGTGTAAGGACTGTGGGCAAGACTTCGACCAGAAGGAACAACTGGAAACGCACATGTGGACTCACCAAGGTCAGAAACCACATGGTTGCAAACAGTGTCCGAAAAGCTTCAAGCGCAAGGAAGAACTGACCAGACACACCGCGGTTCACACAGGAGAGAGACCTTTCAAGTGCACTGTTTGTGGACATTGCTTTGCCACCCCAGGCAACCTGACACAACACCTAACCACTCACTCTGGAGAGAAACCGTATCACTGCAAACTGTGCAGCAGATGCTTTAGAAACAATCCACTACTTAAAAGTCACCTGAGGAATCGTCACAA
>NC_060181.1:13904100-13934100 GCF_021184085.1 Oncorhynchus gorbuscha | reverse complement strand
CTGTAAGTCTATTAGGACTCTCTATACAAATGGTAACAGCTCTATCAAATTGAAATATGGCACCTCACCTAGATTTGAGTTAAAGAGGAATTAGGACAACCTTGCCTAGCTCCCTGTCCTGTTTTTACTAATCACCCAACTTCTTACAAATTCTTTAAATAATAGTCCTGTACAAGGTATTTCCATAGCTGGTAAAGAAATTATTATAAGCCAGCTGGCTGACGATACTACACTTTCTCTGAAAGATGCTAACCAAATTCCCATATCGATCAATGTGATACAATCTTTTCCAAAGCATCTGGTCTATTTCTTAACATTAATAAATGTGAACTTATGGCTGTCAAAGATTGTGTGACATCTTCATATTATGGTATTCCAGTAAAAGAAGAACTTACATATTTAGGCAAAACCATTACAAAGGATCAGAAGTCTAGAGGCTTACTAAATTTTAACCCTCTTATTAAAAAAAACAGAAGAAGCTAAATCAATGGCTACAGAGGGACTTATCTTTAACATGAAGAGTCCTAATAACCAAGGCTGAATGTATCTCTAGACTAACATATGGTGCTCTGTCTTTATATCTTGACAGTAAAAAAGGCAAGGAGATAGACCAGATGCTTTTCAACTTTCTGTGGAGAAACCGTACCCATTAAATTAGGAAAACTGTTGTAATGAACACTTATGAGAATGGTGGGCTGAATTTTCTGAACTTTACTACCTTAAATAATAATTTTAAGATCTATTAGATAAAACAATTCCTAAGAAAACCCACTTCTATGTGGAATTTTATTCCTCATCATGTCTTCTCTACTTTCGGTGGCCTTAACTACATGTTGGTTTGCAATTATAATATTGACAAAGTTCCAGTGAAACTTTCTGCTTTTCATCGGCAGGTTTTCTTGTCATGGTCCTTAAGATAATTTAAAAGACAATCAGGGGAAAGAGGAGATCATTGTGCATATTGACTTTGCAGCGAACTACCTGTGTAAATGGCCAATGAGAGACGACATCATATGGTACAGACCACAGCATGTGCTTGGACTTGTCCCTGAGCCACATCCAGTGACCAAAAGGCACATGGAGCTGGATGCCTTGGTTTCTATCTAAGCCTTAGATACACTTGGAAACTCACTATATAGTACATACAAAGCAGGCATAAAATCATATATTAAATAAAACATGTGTGACTCTCAATTAACTCTTCCCTCTATATATGTGCTAGAATTTACATTTGTAGCATCTAAGTGTAGTCAAGGACAACACATTGTTCTCTTGTTTAAAAGGTGCTAGTTCCAGTGTTTTGGAATCTTACTTGGTATTATATTAATCAAATGTTTAACAATGCTTGTTGTTCAAAAGGTTTGCAATAAAATATTGTTTTCATACTTTATTTTTTATTTTTTACATAGATGTAATTTCCACCACACCTTGTCATTTCCATCACAACCCATATTTTTGAGGTAAATGAGTATATTATGTACAATTTACATATATTCATTTGTTTTAGATATGGAAATCATATGGTTGTTGTCATAATCTCACAAAAAGGTTGGGTGGAAATATCTTATTTTTCCTGATAAATAAATGTTTTCAGATGTCACCAAGGCAAGATTATACATTAAGGCATCGGGTTGAATTATTCATATTAGGAAAACCTTAAAAGTCACTTAAATAATATTCAATAGAAGTTCATGTACAAATGTATAAGAAATCCGTTATAAATCAATTGTATGATTATTTCATTTTCAACTAAAATGGATGTTTAATGACGTGATGGAAATTACATTTGTCTATGGCTGTCTGGGAAAAATGACAAAAATATATACATTCTGGAATAGTACGATCGCAGCCATTATCAGATATTGTTTCTAGGCAAATCAAAAACAAGTACAATACTGGTAAAACGGTGTTTGAATAAGTTTTAATTTCTGAAAGTTTGCACTGCCAAAGTGCCAGAAGTTGCAGAATCACCCGATCATGAATTAGTGTACCAAGTTTGGTACTTGTATCATAAAGTTGAACGATCTCGGGTATGCTTGGTTCTTATGTGCTGGACAACAGAGGTCATGCCAAAATTCTTATTTTGAAGAATTGACTAAATCCGGAAGAAGAATCACATGTGTCACGTGATTTAACAGGATATTTAAGCTCCTGGCGCGAGGTGGCGAGAAAGAAACGTGACTCGGAGAATTAAAGAAGCAAAGATATCTTCGCTATAACACTCGCGGAAGCTTCCAAAACAGTAAGTTACATTATTATATGGTTTTCCAAACTGTTTAATTTCACTCAAAAGTCAAATATTCTCAAGTCAGTGAGTGTTTCACACCTAGGATAGCGGGTTGTTTATTTTTTAAGAATTTGAATGTTATCTTGGCTGTAGTTTACGTTACTGTACCAGATTATGCCCTACTGAAATTATTTTGTTTTCTACTTTACTAATTTGGTTCACGTTCTTTTTGAGAAAGAAATAAGATTATATTAACTATTTAGCCAGTTGCCATTTACCCAAAACCTGGTCATACCAAAGATTCAGTTGACTTTCACCTCTGGTCTGACCATGCCAGCCACCTCAATGCATTTTTGGCGGCTTCTTTCTATTGTTAATGTTAAATAACCATTTATAGCACACTCTTCCCGTATCAAGACATTCTCGTCTGCATTCTAACGATATTATTTTGTCCTTCTCAAGCCACTGTTTCAACCGTAGTAAATCGACTTTTTAAGACTTTCTCCATTAGGAAATGTTAAACCTGGGAATCCTAAGTAATTCAAGGTAAAAGCGGCAGGTAGCCTAGTGGTTAGATCGTTGGACTTGTAACAATAAAATGTAAAAAAGCTTTAAAAAAAAGCTAATCTAACGTTAAAACAGTGGATTCAGGTCTAATGCTGAGCAATCAGTGTTTTTGCTTTAATTTAGTTCAAAGGGGAATCTCAATATAGTGATCGTCTTTTGGTCACAACGTCTAAAGTCCATTCTGACAATAACATGGTTTGTTACTATCAGGACAAAATAATTAAATCACAGCACGTTTTTTTTTTAATCGCTTATACAAATTAATTTTAAATATTCCTCAAGTAGAAAATGTTGCTGCTTCCTGTTATGTATTTTTGAAATGGCATAGCTTCAAAACACTGGTATAAAATGACCGTAATCCATATGTTGAAGACTATGCATAAAAATGACTCTGTTAGTACCTTAAACGGCTCACTCATCAACATTTACCAAGCGATCACTCCATGTTGTAGTTGATGAGCTTGTTTTACTGTGATCAATAGGCTCGCAGATTAATCACTCAAATTGGCGTATGGTAATAGGCCAATTCACTGCTGCTACATTTGCCATTTGCGCAACCCACAATGAGCTTGGGTATACTAAATATACCTGTCGATAAAATAACCTGTAGTAGCCTTATGGCAGCTCAGCTCCTTGTGGGCCAATACGAAAAGGTAAACTTAACACTTGACTGGATCATTTCAACGAATTATCTCCACATTTAGGCCTAAATGGGTAAATGAGTTGGCTCTTATTTCAGTGATTTCTTGACTGCCAAATATCCATTTGTTTGTGGCCAGCGGCTTTAATAAAGAGCACCCCCCGCTGAGGTTTGAATTTCGTAGCTGCCTTCGAAAGCCTTGATCAGACCGTGTCCTTGCGTTTTTTTGGTACACCAGAAGTACATTAATTTCCAATGACTGTCTGATCGAGGTGTGAGGACAGGCAAGTATGATTAGACCAAAGATGCAAAATCTGTTTAAAGCAACGGACTTCTATATTAACATCACCAATCTGAGGTAAAAAAAAAAAAAAAAAAGTAATTTCACTCAACCCATTGTATAATTTACCATGTCAATTTTGGGTGACACTTTTGTATGTGGAAACCCTATCAAATTAGTGGGTTGGGCTATTTCAGCCACTCCTGCTGCTTACAGGTGCATAACATGGAGCGCACAGCCATGCAATCTCCATAGACAATCTGGCTTTCACCGTGGCACTGTCATAGGATGCCACTTTTCCAACAAGTCAGTTTGTCAATTTTCTGCCCTGCTAGAGCTTCCCCCGGTCAACTAAGTGCTGTTATTGTGTAGTGGAACCACCTAGGGGCAACAACTGAAGTGGTAGGCCACAAGCTCTCAGAACGGGAACTCTGAGTGCTGAAGCGTGTTAAAAAAAAAAATATATATATATATATAAAAATCATCTTTCCTGTGCAACACTCACTACCGAGTTCCAACTGCCTCTAAGCAACTTTATCGGGAGCTTCATAAAATGGGTTTCCTAAAGACTAAGAACACCATGCGCAATGCCAAACTTTGGCTGGAGAGGTGTCTTCTCTGGAGTGGTGAATCACGCTTCACCATCTGGCAGTCTGACAGATGACTGGGTTTGGCGGATGCCAGGAGAACCCTACTTGCCCGACTGCGCAGTGCCGACTTTAAAATATAATTCCTCCATTAAGGTCTTGGCCTGTTTTACATGGTTCAATATAGGCCCCTTAGTTCCAGTGAAAGGGAGGTCAACGCTACAGCATAAAATGATATTCTAGCAGATTCTGTGCTTTCAATTTCATAGCCACAGTCTGCTTGTCAGCCAATATTACCTGAGTCTGCTGCATGCTTGCTCTAATGCTAAGTTAACAAAGTATTATGTGCAAGGCACAAACCCTTTTGTATGACGAGACCTTACAAGTGGTTAACGGGCCTTGAACAGTGACCTCACATCCTTCAAACTAATTATTGTCTACTCGTGCACACCTTGGCATTAACTCAATATTTTCCCAATTTGACGTCTGCCTCAACTTAACTTGCTTTGGTTTGTTTGCACTAACTTGTAGTTGTCCATGATGAGCTTTTTGAGAACAGTTCCCACGGTAATTATTTGTTCAAGAATGTCAGCGAGGAGGATGATGACTGAAGGCCAATCGCTGCCCGTGGGAATATAAGGCAGTCGCCCCATCAATGGTGCTCCGAGCAGGATGGACCTGCCCCTTTCCGTTGCCTGCCAGTCAGTTGGATACCAGACATGGGTTCAAATACTACTTGATCTTTCCAGGACTGAGTTTGCGTTAGCCTGTCTGGAGTGCCAGGCCGACTGGGTTTGGACTTTCAATTGGTTCTGTTGCAACAGTAGTTCAATCAAGCACATCTGTAGTACTGGAAATGATTTTGAGTAACATTTGAACCTTCAGTCAGGTGCGTAGAGCCATTCAGTCACTTCACTTATTTTGCCATCCCACAATGACAATCACGAGTGTAACCGGAGTAAGAGCAGTTGAATGGCACTATGCCCAGGTGAATGCTCACAATACATGGGTCAGGGAGTGCAGATTGGGTTGTTTCCCACCAATGTTGTACCTTAATGGTTTCTCAAGGGTGGGGGGGGGTGTGTGTAACTAATGCCTGTTTTGCGTGTAATCACATGAATGCTGACAGTTTTATTAATTACTTTAAATGCCAAACTGTACAACTTTTCACATGTAACTATTCATTTGAATGTGGATGTGACTTTATATGCATTTTATTTTACAGCTTTCTTGTTGTTGGCTGGATCCATTCAAGACCATGGGACCCACAAGGAAAACCCTGCAAGTCCTCCAGCCTTCTGCAGGCAATACAAACCTAGGCAAAGTAATACCGGTATGCAATTGGAGTTTGTCACCGACATTGCTATACATGGTTAACTATAAAGTGTTTTTGGTCAAATGTCTACCACCTACCACTGACGTGCAGGTCAAGTAATTATAGGTTTACATGTGTTCAGACAGGAAAGGTGGCTTTCAAAAGGAAATGGTGGAACGCAGAACAAGTGACGGGCTCAAAGAGGGTGAAGGCTGAAGTTGCTGTCGCATCACCAAAAGCAGAGAATGACAATCGACCTGACTGCGTTACCAAGGAGACCTACGCGCTAATGGTCAAAGGTATGTTGTTATTCAAGGTGTTACAAGGACAAATAGTTTTTATGGTTGATCGTTATGGTTAGCTCATTTATCCCAATGATGTTTCATCAACATGGACTTGGCTCACATTTTGTCTACATGTATAATGTCCGTTATCGTCATCCCAGAGCTGAATGTCTTCATTTTATTTATTGTCCAGTAGTTTAATTGAAATAGCCTATCCCCCCTGTTTCAGAAACTCCTCCCTCTTCCTACTGGAAAGAGGTAGCCGAGGAGAGACGTAAAGCTCTCTACAACGTGCTCCAGGAGAATGAGGAGGTCAGTTAATCACTGAAGGCTGCTGACTAATGTTTAATGAACTTGTCCTGTTCCCACGGTTCAAAATGAGTCAATCACATGGTCTCTGGCAACACTCCAGCTGGAACAATGGGTGTTGGTCTGAACTATCCATATCTCTGAAACCATTAATCTCGTGGAATTCTGCCCCATGTTGTCTTTTGGGGCCTTGGAGCATAGTGGTATTTTAGCCATTGACCTTGAGCTGATAACGTTTAACATTTTAGTGGATGGTAAAGTCTGAAGCTACCTTAAAAAAATGTTTTTTTATTTAAAAAATGAGTCTGCCACATTGAGTGACTTTATTACCTTGTTTGCGCAGTTGCACAAAGGCATCGAGGCCAAGGATGAGCAGATAGCCCAACTGAAGACTGAGAATGATGAGCTTCAGGAACTGGTCCAACATGTACAGCACATGGCTGACATGATAGAGGTAAGAGCTGGGACATTGATGGCCACAAACTCCTTTTAGTTTCCATCTCATTTAAGGTCTATGGTGGATGCTTTTAAATGTAAGGTAGTGTGCGACGTTCAAAGCTAATATTCTGTTATCTATTCTCAGAGGTTAACTGGAAAGAGTCCGGAAAGTCTAGAGGACCTGCGAGAGATTGCGCTTGGTGCCGATGACAATTTTGAGGGACTAGAAGAATCTGATGCCCCCAGTACCAACAGTGTTTTCACACCCAGGTCTGTCACAGATGATGATGTCACAGAAGATGATGATTATGATGACACAGAAGATGATGTCACTGATGAAGATGATGATGTCACAGAAGATGATGAGGTCACAGAACAAAAGGAAAATGAACCCTCAGGGGAGGATTGACTGAATGTACTGGTGAAATCCTTCAGGCGACGCCTGTGCTTCTCACTCAACATTCTGGCATTGATGCCTTTAGTTACTTTATATATTTTCTTTGCGTAACATCTGAGGTACTTGCGCAAGATTTTTACTTTAACCATACCCTTTCTACAACGCGGCTATGAAAAGAGGCGCCTCCCTAGTTTTTATTTTACTCTGCTGTTGACTTTTTGAATGGTATTTGTTGGTGGTCAATTACACTTAGGATTTTGTTATAGTGCAGTTTTAATGCACACTGTACATATGCTTCAGGACTGTCCTATGATATAAATACTTCATCACTGGGGGCAAACTACCTGCCCTCCAGGACACACACAACACCCGATGTCACAGGAAGGCAAAAAAGATCATGAAGGACAATAACCACCCGAGCCACTACCTGTTCACCCCGCTTCTATCCTGAAGGTGAGGTGCATGAGTGCTTGAAAAACAGTTTCTCAAGGCTGTCATTGTTGAACAGCCATCACTAGCAGAGGTGGCTGCCTACCTACCGACTTGGTATTATTGGCCACTTTAAGTGGAACACAAGTCACTTTAATGCCACATTTCACACTACTCATCTCATATGTATATACTGTATTCTTTACAATCTATTGCATTTTAACTGCTCTTACCGTTCATCCATATTTTGTACTTATATATTCTCATTCATTTACTAGATTGTGTGTATTGGGTTTTGTTGAGGAATTGTTAGATACTGCTGCACTGTCGGCTCTAGATACATAAGCGTTTTGCTATTCACAACACCTGCTAACTGTGACCAATAAAATTTGATTTGACATGTATTTTTACTGCTCTAATTACATTGGGAACCAGCTCATAACAGCAATAAGTCACCTTGAGTTTGTGGTATATGGCCAATATGCTACAGTCTGTTTCCAGGCACTCATCTTTGTAGCTTGACTATATTGGCCAGATACCACACCCCCTCGGGCCTTATTGCTTACGTATACAGGGTAGTTTTCCAATGCCTTGCCATGAAGGGCACCAATTAGTAGATGGGTAAGAATATCCCTTTGAGCATTGAAGTTAATTACACTTTGGCTGGTGTATCAATGCACCCAGTAACTAAATGGGTGGGGGGGAATGGAATAGCGCTAAGCAGAGGCAAATGCCTGGTGGTACACCTGGTTCAGTCTGCTTTCCAACACACTGGAAGACATATTCACCTTTTCAGCAGGACAATAACCTAAAACACAAGGTCAGAGCTACATGAGTTGCTTACCAAGGTGACAAGATGTTTACGAGTAGTCTAGTTAGCTAATTTTCCCCCATCTTGAGGTAAACATCTTTAAATGGTCTGGAAAATAACGGTAATGTAAACCCACGCCCATTCTGTACAAATGTGCCCAAACGAGGCTACAAAGAGGACTAATGACACTAACTTCAATCGGATAGAAACCTAGTTCACACCCGAGTGTTGGTGGACATGGTAATGGCTCTATAGTATTGGAGTTGAGAGAACTGACCCTCCGTTACGTCTTGGTGTGTCGCATGCGATCATTCTCAAAACCGCTGTTTACTTCTAAGGTTTGACAACTGTTTAGTGTTTTATTTACATTTTAGAGGCGATAAGTTGGACAGATCGAGGGGGGAAAAGGCCATTACATCTGTCCTTCTCACTATCACGCATTAGTTTCACTTCCCCACCCACCATTTTTAAAAAGATTCGACGGGGCCCGTTGCCTGCTTGAATTATGCAGAAACGGGCAGTGTTTGTCATGTAATTGATTCTGTTGGAATGGGGAGAACTTAAAGTTGACAGGCCGGTCATTTCTTTTCACTGGAAGGCTAGTCGACTATCTAGTAAACAATTTGGCAACAAGGTTTTTTTTTTTTCCGTAAACAATTTAACGGATATCTCGTAATTGAACAAATTGGTAGGTGGCCAATAACTGGGGACCGTATGCCAATTAATACGGGACGTGTTTTTGCTAAACCGCTTATAAAAAAGCTGATAGCATGTTTGACATTTCAGCAGAAATACTAATTGCTAACATTTTTGCAACACCAATAATCCAAGACATTGATTGCCTGTACACAAGAACACTGAAGGTAATATTTCTTAAACGTGTGTTGGATATGCTGATAATATGGGGTGCCACGGTACAGTTTTGACTTAAAAATGCGTGAAAATTATATGGTAAGACTTGACAATGATCAAAAACCAACTGACAGAGCTTAAATATTTTTCTAATGTGGTGCACCGCCGGGACTCTTCTCCAGAGGCAGTTCTGTGTTCTGAATAGCCTGGCCTGCTATCTTCTTAGTGCAGGTTCTGGTTTGAGTCAAAAAATTTGAGTCAGTTTCACCCGAGCCAAAAAACACAATTCTTCCTATAGTAATTTGATATAGGATCTTTTATTTGAGTCTGTTTCTCTGGAGACAAGTTATCGATACCACCAGAGGGTGGAGGGGGACCTGTATAAGTGATTTTGGCCAGATAGACAGATCATCTGCAGAGATGTACTGTAGCTCTCCATGTACTCGTCTAAGATTTTACTCTTCTATACCATGTATCACATGTACAAAATTACCTTATTCTTGTGCATAGAAAAATCTGCCAATTGTATAAATACTTGATAGACCTGTGAAACTAAACTCAGATATGCTCTCTGAATCTACACAGCTGTATTGGTATGTATTACCCCCAAAGTAGCTATTCCAGGGCAAATCTAAGTATTTGTTTGAATCCAGGTTTCTCTGGAGACCAGTTTTATTCGCATCCTCAGAGGGTGTAGGGGGACATGTATCAGTGATCTTGACTCGATAAACAGATCACCTGCAGAGATAGAGAACCTTGTGTACTCCCCTATGGTTATAACTGGTTACAAAATCATCAGATATATGCTTAGTTCAGGTCAAAACAGCTCATAAGTATGTTTTGTGTGTGTATATGTGTGTACTACATTCGGGAAGTATTCAGACCCCTTGAATTTTTCCACATTTTGTTACATTACGGCCTTATTCTAAAATGGATTAAATCGTTTTTTTTTCTTTAATCTACACAATACCACATGAGAACAGATTATGGAAATATACGCAAATGTATTAAACATTTAACTGAAATATCACATTTACATAAGTATTCAGACCGTTTACTCAGTACTTTTGTTGAAGCACCTTTGGCAGCGATTACAGCCTTGAGTCTTCCTGGGTATGAAGCTACAAGCTTGGCACACCTGTATTTGGAGAGTTTCTCCCGTTCTTCTCTGCAGATCCCCTCAAGCTCTGTCAGGTTGGTTGGGGAGCATCGCTGCACAGCTATTTCGGGTCGCTCCAGAGATGTTCGATCAGGTTCAAGTCCGGGCTCTGGCTGGGCCACTCGAGGACATTCAGAGACTTGTCCTGAAGCCACTACTGCGCTGTCTTGCCTGTGTGCTTAGGACCCCAGTCTGAGATCCAGAGCAGGTTTTCATCAAGGATCTCTGTACTTTCCACTGTTCACCTTTGCCTCGATCCTGACTAGTCTCCCAGTCCCATGATGCTGCCACCACCATGCTACACCGTCGAGATGGGGACAGGTTTCCTTCAGACGTGATGCTTGGAATTCAGGCCAAAGAGTTCAATCTTGGTTTCATCAGACCAGAGAATCTTGTTTCTCATGGTCTAAGAGTCTTTGGGTGCCTTTTGGCAAACTGAAAGCGGGCTGTCATGTGACTTGTACTGAGGAGTGGCTTCTGTCTCGCCACTCTACCACAAAGGCCTGATTTGTGGAGTGCTGCAGATATGGTTGTCCTTCTGGAAGGTTCTCCCATCTCCACAGAGGAACTCTAGAGCTCTGTCAGTGACCATCGGTGACCGTCACCTCCCTGACCAAGGCCCTTCTCCCCTGATTGCTCAGTTTGGCCGGGCAGCCAGCTCTAGGAAGAGTCTTTGTGGTTTAAAACTTCTTCCATTTAAGAATGATGGAGGCCACTGTGTTCTTGGGGACCCTCAGTTCTGCACAAATGTTTTGGTACCCTTCCCAAGATCTGTTCCTCAACACCATCCTGTCTCAGAGCTCTACGGACAATTCCTTCGACCTTATTGCTTGGTTTTTGCTCTGATATGCACTGTCAACTGTGGGACCTTTATATAGACAGGTGTGTGTGTGTGTGTGCCTTTCCAAATCATATCCAATCAATTGATTTTACCACAGGTAGACTAATAAAGTTGTAGAAACAGCTCAAGCGTCACCAATGGAAACAGGATTACACCTGAGCTCAATTTGATAGCAAAGGGTCTGAATATTTATGTAAATAAGGTATTTTTTTTTATTTTTATAAATTTGCAACAATGTTTTAACCTGTTATGGGGTATTGTGTGTAGATTGCTGTGTGTACAGTTGAAGTCAGAAGTTTACATACACCTTAGCCAAATACATTTAAACTCAGTTTTTCACAATTCCTGACATTTAAAAAGTAAAAATCTCTTTCTTGGGTCAGCTAGGTTTACCACTTTATTTTAAGAATGTGAAATGTCAGAATAATAGGAGAGAAAATGATTTATTTCAGCTTTTATTTATTTCATCACATTCCCAGTGGGTCAGAAGTTTACATACACTCAATTAGTATTTGGCAGCATTGCCTTTAAATTGTTTAACTTGGGTAAAACGTATTAGGTAGCCTTCCACAAGCTTTCCACAATAAGTTGGGTGAATTTTGGCCCATTCCTCCTGACAGAGCTGATGTAACTGAGTCAGGTTTGTAAGGCCTCCTTGCTCGCACATGCTTTTTCAGTTCTGTCTACATTTTCTATGGGATTGAGGTCAGGGCTTTGTGATGGCCACTCCAATACCTTGACTTTGTTGTCCTTAAGCCATTTTACCACATCTTTGGGTGTATGCTTGGGGTCATTGTCCATTTGGAAGACCCATTTGCAACCAAGCTTTAACTTCCTGACTGATGTCTTGAGATGTTGCTTTAATATATCCACATAATTTTCCTACCTCATGATGTCATCTATTTTTTTAAGTGCACCAGTCCCTCCTGCAGCAAAGCACCCCCACAACATGATGCTGCCACCCCCGTGCTTTACGTTTGGGATGGTGTTTTTCGGCTTGCAAGCCTCCCCCTTTTCCTCTAAACATAACGATGGTCATTATGGCCAAACAGTTCTATTTTTGTTTCATCAGACCAGAGGATATTTCTCCAAAAAGTACGATCTTTGTCTCCATGTGCAGTTGCAAACCGTAGTCTGGCTTTTTTATGGCGGTTTTGGAGCAGTGGCTTCTTCCTTGCTGAGCGGCCTTTCAGGTTATGTCGATATAGGACTCCTTTTACTGTGGATATAAATACTTTTGTACCTGTTTCCTCCAGCATCTTCACAAGGTCCTTTGCTGTTCTCTAGGAGACAGAACGTGTCTTTTTCCTGAGCGGTAATGATGGCTGCGTGGTCCCATGGTGTTTATACTTGCGTACTATTGTTTGTACAGTTGAACGTGGTACCTTCAGGCGTTTGGAAATTGCTCCCAAAGATGAACCAGACTTGTGGAGGTCTACAATTCCTATGATGTCAAGCATGAGTTTGTAGGTAGGCCTTGAAATACATCCACACTTCTAAATTATGTCAATTAGCCTATCAGAAGCTTCTAAAGCCATGACATCATTTTCTGGAATTCTCCAAGCTGTTTAAAGGCACAGTCAACTTAGTGTTTGTAAACTTCTGACCCAGTGGAATTGTGATACAGTGAATGATTAGTGAAATAATCTGTCTGTAAACAATTGTTGGAAAAATGACTTGTCATGCACAAAGTAGATGTCCTAACCGACTTGCCAAAACTATAGTTTGTTAACAAGACATTTGTGGAGTGGTTGAAAAACAAGTTTTAATGACTCCAACCTAAATGTATGTACATTTACATTTACATTTAAGTAATTTAGCAGACGCTCTTATCCAGAGCGACTTACAAATATATATTGTAGAACTGTAATACAGAAGCCAGCTACTCTCAATTACAAGCCTGGACTGTATTAGTGTTTATACTCTGAAAAAAATAGATTTTACGTAAAATGAATTAAACACCAGAATTCCTATAATATACTTGTAGGGTGTTTTGGTCTCTACAGCATTTGGTTTGAAGTAACTTTGAGGATTTGGGCATTTTGAAGCATTCTGCCATAGTCCCTACCGAACGCATTGTTTCACTAACAGTGATTGGTGGCTAAATAAAGAACTCAGCCCTATTGTAGGTCGATGTCTCTCAGGATCAATGGATGAATCACTTTTTGACAATACAATTAAGTATATTTAACTAAATGTAATATTTCTAAATTAAAATATATGATCAATTTATGGTAAATCAGATTTTTAGTACTAGTGGAATGTACTTTGGAGAAAAGCTGCACATCAAAGGAAATGTATATTTTTGTTTTACAGAATATGCAAATTAACACTTTTTTTGCAGAATTAAGTCTGTTTTGGTTGTTTTCTGTTCTAGATGACATTATTTACATGCCTAAGGATGTTTTTTAGAAGAATAGAGTTGATATTTTGCTATGATTGTTTCTTTTTCTAATACTTTCTTGGGATAAAAATGAGTCCAGTTTTTTTTGTAAAATATGTTAGTAGTATGCTGGTTAATGTGAGTAGAATCTTGAGTTATCACTAGACACTGATACTGGTCCCTTTATGGAAATACCATCTACTGGTTTATATAGCCTCAATCCCTGCCTGAACACTAAAGTCTTCTAAGAAGAAAAACATTAACGGCTGGACTAGATCCTTCAAACTCCAACTCGGGACCTTGAAAGCTAGTTCCACTGCGTGTTTTGTTGTTCCTCTCTAATCAGGGACTGATTTCGACCTGGGACACCAAACGTGTGTAATTATATAATTGAGGTAAGTCAGCAGGCTCTGGATCTCGTAGGGTAAGCGGTGAATACCCCTGGTCTAGAGGATGACTGGGTTATGTTCTCTTTCCCACAGCCTCTTAACATCCAGCAGTGACATGTCACGCGTCACTGTAACCTTTTGACATGTTATCACCAGGTATAAACATGACTCGTCTCAAGATGATGCACCTTTCCATTCTGTTTGAAGGTCTTTGTGCTCCCTTGTCCAAAATGACAAAACCATGTACGCTTCTGGCTGCAATCCCAAACCATTCATAGGTTGGAAAACACACTGAATATTGATCTGCTTCTTGGTTTTTCATTTATTCAGTTGGTGGCACCGGGCTCGTGCTAATGACTGGAGCGGAATGGCTGGAATGGTATCAAATACACCAAACTCATGGTTTAATGTGTGGTCCTGTGTAGCTCAGTTGGTAGAGCATGGTGCTTGTAACGCCAGGGTAGTGGGTTCGATCCCCGGGACCACCCATACTTAGAATGTATGCACACATGACTGTAAGTCGCTTTGGATAAAAGAGTCTGCTAAATGGCATATATATTATTATTATTATTATAATGAGTTTAATGAGCTGTCCTCCCCTCAGCAGCCTCCACTGGTTTTGATACTAGGCTAAAACATTAATTAAATCATTACTCTCCCAATAAATAAAACCATCGTCCAACTTATTTTCATAATTATGCAAAAATAAACTTTATTGCCACTTTCATTGAGCAGGGGAAATGATTGCAGTCAGTACTGGAGCAATGTTACATGTCCTTACTGTGTATTTACATGAAATATGATCAATGTCATAATGTTTCATTATTCTGTCTACATGTTCAGTCTGACTTGGGAGTTGAATAGAGGCAACATTAATTCATCACGGGTTACTTTTAGCACAAAGAAAGATGGAGACCGCTGCATCATGGAGAAAAAAAAGAGGAGTTGTTGAAGTAACGAGTATCATACCAAAATACTGTAATGCTATTTACGTCATGGGAGAAAGAGGTATTGTTACTCAAAATAAAGACCATGATCAACATACACCAGGCCAAACTCAAAGCCATCTTCAGTTTTAGTAACAACTTTCACACATTTTAAAGCTTTAATATACAAAAGAACAAATATTATTTCACATATTACCGCCTAAAACACACCTTTTCGTATCGTTATGGCTTTAGGACAGTGCGGTTAGAAGCCGATCTCATGTCGCAGGATTAAGATGATAATTCTGATGGTTGTTTCTGGTTGTTCTTTGTAGGTGAGCCTGGGTGTAGTGGCCAGGTTAAAGATATCTTCAGAATAAATGTTCATTTTCAGGCTTTCCTTGCGTAATAAAGTAGCGGGGGAAACGCTCTCTGATTATGTTCGTAAATCCTCCAAATAATACCAGCCATCCATCTTACTTAATGTACAAATACATTTAAAAGAGTGGAAAAATATATATTTCCAGTAACATTTTATGTAAGCAAGATCATTCCCATGTTAATGAGTCCTTTTTTTAATGAAACTTTTTTTAAATCAAACATGAGCAAAAAAACACCAAATATAAAACTTTTACATGTGAAATAGTATCTGCATTCTGCCCTCTTACTCAAAAGTAAATTAAATATTAGAATCACAAATGTGGCGTAAATAAATTAAGTCGAGAAAAACACTTTGTTGTCATGCTGAAGAAGCCCCGGACTCAGTAGTATAGATACAACTGGCATAAAAAGCTAGGCAGAGCGCTATAGCCCCGGTCCTTGCTGATTCGAAGCATCATCCCCTTAGACAGGCCCTTGGTTCTGCACTGTACAGTTGTGGAGAAAGTGCATTCTCCTTTCATACTAACTCTCCCTGACTCACACTCACTCCTCCAGTCGTACCTGCTTCCCAATGAAATAAATCATGATCAAATCTCATCAGTTCCCAGCAAGCAGACATTCAATCTCTGAATGTAGATCCCAGGCATGTGTGAGTAGAGAACTTTGTTTGAAAGGCAGTCCAAGTATGACTCTCTCTTCATGTTGTGCATGTTGGAGTGAGAACATTGCTTACTGGTAACTACTATTTAGGGAAAGACTTCCTTCTTTATGCATGTTGACGAGGACTTGCGAGCGTTGCTTTTAACTACCTCCTGCCGAGCGATTTGACTGTCATTTGTCCCCTAAATGATCTTCCATGGCACCCTCTGACAGAAAGTGTTCAAACGGTCTGTAAAATCCCTGAATCTCAACAGTACATAACACCAAATATATCCAGTTCAGAGTATAATGCTATTATATTTACATGTCTGACACAGTGCAATTCGAAAAGCGCAAATAACCTTTTGTCTAATGAACGTGACCTCCTAAAACAAATGAATAGCAGTTATATAAGGATATCATATATCAAACACAGCCGTGATAATCATAATCAGTTGTGATGGTAGAGATGCTCTGTCTGTGCAGTGAGAGATGGTTTAATAGTGGTGGTCAGAGAATGGACAGGTAGGATTTACACCAGTCTGTTTAAGGATGAGACGTGGCCCTTCCATGTTTAGTTGGGCTCCTCTGCGTTGATGCGGCCACTCCCCCTAGCTGTGTCCATTTAAACGCATGTCTAGTCTGCATGGCTCAAAGCACAGGCGCGGGCGGGGGGGGGGGGTTGTTCTAGGGGGGTCCCCCTCCTGTGGATGTAAGGCTCCTAGGTTCATTTAGTTAGTCCTGTGCTTTCAGAAGGCGGTGGTGACGGCGTTCCCTCGCCGCGTCCCCAGTCGTACCATCTCTCGGGGCATCGTGTCCAGTTGCTCATACGCCAGACGGCCCTCTTCACCTGTATAAGTCAATCAAATTCATCTTTTGCTTAAAACAGACATTGATGGGGCTAAAAATGGACAGAATATTTTTTTTTTTCAAACTGTCACTCACCGAAAGTGAGCAGGGTTTCTATGGCAACATGGCGAAGCTCCTCGTCTGCCGAGTCGCACAGTGACACCACCGCCCGGAGGCTCTCTACTGCCTGAGATGGAGAAAGAAACAGAGGGGTTTGATAGCTGGTGTCACAGATCCTCTCACTTCAGAGAGACGTCACAATAAGATGCGTCATATGAATATGAAGGGGAAATGTCGGTTCTATAGCTAAAAGCGAAAAGCAACACTGACCTGTAGACAGCTAAGAGCAGCACAGGCAGACCTTTGGGTTTGAACTCCAGCCTCCCACAAGGCCTGTGTGTAGCAATCCACCGCCTGTAAAGACACACAGAAACACAAATGAACAAACTCAAGTTACTGCCCAGTCATAGCACCTGTCCAGTATTCTAGGCAGGCTTAGTGACCTTGACAGGCAAATGGTGTTTATTATTAGGGCTATGTTTACTTTAGCCTGAGCGGGTCAAGGATCAAACCTACTGACACGCACACACTGACCTTTGACCTGAAGGGTGTGTGTGAGGAAGCAGAGGTGATGTAGGCAGCTGCAGCCTCGCTGAGCTGGGGGTCTTGGTGGGAGAGGAGGGAAGCCAGCGCCCTGAGGGTCTGCTGCCGGGGACACAGGCCGGTGTGTGAGACCTCATCCAGTTCCTTGAGACAACGCTCCGGGTCGTCACCACTCAGGCCCTCCGCAAACACAGCTGAGGGGAGGAAAAAATAACTCAATTAACTCACAGGTACTTACAAGTCTAGTTTTGTTCAGTGAACCATGTGTGGACCCCCTCACATCCTGACTCAGCCGGGCAGACGTGTGTCCGCCATCGCGCATGTTGATTTGGACCGTCCACACCAGATGTGATCAGGACACGTAGGTAGAAATATCAAAAACTATGAACCAACTATTTTAATTTGGGGACAGTTCGAAACACATGACACATTCATGGCCATTTAGCTAGCTAGCTTACTGTCGCTAGACAACTTGTCCTGGGAAATAAAACACTGGGTTGTTAATTTACCTGAAAAACACTGACCTTTTTTTCTGGATCTTTGTAGAATTTTGAGCCATTTTGTGTCACACAAAATCGTATGTTCTCTACTCTTGACAATTAATCCACAGATAAAAGGGGAACCTAGTTAGGTTCTAGTAATTGTCCCAGCGTCGTCCGGGTTAGGGGAGGGTTTGGCCGGAGTAGGCCATCATTGTAAAATAAGAATTTGTTCTTAACTGACTTGCCTAGTTAAATCAAATCAAATAATCTCTCCTCCTTCAGCCTTCTTCTTTTGTGGACTTTATATGGAGGTTGGCAACCAACTTGAAGGTGTATGGGACCACTGGTATATTACCACCACCAACTATACTGGAGTATGGACCTCAGTTCATCTTTCAATCAACCACGTGGGTATGTACTCTTAACCAATGAGATGGGAGAGGCGGGACTTGATGTGAATCACGAGTCAAAAATTGAACCCAGTTGTATTTTAGCACCTGGTTACGCAGACGCACGTGAGCAGTTTGGATGAAATGATTGAATAACATGTAGGTCAGAATGTGTGTTGGTCCTCAGTCTTACCTTCTCTGGCCACCTGCAATAGGTGTTCCTCCATGTCCTCCACGCTGTGCTCCGAGACGTAGCTGTGGAACTGAAACACTGTGACCATGTCCTGGGACCGGGCCGAAGGGGGGACCACGTCCTGGGACCGGGCCGAAGGGGGGACCACGTCCTGGGACCGGGCCGAAGGGGGGTGGCAGGTAGGGGAGGAGGCCAGATCACTCCTGTCCACCATCTCACTCACCACCAGCCGGATCACTGGGGAGGGAAGAGAGAGGCATCCGTGTGACATATATACAGTGACAGTACTGAGACAGCTGTGTGAGATATATACAGTGACAGTACTGAGACAGCTGTGTGAGATATAGACAGTGAGTACTGAGACAGCTGTGTGAGATATATACAGTGACAGTGCTGAGACAGCTGTGTGAGATATATACAGTGACAGTACTGAGACAGCTGTGTGAGATATATACAGTGAGTACTGAGACAGCTGTGTGAGATATATACAGTGAGTACTGAGACAGCTGTGTGAGATATATACAGTGAGTACTGAGACAGCTGTGTGAGATATATACAGTGAGTACTGAGACAGCTGTGTGAGATATATACAGTGAGTACTGAGACAGCTGTGTGAGATATATACAGTGACAGTAGTGAGACAGCTGTGTGAGATATATACAGTGAGTACTGAGACAGCTGTGTGAGATATATACAGTGACAGTAGTGAGACAGCTGTGTGAGATGTAGACAGTGACAGTACTGAGACAGCTGTGTGAGATATATACAGTGACTACTGCACTACACACCATGGTGTAATTATATATGCAGCATGGACTAAGTCGCTTTGGATAAAAACGTCTGCTAAATGACATTATTTATATTATACAACCAAACAGACTTAATCACAAACACACCATACTTGTCACTTGCACATGCAAATATATATATACAGTGGGGCAAAAAAAATACTTATTTTCCACCATAATTTGCAAATCATCTGGATTTTTTTCCTTCTCATTTTATCTGTCATAGTTGAAGTGTACCTCTGATGAACATTACAGGCCTCTCTCATCTTTTTAAGTGGGAGAACTTGCACAATTGGTGGCTGACTAAATACTTTTTTGCCCCACTGTATATATATATATATATGCAAAAGTATGTGCACACCCCTTCAAATGAGTTGATTTGGCTATTTCAGCCACACCTGTTGATTGATTGATTTAATTTATTAGACCATTTTTTAAATACACATAAGGGTCTCCAGCCGGTGACACCTCCACATACAATGTAAGAAAATCATCAAGGACAACCCAATGAAGCTTAAAGGTTTTTTTCCTAATAAACAACTCTGGATAGGTACATCTCCCTGGTCTCACATACCCTTATTATATACAGCAAGCGATCCCTAATATACAGTGCATTCCCAAAAGCCTTTGCAGCCCTAGACTTTGACGTTTTGTTACGTTGCAGCCTTATTCTAAAAATGATTTCTTTTAAATTCCCCTCAATCTACACACAATACCCAAGAATGACAAAGCAAAAACAGGTTTTCCAAAATGTTAGCACATTACCTTAATTACATAAGTATTCAGACCCTTTGCTATTAGACTCAAAATTTAGATCAGGTGCATCCTGTTTCCATTGATCATCCTTGAGATGTTTCTACAACTTGATTGGAGTCCACCTGTGGTAAATTCAATTGATTGGACATGATTTAAAAAAGGCACACACCTGTCTATATAAGGTCCAACAGTTGACAGTGCATGTCAGAGCAAAAACCAAGCCATGAGGTCGAAAGAATTGTCCATAGCGCTCCGAGACAGGATTGTGTCAAGGCACAGATCTGGGGAAGGGTACACAAAAAAAATCCTTGAGTGGCCCAGCCAGAGTCCGGACCTGAACCCTGAACTCGAACATCTCTTGAGAGAAATGAAAACACCTGTGCAGCGACGCTCCCCATCCAACCTGACAGAGCAACGCTCCCCATCCAACCTGACAGAGCAACGCTCCCCATCCAACCTGACAGAGCAACGCTCCCAGTCCAACCTGAC
This sequence comes from Oncorhynchus gorbuscha, assembly GCF_021184085.1. Classification (NCBI taxonomy): domain Eukaryota; kingdom Metazoa; phylum Chordata; class Actinopteri; order Salmoniformes; family Salmonidae; genus Oncorhynchus; species Oncorhynchus gorbuscha. The sequence continues at coordinate 13,913,697 of NC_060181.1, read as the reverse complement.
AGAGCAACGCTCCCCATCCAACCTGACAGAGCAACGCTCCCCATCCAACCTGACAGAGCAACGCTCCCCATCCAACCTGACAGAGCAATGCTCCCCATCCAACCTGACAGAGCGACGCTCCCCATCCAACCTCACAGAGCGATGCTCCCCATCCAACCTGACAGAGCGACGCTCCCCATCCAACCTAACAGAGCGGCGCTCCCCATCCAACCTGACAGAGCGACGCTCCCCATCCAACCTCACAGAGCGACGCTCCCCATCCAACCTAACAGAGCGACGCTCCCCATCCAACCTAACAGAGCAACGCTCCCCATCCAACCTGACAGAGCGACGCTCCCCATCCAACCTGACAGAGCAACGCTCCCCATCCAACCTCACAGAGCGACACTCCCCATCCAACCTAACAGAGCGACGCTCCCCATCCAACCTGACAGAGCGACGCTCCCCATCCAACCTGACAGAGCAACGCTCCCCATCCAACCTAACAGAGCTACGCTCCCCATCCAACCTCACAGAGCGACGCTCCCCATCCAACCTAACAGAGCGATGCTCCCCATCCAACCTAACAGAGAGGCGCTCCCATCCAACCTGACAGAGCGACGCTCCCCATCCAACCTAACAGAGAGGCGCTCCCCATCCAACCTGACAGAGCGACGCTCCCATCCAACCTAACAGAGAGGCGCTCCCCATCCAACCTGACAGAGCGACGCTCCCCATCCAACCTAACAGAGAGGCGCTCCCATCCAACCTGACAGAGAGGCGCTCCCATCCAACCTGACAGAGCGACGCCCCCCATCCAACCTGACAGAGAGGCGCTCCCATCCAACCTCACAGAGAGGCGCTCCCCATCCAACCTCACAGAGAGGCGCTCCCCATCCAACCTGACAGAGCGACGCTCCCCATCCAACCTGACAGAGCGACGCTCCCCATCCAACCTAATAGAGAGGCGCTCCCATCCAACCTGACAGAGAGGCGCTCCCATCCAACCTGACAGAGCGACGCTCCCCATCCAACCTGACAGAGCGACGCTCCCCATCCAACCTGACAGAGCGACGCTCCCCATCCAACCTGACAGAGCGACGCTCCCCATCCAACCTGACAGACCTTGTTCTCGCTTCGTCATTCAGGGGTATTGAGTATGGGTTGATGACAAAAAAATATCTATTTAATCAATTTTAGAATAAAGCTGTAACGTAACAAAATGTGGAAAATGGGAAGGTCTGAATACTTTCCTAATGCTCTGTATTAAAAGAAAAATCACAATATGATACTCAATTGGCATACTAAAATGGAAAAAGGGATGAATAGACCATTTCAGTTTTCACATAGAAATAAGCTGCATTCGCATATGTTGGACACACATAGTTAAACACAATACAGTAGTTATACATTTTAAGGCATATAAAGAAGAGTGCCTACCCGTGTCAGCTGCGGTGTGTGGGTGTCTCTCCTGCAGTGGGCGAGTGTAGCAGTGGTGCATGTGTTTGAGCACCCGGTCCAGCGTAGCGTGGAACAGTGCACCAGAACCACTACACTCCGACCACAGAGCCATACGAGCAGGCCGCTCCGACAGCCCTGGGAGCACTGAGAGAGAAAGGACAGACGGAGATTCATTATTAGGTTATAGATAAATGTGTAAGTCAAAAAGAAGAAAACACACTCCTCAGGAGTGCTCCCACTCCTCCTGTGGGCCTCCCGAGTGGTGCAGTGGTCTAAGGCTGTGCCACTAGAGGTCCTGGTTCGAGTCCAGGCTCTGTCGCAGCCGGCTGCCACTGGGACACCTTTGGGGCGGCGCACAATTGGCCCAGCGTCATTCGGGATAGGAGAGGGTTTGGCCGGCAGGGATGTCCTTGTCCCATCGCACACTAGCAACTCCTGTGGCGGGCCGGGCGCAGTGGACGCTGACACAGTGTTTCCTCTGACACATTGGTGCGGCTGGCTTTCGGGTTAAGTGGGCATTGTGTCAAGAAGCAGTGCGGCTTGGTTGGGTTGTGTTTCGGAGGACGCATGGCTCGCGACCTTCGTCTCCCCTGAGTCCGTACGGGAGTAACAGCGATGAGACAAGACTGTAACTACCAATTGGGTACCAGGAAAAAGGGGTTAAAAAAAATAAGGTCTCAACTGCTCCCACGACTCTGTCCCCTGTTCCCGGGACTCTGTCCCCTGCTCCCGGGACTCTGTCCCCTGCTGCTCCCGGGACTCTGTCCCCTGCTGCTCCCGGGACTCTGTCCCCTGCTGCTCCCGGGACTCTGTCCCCTGCTGCTCCCGGGACTCTGTCCCCTGCTGCTCCCGGGACTCTGTCCGCTGCTCCCACGACTCTGTCCCCTGCTCCCACGACTCTGTCCCCTGCTCCCACGACTCTGTCCCCTGCTCCCACGACTCTGTCCCCTGCTCCCACGACTCTGTCCCCTGCTCCAGAGTAGACTACTCACCGTCAGCAGCAGAGGTGATGCTCCCCAGGCGTTCTGTGCTGATCTCTCCTAGTTCCTCTAGCAGCTGAGTCTGAGCTGAGAGCTTCTGGAGCTGGGCTCGACGCTGCCAAGGGCTCCCCCCACTGGACAGGAGCTGTCATTACACACAGACACAGTCACACGTAGTCGTGGCCAATAAATGATAGGAGAGCTTCCACCCCGCACTATTAGATTGATACAAATGACATTTTACTACAACCGCTTCATAATTAGTTTTCAGTCTGTTAAGTTAGATTGTTATCGATTAGAAATGTTTGAAATGACTGGAACATGTTAATTCACCTGGATGAGATGGTCGCAGTACTGCAGGTGAATGACGATAGCCACGTCCAGGTTCTCGTTGCCGGTAGTGAGAGGCAGGGGGCTGCCGGCCACACTGTTTCCCACCCCGGTGTCCTCCGTCAGGGCTTCACTCAGATGACCCCTGACCTCTGGGTGCGGGCCCCCAGGTCTGTTAAGACAGACAGGAGATACACACTGTCACCAGAAGGAAGCAGCAGAGTATAGAAGTATAGAAGTATAGAAGTGTAGAAGTATAGAAGTGCACTAAAATTACTACTATAGCCATTAGAATACAACAGTATGTGAATCAGCATGATATGGGATGCTAGAGTTAAATGCAGTACGAATCCATCTACAATATGTAATTTTTTGGGGGCGACCTGATAAAATTCACATAGATACAGTGCCTTGTGAAAGTATTCGGCCCCCTTGAACTTTGCGACCTTTTGCCACATTTCAGGCTTCAAACATAAAGATATAAAACTGTATTTTTTTGTGAAGATTCAACAACAAGTGGGACACAATCATGAAGTGGAACGACATTTATTGGATATTTCAAACTTTTTTAACAAATCAAAAACTGAAAAATTGGGCGCGCAAAATTATTCAGCCCCTTTACTTTCAGTGCAGCAAACTCTCTCCAGAAGTTCAGTGAGGATCTCTGAATGATCCAATGTTGAGCTAAATGACTAATGATGATAAATACAATCCACCTGTGTGTAATCAAGTCTCCGTATAAATGCACCTGCACTGTGATAGTCTCAGAGGTCCGTTAAAAGCGCAGAGAGCATCATGAAGAACAAGGAACACACCAGGCAGGTCCGAGATACTGTTGTGAAGAAGTTTAAAGCCTGATTTGGATACAAAAAGATTTCCCAAGCTTAAAACATCCCAAGGAGCACTGTGCAAGCGATAATATTGAAATGGAAGGAGTATCAGACCACTGCAAATCTACCAAGACCTGGCCGTCCCTCTAAACTTTCAGCTCATACAAGGAGAAGACCCATGATCACTCTGGATGAACTGCAGAGATCTACGGCTGAGGTGGGAGACTCTGTCCATAGGACAACAATCAGTCGTATATTGCACAAATCTGGCCTTTATGGAAGAGTGGCAAGAAGAAAGCCATTTCTTAAAGATATCCATAAAAAGTGTTGTTTAAAGTTTGCCACAAGCCACCTGGGAGACACACCAAACATATGGAAGAAGGTGCTCTGGTCAGATGAAACCAAAATTGAACTATTTGGCAACAATGCAAAACGTTATGTTTGGCGTAAAAGCAACAGAGCTCATCACCCTGAACACACCATCCCCACTGTCAAACATGGTGGTGGCAGCATCATGGTTTGGGCCTGCCTTTCTTCAGCAGGGACAGGGAAGATGGTTAAAATTGATGGGAAGATGGATGGAGCCAAATACAGGACCATTCTGGAAGAAAACCTGATGGAGTCTGCAAAAGACCTGAGACTGGGACGGAGATTTGTCTTCCAACAAGACAATGATCCAAAACATAAAGCAAAATCTACAATGGAATGGTTCAAAAATAAACATATCCAGGTGTTAGAATGGCCAAGTCAAAGTCCAGACCTGAATCCAATCGAGAATCTGTGGAAAGAACTGAAAACTGCTGTTAACAAATGCTCTCCATCCAACCTCACTGAGCTCGAGCTGTTTTGCAAGGAGGAATGGGAAAAAAATTCAGTCTCTCGATGTGCAAAACTGATAGAGACATACCCCAAGCGACTTACAGCTGTAATCGCAGCAAAAGGTGGCGCTACAAAGTATTAACTTAAGGGGGCCGAATAATTTTGCATGCCCAATTTTTCAGTTTTTGATTTGTTAAAAAAGTTGGAAATATCCAATAAATGTCGTTCCACTTCATGATTGTGTCCCACTTGTTGTTTATTCTTCACAAAAAATACAGTTTTATATCTTTATGTTTGAAGCCTGAAATGTGGCAAAAGGTCGCAAAGTTCAAGGGGGCCGAATACTTTCGCAAGGCACTGTATGTCATTCTCATTGGAAGCAAGTCTAAGAAGCGGTTAGATATGTTCTATATAGTTTCGGTTTCGGTTTTGCGTTTTTTCAAACAGATGAATATACAGGGGGAGAGACAGGGAGAGAGACAGATGGAAATGGGGAGAGACAGGGAGAGAGACAGATGGGAATGGGGAGAGACAGGGAGAGAGACAGATGGGAATGGGGAGAGACAGGGAGAGAGACAGATGGGAATGAGGAGAGACAGGGAGAGAGACAGATGGGAATGGGGAGAGACAGGGAGAGAGACAGATGGGAATGAGGAGAGACAGGGAGAGAGACAGATGGAAATGGGGAGAGACAGGGAGAGAGACAGATGGGAATGGGGAGAGACAGGGAGAGAGACAGATGGGAATGGGGAGAGACAGGGAGAGAGACAGATGGGAATGGGGAGAGACAGGGAGAGAGACAGATGGGAATGGGGAGAGAGACAGATGGGAGGGAGGAGAGAGACAGATGGGAGGGAGGAGAGAGACAGATGGGAGGGGGAGAGAGACAGATGGGAGGGGGAGAGAGATGCGGGGGAGAGACAGATGGGGGAGAGAGACAGATGGGGAGAGAGACAGATGGGGGAGAGAGACAGATGTGGGGGAGAGAGACAGATGGGAGGGGGAGAGAGACAGATGGGAGGGGGAGAGAGACAGATGGGAGGGGGAGAGAGACAGATGCGGGGGAGAGACAGATGGGGGAGAGAGATGGGGGAGAGAGATGGGGGAGAGGGGAGAAAGACAGATGGGGAGGAGAGACACGGATGGGGGAGAGACACAGATGGGGGAGAGACACAGATGGGGGGGGAGAGACACAGATGGGAGGGGGAGAGACACAGATGGGAGGGGGAGAGAGACAGATGGGGAGGAGAGAGACAGATGGGAGGGGGAGAGAGACAGATGGGAGGGGGAGAGAGATGCGGGGGAGAGACAGATGGGGGGAGAGACAGATGGGGGAGAGAGACAGATGAGGGGGAGAGAGACAGATGGGAGGGGGAGAGAGACAGATGGGAGGGGGAGAGAGACAGATGCGGGGAGAGACAGATGGGGGGAGAGATGGGGGAGAGGGAGAAAGACAGATGGGGAGGGAGACACGGATGGGGGGAGAGACACAGATGGGGGGAGAGACACAGATGGGAGGGGGAGAGACACAGATGGGAGGGGGAGAGACACAGATGGGAGGGGGAGAGAGACAGATGGGGAGGAGAGAGACAGATGGGGAGGAGAGAGACAGATGGGGAGGAAGAGACAGATGGGAGGAGGGAAGAGACAGATGGGGGGGAAGAGACAGATGGGGAGGAGAGAGACAGATGGGGAGGAGAGAGACAGATGGGGAGGAGAGAGACAGATGGGAGGGGGGGAGAGAGACAGATGGGGGGGGAGAGACAGATGGGGAGGGAGAGACAGATGGGGGAGAGAGACAGATGGGGAGGAGAGAGACAGATGGGAGGGGGAAGAGACAGATGGGAGGGGGAAGAGACAGATGGGAGGGGGAAGAGACAGATGGGAGGGGGAGAGACAGATGGGGGGGGGAGAGACAGATGGGATGGGGGAGAGAGAGACAGATGGGGGAGAGAGAGACAGATGGGGGAGAGAGAGACAGATGGGGGAGAGAGAGACAGATGGGGGAGAGAGTGATGGTAGGGGGGAGAGAGACAGATGGAAGGGGGAGAGAGAGATGGGAGGGGGGAGAGACAGATGGGAGAGAGACAGATGGGAGAGAGACAGATGGGAGACAGATGGGAGAGAGACAGATGGGAGAGAGGGAGAGAAACAGATGGGAGAGAGACAGATGGGAGAGAGGGAGAGAGACAGATGGGAGAGAGAGAGAGACAGATGGGAGAGAGACAGATGGGAGAGAGGGAGAGAGACAGATGGGAGAGAGAGAGACAGATGGGAGAGAGAGAGAGAGATGGGAGAGAGAGAGACAGATGGGAGAGAGGGAGAGAGACAGATGGGAGAGAGAGAGAGACAGATGGGAGAGAGGGAGAGACAGATGGGAGAGAGGGAGAGAGACAGATGGGAGAGGGAGAGAGACAGATGGGAGAGAGGGAGAGAGACAGATGGGAGAGAGGGAGAGAGACAGATGGGAGAGAGGGAGAGAGAGATGAGAGCGAAACCAAGAGGGGGAGAGAAACAAATAGAGGGGGAGAGAGGTGGGGGAGAGAGAGACAGAGGGGGGAGCGAGAGAGACAGTTAGGGGGAGCGAGAGAGACAGAGAGAGGGGGAGAGAGTGGGGGGAGAGAGAGAGGGGGAGAGAGTGGGGGTGAGAGAGAGGGGGAGAGAGACAGATAGCGGGGGAGAGAGACAGATATAGGGGGAGAGAGAAACAGGTAGAGGGGAGAGAGAGACAGGTAGAGAGGTGCGAGAGAGACAGAGGGGGGAGAGAGACGGAGAGAGGGGGAGAGAGAGGGGGAGAGAGAGACAAATAGAGGGGGAGAGAGACAAATAGAGGGGGAAAGCGATAGATAGAGGTGGGAGCGAGAGAGACAGAGAGGGGGAGAGAGACGGAGAGAGGGGGAGAGACAGATAGGGGGAGCGAGAGAGAGACAGATAGCGGGGAGAGAGACAGATATAGGGGGAGAGAGAGACAGGTAGAGGGGAAAGAGAGACAGGTAGAGGGGAAAGAGAGACAGGTAGAGGGGAAAGAGAGACAGGTAGAGGGGAAAGAGAGACAGGTAGAGAGGTGAGGGGAGCGAGAGAGACAGATAGAGGGGAGAGAGAGAGAGAGAGAGAGAGACAGATAGAGGGGGAGAGAGAGCGACAGATAGACAGGGGAGAGAGAGAGACATATAGAGGGGGGAGAGAGAGACAGATAGAGGGGGAGAGAGAGACAGATAGAGGGGAGAAAAACAGCCTGGGTTAGTCCCACACATACACGGGCCCAGTAGAATCTCATTGGCCGTGGAGGGACAGTGGGGTTAGCAGACAGAGGTTAGAGGCAGATGGAAGGAGACAGGCAGGGTCACCACCACCACCATCTCCCAGGCAGGGACAGAGGGGTAGTAGACTAGCGAGAGGACAGGGGAGAGGACTTGCCTCCTCCCATCCCTCCCTCCTGACTCACCCGATACTGTCCGCCTCCATGTCAAAGAACACGGAGCGCTGGAGGGTGTGGTCATCACCCGTGTCATCGTCGTCAAAGTCGGAGGTGTTGAGGAAGTCGAAGCTCTCCAGGGCGCTCTCAACCATCAGAGTGAGGCTGGACGACCTGCTCCTGTTGCCCGGGAGGCGGCACTGAGGGAGAGATCAGACCCTGAAGAACCCTGCAGGGTGTGGGTTGTCTGGTAATGCCAGACTAGGTTGGCCTACTTACTGAGGGAGAGATCAGACCCTGAAGAACCCTGCAGGGTGTGGGTTGTCTGGTAATGCCAGACTAGGTTGGCCTACTACTGAGGGAGAGATCAGACCCTGAAGAACCCTGCAGGGTGTGGGTTGTCTGGTAATGCCAGACTAGGTTGGCCTACTACTGAGGGAGAGATCAGACCCTGAAGAACCCTGCAGGGTGTGGGTTGTCTGGTAATGCCAGACTAGGTTGGCCTACTACTGAGGGAGAGACGACCTGCAGTCATAGGAGATTAAACTGGATGTCAAGGCTACTGTGACAATAAAACCTATGTACATAAACAACTATCATAAACTACCGCTCTTACAAATATTTCAGCAGATAATACTTTTTCATAAAGGTCATCAGAAACAATGTAGCCTCAGCTTGAACTGAAGGTAGCATAGCGGTTAAAAGCATTGGGTTAGTAACCGAAAGGTTGGTTGGTTTGAATCCCCAAGTCGAGCAGGTGAAAAATCTGTCGATGTGCCCTTGAACAAGGCACTTACCCCTAATCGCTCCTGTTAGTCGCTCTGGATAAGAGCATCTGCTAAATGACTCAAATGTAACAGGTAATGCACCAGGGTTGGGCTCAATTCTGTCTGAAGTTAATTCAGGATTTGAAATGAATTCCTACGGAGAAATTAAATGTCAAATTGAGCTAATATTGCATTGACCTCCAACCCTGTGATGCACACAGAGTTGCTTGAGGAGAAAGTACAGGCCTCACCTTGAGTATGTCCTCCAGGCGCATCACTTCCTGTTCCAGGTCCTGTAGCTCTCTACAGCGTTGTTCCAGTGACTCTAGCCTCAGTAGCAGACTCTGCAGGGTTTCTTCCAGGTTGCTCTCCAGGAAGGCCCGGCTCCCCTCCCCAGCCCAGCTCAGAACCCCCGCCTCGGGCAGAATGTCAGACGATGTCAGTCTCCTTACTAGTTGCCTGGTCAAGCTGCCTGGTTCTTCAGTGTCAAGTTCTACGGGCTTCAGTAGCTCCGAGCTGACAATAGAATAGAATTTAATAGAATACAACACAATTTCATTGTCCCTCAAGGGGAGATTTGTTTGGCCTCTGCGTATCATAAAGACAAAACATCCATCTATTACCTGTCATCTTCATCACCGTCCCTGTCCGGCCCAGTGATGTCCGGACACACACCCCCGGGAGCGACCGCAGACAACTGCCTCTCCGAGAGAGAGACGGATCCTCCATTACACTGGGACTCCGCCCTCTCCCACTCTGACTCCGCCTCCTCGCTGACCACGCTGGTACTCACGCTGCCGCTGCTACCGCGACTCTCCTCTTCCTCCTCACCTTCCTCTGCCTCTTCCACTACGTCTGCATGTATTCGAACGGTTACTTCAACGTTGGGGATTTGGGGCTGGGGGCAGGTCTCAGGGGGTGTGACGGTGATTTCGGGGTTGGACTGGCCAGGGGCGAGGCTGGGGGACGAGACTGAAGTATCGGAGAAGGTAAAGGAGAGGCGCTTGCACTCGGTG
>NC_060181.1:13704100-13901600 GCF_021184085.1 Oncorhynchus gorbuscha | reverse complement strand
CAGCATGCTAGCTATAAGCAGCCGCACAGACAGCATGCTAACTATAAGCAGCCACAGCCACACAGACAGCATGCTAACTATAAGCAGGCACAGCCACACAGACAGCATGCTAACTATAAGCAGCCACACAGACAGCATGCTAACTATAAGCAGCCGCACAGACAGCATGCTAACAATAAGCAGTCACACAGACAGCATGCTAACTATAAGCAGCCACACAGACAGCATGCTAACTATAAGCAGCCACACAGACAGCATGCTAACAATAAGCAGCCACAGCCACACAGACAGCATGCTAACAATAAGCAGGCACAGCCACACAGACAGCATGCTAACTATAAGCAGCCACAGCCACACAGACAGCATGCTAACAATAAGCAGGCACAGCCACACAGACAGCATGCTAACTATAAGCAGGCACAGCCACACAGACAGCAGACAGCATGCCACACTAACTAACAATAAGCAGCCACAGCCACACAGACAGCATGCTAACTATAAGCAGCCACACAGACAGCATGCTAGCTATAAGCAGCCGCACAGACAGCATGCTAACTATAAGCAGCCACAGCCACACAGACAGCATGCTAACTATAAGCAGCCACACAGACAGCATGCTAGCTATAAGCAGCCGCACAGACAGCATGCTAACAATAAGCAGTCACACAGACAGCATGCTAACTATAAGCAGCCACACAGACAGCATGCTAACAATAAGCAGCCACAGCCACACAGACAGCATGCTAACAATAAGCAGCCACAGCCACACAGACAGCATGCTAACAATAAGCAGGCACAGCCACACAGACAGGGGGAATCAGGGCTAGCCCTAACCTAGCACACCTCAGTCACATAACCCTCCAGGCTGGACTTGGGCCTGGGTTGGAGGGAGACCAGGTCGCCAAAGGAGCGACTGCGTCTCAGCTTCTCTAACAGGGAGTTCCTCAGACCGTGGAGGAAGGACAGGCGATGTTGGGTCGGGGACAGGCGATGCTGGGTCGGGGACAGGCGATGCTGGGTTGGGGACAGGCGATGTTGGGTCGGGGACAGGCAATGCTGGGTCGGGGACAGGCGATGCTGGGTCGGGGACAGACGATGCAGGGTCGGGGAGGGGTGCCACTTCTTTACCACACATACAGGGAGCAGGGGAGGGAGGGGCGGGAGGAGAAATGGGTGAGTGGTAGGAGGGATGGGTGAGTTAGCGTTAGTTAGCCTTAGCCATTGCATTCATAAACAGACACAAGCTGTTGGTTTCACAATCCAGTCAACACAAGGGCTGTGTTAGTGGGTTAGTGCAACGAGGAATCCTGTCTTGTGAGCAGGCTGGTGAGTGAGCAGTATGCTGCGTTATAAGACAGCAATGGGACTAGGAGTCATAGATCCTTAGATCCATACACCCACTCCCCTCCCCTATCCCACCCCAGGGAGAGGAGGCTCTATGTGGGACTCACAAAGAAGGACTGGTCCTGGAAGGTGGGTGTCTCTGGCGTGCCCTGGCTGTAGATAGACACTCGTCTCTGCAGGGCGGTGGCCTTGCTCACGTTCCCTGAAGACAGGGTCAGGTCTTCCACATCGAATGGACTGCATGGGGGGAGAGCAGAGAGACAGTCAGAAGGGGAAAGAATCCATTAGAGAACTATAAACTACTAGGTGAATTCTGCTGTAACACTGAAGCAGACACCCAGGTTCTCCAGAAGAGGGCAGCGTTACAGTATCACTTAACCGATGTAACTAACCACCGTAGCATAGTGTAGTTTATAATACTTTATCCAACGGGTGGCTCTAAATCCTGAATGCTGATTGGTTAAAAGAGCATTCCAGCCGGTGCCTATTCCACAAGTTTCCACCAATCTATAACGTTAAAATGACTATTTACTCTGTTCCATCTGACTGTACAATCCACTGTCTCATCAGCCCAGTAGGGAAGTTAGAAACTTTATCTTCACTATAAAAACCTTCCAGACATTCTCTTTATTTTAGACAAACATTTAGTTTAACAGCGGAGATTTGTATAAACCTTCGTGTCTTTCTCGCTACGTCCTAAATAATGTTGTGTTTCGGCTACAAAAACAATAGTTTTGAAGTTGGTGTTGATGTTTCTCTGCTCCTTGAACACCAACAATAACTCCATGTGAACTTTAACCTCCTTTGATTCAGATTCAACAGTCACTAGTCTCACCTTAAAAACATATACACCTGTCAAATAGACATTTAATTAAGTCCACTTACAACAGGGGACCCCAAACATTTTTCTTTCAGTGAAGGGGTCAGAATATTTTGTAGCTTAAAAGGTAAAAATGATTTTTTTGCTACATTTGTAGGTAGAAAACAGAAACTCTGTTAATTACAACCCATCTAGTGGCTACCAGAGGTTACTGACGTATCCCCGGTTCTATGAACCAAACGCGAGTTTCTTTTGCACAACCCCATTTTCAAATCAGGTGACCTCACGTGGGGTCATGACCCCTAATTTTGGAAACGCTGACTTACAACCATGTGACCTCCAGGTTGAGTTTGATGGTTCCCAGGTCATTAACGTCTACAGCCACCACCTGAGGCATGGCCGTGAACAGATCCTTGGTCTCACAGATCACACTGCCCACCAGGATGTGAGTGGCCAGGCCCTTCAGCTCCGTCACCTGATTGGACCAGAGACAGGAAGTTAGAGGTCAGATCACACTGCCCACCAGGATGTGAGTGGCCAGGCCCTTCAGCTCTGTCACCTGATTGGACCAAAGAGATAGTTGGGACCAGGGGTCAAAGGTAATTTGGCTTCAGAACCTTTGGAGGACTGTGGTTTGCCCTCAGAAATGGTTTGACAGGTGCAGCATTCAAAATGAAATACATTGCAGATGCCTGTCAGACCCCCGTACGCCTGGATAGGTATTTAACATATCAGCTAACCAACCGCATCATATGATATAACATTCTCATGTGTACCTTGATGTTGATGAGGTCTGTGATGAGGGGCGTGAAGACCATCTCCTCTCCGTCCCAACTCTGTCTGGAGTTCACCTCTATCTTCCCCTTCAGCTTCCAGCGCTGACGCCCATACCGCATGAAGATCTGACGGAGAGAAACAGCGAAATGGAAGGAGGGTGGAGAGGGAGAAAGGAAGAGAGAGGGAGGGAGAGAAACAGAGAGATGGAAGGAGGGTGGAGAGGGAGAAAGGAAGAGAGAGAGAGAGAGAGAGAGAGAGAGAGAGAGAGAGAGAGAGAGAGAGAGAGAGAGGGAGGGAGAGAAACAGAGAGAGAGAGAGAGACAGAGGCAGAGAGAGAGAGAGAGACAGAGAGAGAGACAGAGACAGAGAGAGAGAGAGAGCGAGAGAGAGAGAAAGAAACAGAGAGAGAGAGAAAGAGAGAGGGAGGGAGAGAAACAGAGAGAGAGAGAGGGAGGGAGGGAGGGAGGGAGGGAGAGAAACCGAGAGACAGAGGGAGAGAAACAGAGAGACAGAGAGAGAGAGAGAGAGAGAGGGAGGGAGAGAAAGAGAGAGAGGGAGAGAAACGGAGAGAGAGAGAGAGAGAGAGAGAGAGAGAGAGAGAGAGAGAGAGAGAGGGAGGGAGAGAAACAGAAAGACAGAGAGACAGAGAGAGAGAGGGAGGGAGAGAAACAGAGAGAAACAGAGAGAGAGAGACAGAGACAGAGAGAGGGAGGGAGAGAAACAGGGAGAAACAGAGAGAGAGAGAGACAGAGACAGAGAGAGGGAGGGAGAGAAACAGAGAGATGGAAGGAGGGTGGAGAGGGAGAAAGGAAGAGAGAGAGGGAGGGAGAGAAACAGAGAGATGGAAGGAGGGTGGAGAGGGAGAAAGGAAGAGAGAGAGAGGAGTTAGAGATGAAAGGCAAAGGAGACAGAAGTCAAGAGCCATGAAACAGTTATTTTTATGTATTCATAATTGCCATTTTGAAGCCAGTCTGCAGACTCGGCGAGACACAGTTGTCTACTACTGATGTAGAGAGGGCCTCATTCATATAACTCACCTCATACTGGTCTCCTGGACAGAGACGAGCAAAACCAGCAAGACCTGAAGTGAGAGAGGGATGGAGAGGGGGGGGGGGCAGAGAGAGACAGAGAGAGTGAAAGAGAGATGAAGAGATACTCATTGCTTGTTTGTCTCCAGTTTTCCCTACGAGATACCTCTACTCTAACGGCTGTCCCACTGGCCTTAGTCTTACCTTTCATTTTGATATGGAACTCCCCCAGCATGTTCTCCAGCTCCCCCTCTAACGTGCTCATATTCTGGGGAGGAAGGGAGAATGATCAGCACAAAAAAAAAAACAGGAGACAAACCAAACCCATTCATCAAACTTTGACATCAGGCACCAGAACTGTGTTTGATCTCAGTGGGTGATCCGTATGGTGCCGGTGAAGGGCCTGATGATTACAGAGTATAGTTGTGTATGCGCGTGGATCCACACCTCTGTGTACTCCTTGTATCTGCGGTTGACCTCTGACATGCTCTCTCTGGTGGCCTTGGTGGAGGGAGATGCAGAGAAGGCCTGCTTCATCTTACTGGCTCCCTCCCTCAGCCTGCGCTGGATACAGAATGCCTCATACAGCTCATCAACCTACAGGGGACACAGAGGGTCATAGTTCAAATCGGTACACCGTAGCATAGAGAGGGTTACACACTTAGACATGTAGAAAGTACAGAGAGCAGAGGGTTATAGTCTTAAAATACACAACAAAGAGAGGGCTACACATTATTAGCCTATAATAAAGTATGCCTTTCACAAACACACATACTCTGCACCGATCATGCAATAATGGTCTGGGAAGCTTGTGATGTTCCATTCAGTGTTAACAGAAGCCCTGGGCCTGAAACAAGCTTGTGATGTTCCATTCAGTGTTAACAGAAGCCCTGGGCCTGAAACAAGCTCGTGATGTTCCATTCAGTGTTAACAGAAGCCCTGGGCCTGAAACAAGCTCGTGATGTTCCATTCAGTGTTAACAGAAGCCCTGGGCCTGAAACAAGCTTGTGATGTTCCATTCAGCGTTAACAGAAGTCCTGGGCCTGAAACAAGCCTGTGATGTTCCATTCAGTGTAAATAGAAGCCCTGGGCCTGAAACAAGCCTGTGATGTTCCACTCAGTGTAAACAGAAGTCCTGGGCCTGAAACAAGCCTGTGATGTTCCACTCAGTGTAAACAGAAGCCCTGGGCCTGAAACAAGCTCGTGATGTTCCATTCAGTGTTAATAACAGAAGCCCTGGGCCTGAAACAAGCGTACAAATCTAATCCATCCTCCCTCTTACATAAAGATACTAAATATTCAGCATGCAGATGAATGATAATTTTCTAGAATGCTGCGGTGGCTACCTGAGGGACTCAGTCTTCTTCCGGGGAAGGCTGATTACCATGTCTGGCAGAATGTCTCAAACCCAACCCAGAGTCTCAAATCCTTTATCATAGATTTACACATTTAGATCACAGCACACTGACCGACATCCCGCTTCATATGAACTATACTAAACCCGCTGCACTCCAGTTCCGGCGCCGACAGAGATGGCCGCCTCGCTTCGCGTTCCTAGGAAACTATGCAGTTTTTTATTTATTTTTACGTGTTATTTCTTACATTAGTACCCCAGGTCATCTTAGGTTTCATTACATACAGTCGAGAAGAACTACTGAATATATCAGAGTCAACTCACCATCAGTACGACCAAGAATATGATTTTCGCGACGCGGATCCTGTGTTCTGCCTTTCAAACAGGACAACGGAATGGATCCCATGCGGCGACCCCAAAAAACGACTCCGAAAAAGAGGGAAACGAGGCGGTCTTCTGGTCAGACTCCGGAGACGGGCACATCGTGCACCACTCCCTAGCATTCTTCTCGCCAATGTCCAGTCTCTTGACAACAAGGTTGATGAAATCCGAGCAAGGGTAGCATTCCAGAGGGACATCAGAGACTGTAACGTTCTTTGCTTCACGGAAACATGGCTCACTGGAGAGACGCTATCGGAGGCGATGCAGCCAGCGGGTTTCTCCACACATCGCGCCGACAGAAACAAACATCTTTCTGGTAAGAAGAGGGGCGGGGGCGTATGCCTTATGGCTGACGAGACATGGTGTGATGAAAAAAACATACAGGAACTCAAATCCTTCTGTTCACCTGATTTAGAATTCCTCACAATCAAATGTCGACCACATTAGCTACCAAGAGAATTCTCTTCGATTATAATCACAGCCGTATATATCCCCCCCCCAAGCAGACACATTGATGGCTCTGAACAAACTTTATTTGACTCTTTGCAAACTGGAATCCATTTATCCGGAGGCTGCATTCATTGTAGCTGGGGATTTTAACAAGGCTAATCTGAAAACAAGACTCCCTAAATTGTATCAGCATATCGATTGCGCAACCAGGGGTGGAAAAACCTTGGATCATTGTTACTCTAACTTCCGCGATGCATATAAGGCCCTGCCCCGCCATTCTTTCGGAAAAGCTGAACACGACTCCATTTTGTTGATCCCTGCCTACAGACAGAAAGTAAAACAAGAGGCTCCCACGCTGAGGTCTGTCCAACGCTGGTCCGACCAAGCGGATTCCACACTCCAAGACTGCTTCCATCACGTGGACTGGGATATGTTTCATATTGCGTCAGATAACAACATTGACGAATACGCTGATTCGGTGTGCAAGTTCATTAGAACGTGCGTTGAAGATTTCGTTCCCATAGCAACGATTAAAACATTCCCTAACCAGAAACCGTGGATTGATGGCAGCATTCGCGTGAAACTGAAAGCGCGAACCACTGCTTTTAATCAGGGCAAGGTGACTGGTAACAAGACCGAATACAAACAGTTCAGCTATTCCCTCCGCAAGGCTATCAAACACGCTAGCGTCAGTACAGAGACAAAGTAGAATCTCAATTCAACGGCTCAGACACAAGAGGCACGTGGCAGGGTCTACAGTCAATCACGGACTACAAGAAGAAAACCAGCCCAGTCACGGACCAGGATGTCTTGCTCCCAGGCAGACTAAATAACTTTTTTGCCCGCTTTGAGGACAATACAGTGCCACTGACACGGCCTGCAACGAAAACATGCGGACTCTCCTTCACTGCAGCCGAGGTGAGTAAGACATTTAAACGTGTTAACCCTTGCAAGGCTGCAGGCCCAGACGACATCCCCAGCCGCGCCCTCAGAGCATGCGCAGACCAGCTGGCCGGTGTTTTTACGGACATATTCAATCAATCCCTACACCAGTCTGCTGTTCCCACATGCTTCAAGAGGGCCACCATTGTTCCTGTTCCCAAGAAAGCTAAAGTAACTGAGTTAAACGACTACCGCCCCGTAGCACTCACTTTCGTCATCATGAAGTGCTTTGAGAGACTAGTCAAGGACCATATCACCTCCACCCTACCTGACACCCTAGACCCACTCCAATTTGCTTACCGCCCAAATAGGTCCACAGACGACGCAATCTCAACCACACTGCACACTGCCGTAACCCACCTGGACAAGAGGAATACCTATGTGAGAATGCTGTTCATCGACTACAGCTTGGCATTCAACACCATAGTACCCTCCAAGCTCGTCATCAAGCTCGAGACCCTGGGTCTCGACCCCGCCCTGTGCAACTGGGTACTGGACATCCTGACGGGCCGCCCCCAGGTGGTGAGGGTAGGCAACAACATCTCCACCCCGCTGATCCTCAACACTGGGGCCCCACATGGGTGCGTTCTGAGCCCTCTCCTGTACTCCCTGTTCACCTACGACTTTGTGGCCACGCACGCCTCCAACTCAATCATCAAGTTTGCGGACGACACAACAGTGGTAGGCTTGATTACCAACAACGACGAGACGGCCTACAGGGAGGAGGTGAGGGCCCTCGGAGTGTGGTGTCAGGAAAATAACCTCACACTCAACGTCAACAAAACTAAGGAGATGATTGTGGACTTCAGGAAACAGCAGAGGGAACACCCCCCTATCCACATCGATGGAACAGTAGTGGAGAGGGTAGCAAGTCTTAAGTTCCTCGGCATACACATCACAGACAAACTGAACTGGTCCACTCACACAGACAGCATCGTGAAGAAGGCGCAGCAGCGCCTCTTCAACCTCAGGAGGCTGAAGAAATTTGGCTTGTTACCAAAAGCACTCACAAACTTCTACAGATGCACAATCGAGAGCATCCTGGCGAGCTGTATCACCGCCTGGTACGGCAACTGCTCCGTCCACAACCGTAAGGCTCTCCAGAGGGTAGTGAGGTCTGCACAACCCATCACCGCGGGCAAACTACCTGCCCTCCAGGACACCTACACCACCCGGTGTTACAGGAAGGCCATAAAGACCATCAAGGACAACAACCACCCGAGCCACTGCCTGTTCACCCCGCTATCATCCATGGGACCGAGAGACTGAAAAACAGCTTCTATCTCAAAGCCATCAGACTGTTAAACAGCCACCACTAACATTGAGTGGCTGCTGCCAACACACTGACACAACTTCAGCCACTTTAATAATGGGAATTGATGTAAAATATATCACTAGCCACTTTAAACAATGCTACCTTATATAATGTTACATACCCTACATTATTCATCTCATATGCATACGTATATACTGTACTCTATCATCTACTGCATCCTTATGTAATACATGTATCACTAGCCACTTTAACTATGCCACTTTGTTTACATACTCATCTCATATGTATATACTGTACTCGATACCATCTACTGTATGCTGCTCTGTACCATCACTCATTCATATATCTTTATGTACATATTCTTTATCCCCTTACACTGTGTATAAGATAGTAGTTTTGGAATTGTTAGTTAGATTACTTGTTGGTTATTACTGCATTGTCGGAACTAGAAGCACAAGCATTTCGGTACACTCGCATTAACATCTGCTAACCATGTGTATGTGACAAATAAAATTTGATTTGATTTGGACTGAGGAGAGAAAAGGGGATAGAGGGCTGGAGAAAGACAGCTGGCAAGGACCTCAACATGACAGCAGAACATAATGCCCAGGCTGTGAGCAGAGCAACAAGCCCAACCCCCACTATTACACCCCCCCAAACCCCATCCTGTGCCCTAAGCAGTATGTATCAGATGCTCAACATGCTCTGTTCACACCTACTGTGATGGTCCGGGCCTAAACCACACGAAAACAACACTAGACACTATGGAACACAAAGAATTTATTATCTCATCCTGGAAAATACAAGGACTGAGGTCACCTGCCTTTGGCCTAAAGACCCGGAACCCAGAATTCATCAAATAAATTGGAAATACAGAAATTGAAATCCTACAAGAAACCTGGTATAAAGGAGACGGACCCACTGGTTGACCTGTAGGTTACAGAGAGCTGGTGTCCCTCTAGGTTACAGAGAGCTGGTAGTCCCATCCACCACACTACCAGGTGGGTGGTATAGAGGAGACGGACCCACTGGTTGCCCTCTAGGTTACAGAGAGCTGGTAGTCCCATCCACCACACTACCAGGTGGGTGGTATAGAGGAGATGGACCCACTGGTTGCCCTCTAGGTTACAGAGAGCTGGTAGTCCCATCCACCACACTACCAGGTGGGTGGTATAGAGGAGATGGACCCACTGGTTGACCTCTAGGTTACAGAGAGCTGGTAGTCCCATCCACCACACTACCAGGTGGGTGGTATAGAGGAGATGGACCCACTGGTTGCCCTCTAGGTTACAGAGAGCTGGTAGTCCCATCCACCACACTACCAGGTGGGTGGTATAAAGGAGACGGACCCACTGGTTGACCTGTAGGTTACAGAGAGCTGGTGTCCCTCTAGGTTACAGAGAGCTGGTAGTCCCATCCACCACACTACCAGGTGGGTGGTATAGAGGAGATGGACCCACTGGTTGCCCTCTAGGTTACAGAGAGCTGGTAGTCCCATCCACCACACTACCAGGTGGGTGGTATAGAGGAGACGGACCCACTGGTTGCCCTCTAGGTTACAGAGAGCTGGTAGTCCCATCCACCACACTACCAGGTGGGTGGTATAGAGGAGACGGACCCACTGGTTGCCCTCTAGGTTACAGAGAGCTGGTAGTCCCATCCACCACACTACCAGGTGGGTGGTATAGAGGAGATGGACCCACTGGTTGCCCTCTAGGTTACAGAGAGCTGGTAGTCCCATCCACCACACTACCAGGTGGGTGGTATAGAGGAGACGGACCTACTGGTTGACCTGTAGGTTACAGAGAGCTGGTAGTCCCATCCACCACACTACCAGGTGGGTGGTATAGAGGAGATGGACCCACTGGTTGCCCTCTAGGTTACAGAGAGCTGGTAGTCCCATCCACCACACTACCAGGTGGGTGGTATAAAGGAGACGGACCCACTGGTTGTCCTCTAGGTTACAGAGAGCTGGTAGTCCCATCCTCCACACTACCAGGTGGGTGGTATAGAGGAGACGGACCCACTGGTGTCCCTCTAGGTTACAGAGAGCTGGTAGTCCCATCCACCACACTACCAGGTGGGTGGTATAGAGGAGACGGACCCACTGGTTGTCCTCTAGGTTACAGAGAGCTGGTAGTCCCATCCACCATCTAGGTTACAGAGAGCTGGTAGTCCCATCCACCACACTACCAGGTGGGTGGTATAAAGGAGACGGACCCACTGGTTGCCCTCTAGGTTACAGAGAGCTGGTAGTCCCATCCACCACACTACCAGGTGGGTGGTATAGAGGAGACGGACCCACTGGTTGTCCTCTAGGTTACAGAGAGCTGGTAGTCCCATCCACCACACTACCAGGTGGGTGGTATAGAGGAGACGGACCCACTGGTGTCCCTCTAGGTTACAGAGAGCTGGTAGTCCCATCCACCACACTACCAGGTGGGTGGTATAAAGGAGACGGACCCACTGGTGTCCCTCTAGGTTACAGAGAGCTGGTAGTCCCATCCACCACACTACCAGGTGGGTGGTATAAAGGAGACGGACCCACTGGTTGCCCTCTAGGTTACAGAGAGCTGGTAGTCCCATCCACCACACTACCAGGTGGGTGGTATAAAGGAGACGGACCCACTGGTTGCCCTCTAGGTTACAGAGAGCTGGTAGTCCCATCCACCACACTACCAGGTGGGTGGTATAAAGGAGACGGACCCACTGGTGTCCCTCTAGGTTACAGAGAGCTGGTAGTCCCATCCACCACACTACCAGGTGGGTGGTATAAAGGAGACGGACCCACTGGTGTCCCTCTAGGTTACAGAGAGCTGGTAGTCCCATCCACCACACTACCAGGTGGGTGGTATAGAGGAGATGGACCCACTGGTTGTCCTCTAGGTTACAGAGAGCTGGTAGTCCCATCCACCACACTACCAGGTGGGTGGTATAAAGGAGACGGACCCACTGGTGTCCCTCTAGGTTACAGAGAGCTGGTAGTCCCATCCACCACACTACCAGGTGGGTGGTATAGAGGAGATGGACCCACTGGTTGTCCTCTAGGTTACAGAGAGCTGGTAGTCCCATCCACCACACTACCAGGTGGGTGGTATAAAGGAGACGGACCCACTGGTGTCCCTCTAGGTTACAGAGAGCTGGTAGTCCCATCCACCACACTACCAGGTGGGTGGTATAAAGGAGACGGACCCACTGGTTGCCCTCTAGGTTACAGAGAGCTGGTAGTCCCATCCACCACACTACCAGGTGGGTGGTATAAAGGAGACGGACCCACTGGTTGCCCTCTAGGTTACAGAGAGCTGGTAGTCCCATCCACCACACTACCAGGTGGGTGGTATAAAGGAGACGGACCCACTGGTGTCCCTCTAGGTTACAGAGAGCTGGTAGTCCCATCCACCACACTACCAGGTGGGTGGTATAAAGGAGACGGACCCACTGGTGTCCCTCTAGGTTACAGAGAGCTGGTAGTCCCATCCACCACACTACCAGGTGGGTGGTATAGAGGAGATGGACCCACTGGTTGTCCTCTAGGTTACAGAGAGCTGGTAGTCCCATCCACCACACTACCAGGTGGGTGGTATAGAGGAGACGGACCCACTGGTTGTCCTCTAGGTTACAGAGAGCTGGTAGTCCCATCCACCACACTACCAGGTGGGTGGTATAGAGGAGACGGACCCACTGGTGTCCCTCTAGGTTACAGAGAGCTGGTAGTCCCATCCACCACACTACCAGGTGGGTGGTATAGAGGAGACGGACCCACTGGTTGTCCTCTAGGTTACAGAGAGCTGGTAGTCCCATCCACCACACTACCAGGTGGGTGGTATAGAGGAGATGGACCCACTGGTTGTCCTCTAGGTTACAGAGAGCTGGTAGTCCCATCCACCAAACTACCAGGTGGGTGGTATAGAGGAGACGGACCCACTGGTTGTCCTCTAGGTTACAGAGAGCTGGTAGTCCCATCCACCACACTACCAGGTGGGTGGTATAGAGGAGACGGACCCACTGGTTGTCCTCTAGGTTACAGAGAGCTGGTAGTCCCATCCACCACACTACCAGGTGGGTGGTATAGAGGAGATGGACCCACTGGTTGCCCTCTAGGTTACAGAGAGCTGGTAGTCCCATCCACCACACTACCAGGTGGGTGGTATAGAGGAGACGGACCCACTGGTTGTCCTCTAGGTTACAGAGAGCTGGTAGTCCCATCCACCACACTACCAGGTGGGTGGTATAGAGGAGACGGACCCACTGGTTGTCCTCTAGGTTACAGAGAGCTGGTAGTCCCATCCACCACACTACCAGGTGGGTGGTATAGAGGAGACGGACCCACTGGTTGTCCTCTAGGTTACAGAGAGCTGGTAGTCCCATCCACCACACTACCAGGTGGGTGGTATAGAGGAGACGGACCCACTGGTGTCCCTCTAGGTTACAGAGAGCTGGTAGTCCCATCCACCACACTACCAGGTGGGTGGTATAGAGGAGACAGACCCACTGGTTGCCCTCTAGGTTACAGAGAGCTGGTAGTCCCATCCACCAAACTACCAGGTGGGTGGTATAGAGGAGACGGACCCACTGGTTGTCCTCTAGGTTACAGAGAGCTGGTAGTCCCATCCACCACACTACCAGGTGGGTGGTATAGAGGAGATGGACCCACTGGTTGCCCTCTAGGTTACAGAGAGCTGGTAGTCCCATCCACCACACTACCAGGTGGGTGGTATAGAGGAGACGGACCCACTGGTTGCCCTCTAGGTTACAGAGAGCTGGTAGTCCCATCCACCACACTACCAGGTGGGTGGTATAGAGGAGACGGACCCACTGGTGTCCCTCTAGGTTACAGAGAGCTGGTAGTCCCATCCACCACACTACCAGGTGGGTGGTATAGAGGAGACGGACCCACTGGTGTCCCTCTAGGTTACAGAGAGCTGGTAGTCCCATCCACCACACTACCAGGTGGGTGGTATAGAGGAGACGGACCCACTGGTTGCCCTCTAGGTTACAGAGAGCTGGTAGTCCCATCCACCACACTACCAGGTGGGTGGTATAAAGGAGACGGACCCACTGGTTGTCCTCTAGGTTACAGAGAGCTGGTAGTCCCATCCACCACACTACCAGGTGGGTGGTATAGAGGAGACGGACCCACTGGTTGTCCTCTAGGTTACAGAGAGCTGGTAGTCCCATCCACCACACTACCAGGTGGGTGGTATAAAGGAGACGGACCCACTGGTTGTCCTCTAGGTTACAGAGAGCTGGTAGTCCCATCCACCACACTACCAGGTGGGTGGTATAAAGGAGACGGACCCACTGGTTGTCCTCTAGGTTACAGAGAGCTGGTAGTCCCATCCACCACACTACCAGGTGGGTGGTATAGAGGAGACGGACCCACTGGTTGTCCTCTAGGTTACAGAGAGCTGGTAGTCCCATCCACCACACTACCAGGTGGGTGGTATAAAGGAGACGGACCCACTGGTTGTCCTCTACGTTACAGAGAGCTGGTAGTCCCATCCACCACACTACCAGGTGGGTGGTATAAAGGAGACGGACCCACTGGTTGTCCTCTACGTTACAGAGAGCTGGTAGTCCCATCCACCACACTACCAGGTGGGTGGTATAAAGGAGACGGACCCACTGGTTGTCCTCTAGGTTACAGAGAGCTGGTAGTCCCATCCACCACACTACCAGGTGGGTGGTATAGAGGAGACGGACCCACTGGTTGCCCTCTAGGTTACAGAGAGCTGGTAGTCCCATCCACCACACTACCAGGTGGGTGGTATAAAGGAGATGGACCCACTGGTGTCCCTCTAGGTTACAGAGAGCTGGTAGTCCCATCCACCACACTACCAGGTGGGTGGTATAAAGGAGACGGACCCACTGGTGTTCCTCTAGGTTACAGAGAGCTGGTAGTCCCATCCACCACACTACCAGGTGGGTGGTATAAAGGAGATGGACCCACTGGTGTCCCTCTAGGTTACAGAGAGCTGGTAGTCCCATCCACCACACTACCAGGTGGGTGGTATAAAGGAGACGGACCCACTGGTGTCCCTCTAGGTTACAGAGAGCTGGTAGTCCCATCCACCACACTACCAGGTGGGTGGTATAAAGGAGATGGACCCACTGGTGTCCCTCTAGGTTACAGAGAGCTGGTAGTCCCATCCACCACACTACCAGGTGGGTGGTATAAAGGAGACAGACCCACTGGTGTCCCTCTAGGTTACAGAGAGCTGGTAGTCCCATCCACCACACTACCAGGTGGGTGGTATAAAGGAGATGGACCCACTGGTGTCCCTCTAGGTTATAGAGAGCTGGTAGTCCCATCCACCACACTACCAGGTGGGTGGTATAGAGGAGACGGACCCACTGGTGTCCCTCTAGGTTACAGAGAGCTGGTAGTCCCATCCACCACACTACCAGATGGGTGGTATAAAGGAGATGGACCCACTGGTGTCCCTCTAGGTTATAGAGAGCTGGTAGTCCCATCCATCACACTACCAGGTGGGTGGTATAGAGGAGACGGACCCACTGGTTGCCCTCTAGGTTACAGAGAGCTGGTAGTCCCATCCACCAAACGACCAGGTGTGAAACGGGGGTATGCTACTTTGGTATAGAGAAGACCTAATCCACTCTATTAAATTTGTCAAAACAGGAATATTTTACATTTGGCTAGAAATTAATGAGGAAATTATCTCAACAGAGAAAAATGTCCTCGTGTGCTACCTATATCCCCCCAAAAGAATCCGCTTACTTTAAGAATGACAGCTTCTCCATCCTAGTGGGGTAGATCCACCATTTCCAGGCCCAGGGACATGTTCTAGTCTGTGGCGACCTAAATGCCAGAACCGGACAAGAACCTGACACCCTCAGCACACAGGGACAAACACCTACCTGGAGGTGACAGCATTCCCTCCCCCATATGCCCCCCTAGACACAGCTATGACAAAACAACCAACGAAAACAGGTCACTACTCCTGCAGCTTTGTCCTACGCTGGGTCTGTACATAGTCAAGGGTAGGCTTCGATGAGACTCCTTTAGTAGGTACACCCACAGCTCATCCCTTGACAGTAATACAGTAGGTTACTTTATCACTGACCTCAACCCAGAGTCTCTCAGAGTGTTCACAGTCAGCCCACTGACACCCCTATTAGACCACAGAAAAATCACAGTCTACTTGAACAAAGCTGTTTGCTGATGACCTGGTGCTGCTGTCCCCAACCAAGGAGGGCCAACAGCAGCACCTAGATCTTCTGCACAGATTCCTGCAGACCTGGGCCCTGACAGACATGGGTTCTGACAGACCTGGGCCCTGACAAACCTGGGCTGGGCCCTGACAAACCTGGGCTGGGCCCTGACAGACCTGGGCCGGGCCCTGACAGACCTGGGCCGGGCACTGACAGACCTGGGCCGGGCCCTGACAGGCCTGGGCCCTGACAGTACATCTCAGGAAGACAAAAATAAAGGTATTCTGTAAAAGGTCCAGTTGCCAGGACAACAAATACAAATTCTACCTACACACCGTTGCCTTAGAGCACGCAAAAAACGCGATAAATACCTCGGCCTAAACATCAGCTCCACAAGTAACTTCCACAAAACTGTGAATGATCTGAGAGACAAGGCAAGAAGGGCTTACTACGCCATCAAAGGGAACATCAAATTCAACATTCCAATTAGGGCCTGGGTAAAAATGCTTGTATCAGTTATAGAACTCATTGCCCTTTATGGTTGTGAGGTCTGGGGTCCGCTCACCAACCAAGACTTCACAAAATGAGACAAACCCCAAATTGAGACTCCGCATGCAGAATTCTGAAAAAACATCCTCTGTGTACAACGTAAAACACCAAATAATGCAAGCAGAGCAGAATTAGGCTGATACTAATTATCAAAATCCAGAAAAGAGCTGTAAATTCTACAACCACCTAAAAGGAAGCGATTCCCAAACCTTCCATAACAAAGCTATACAGAGAAAAGAACCTGGAGAAGAGTCCCCCTAAGCAAGCTGGTCCTGGGGCTCTGTTCACAAACACACCCCACAGACCCCCAGGACAGCAACACAATTAGACCCAACTAAATCATGAGTAAACTAAAAGATAATTACTTGACACATTGGAAAAAAATTACAAAAAAACAGAGCAAACTAGAATGCTATTTGGCCCTAAACAGAGAGTACACAGTGGCAGAATACCTGACCACTGTGACTGACCACAAATTAAGGAAAGCTTTGACTATGTACAGACTCAGTGAGCACAGCCTTGCTATTGAGAAAGGCCGCCGTAGGCAGACCTGGCTCTCAAGAGAAGACAGGCTATGTGCTCACTGCCCACAAAATGAGGTGGAAACTGAGCTGCACTTCCTAACCTCCTGCCAAATGTATGACCATATTAGAGACACATATTTCCCTCTGATTACACAGACACACAAAGAATTCGAAAACAAACCCAATTTTGATAAACTCCCATATCTACTGGGTGCAATACCACAGTGTCTCATCACAGCAGCAAGATATGTGACCTGTTGCCACAAGAAAAGGGCAACCAGTGAAGAACAAACACCATTTGAAATACAACCCATATTTACTTTCCATTTTGTACTTGAACTATTTTCACATCATTACAACACTGTATATAGACATAATATGACATCATTACAACACTGTATATAGACATAATATTACATCATTACAACACTGTATATAGACTTAATATTACATCATTACAACACTGTATATAGACATAATATTACATCATTACAACACTGTATATAGACATAATATTACATCATTACAACACTGTATATAGACATAATATTACATCATTACAACACTGTATATAGACATAATATTACATCATTACAACACTGTATATGTATATACAAGACTGTAATATTATTACAACACTGTATATAGACATAATATTACATCATTACAACACTGTATATAGACATAATATTACATCATTACAACACTGTATATAGACATAATATTACATCATTACAACACTGTATATAGACATAATATTACATCATTACAACACTGTATATAGACATAATATTACATCATTACAACACTGTATATAGACATAATATTACATCATTACAACACTGTATATAGACATAATATTACATCATTACATTACAACACTGTATATAGACATAATATTACATCATTACAACACTGTATAGACATAATATTACATCATTACAACACTGTATATAGACATAATATTACATCATTACAACACTGTATATAGACATAATATTACATCATTACAACACTGTATATAGACATAATATTACATCATTACAACACTGTATATAGACATAATATTACATCATTACAACACTGTATATAGACATAATATTACATCATTACAACACTGTATATAGACATAATATTACATCATTACAACACTGTATATAGACATAATATTACATCATTACAACACACCATACTGACATTTGAAATGTGTCTATTAATTTTAAACTTGTGTTTAATGTTTACTGTTTATTTATCTTTTGTTTATTATCTATTTAACTTGCTTTGACAATGTAAACATGTGTTTCCCATGTCAATAAAGCCTCTTAAATTGAATTGAATTGCAGGAGGAAACAGAGGAAAACAGAGGTGAAGAGAGAGTGAGAGAGGGTGAGAGAGCGTGAGAGAGGGTGAGAGAGCGTGAGAGAGGGTGAGAGAGCGTGAGAGAGGGTGAGAGAGGGTGAGAGAGCGTGAGAGAGGGTGAGAGAGCGTGAGAGAGCGTGAGAGAGGGTGAGAGAGGGTGAGGGTGAGAGAGGGTGAGAGAGGGTGAGAGAGGGTGAGAGAGCGTGAGAGAGGGTGAGAGAGGGTGAGAGAGCGTGAGACAGAGAGAAAGAGGATGACAGAAAGAGCGGTGTAAATGGGGCCTGTGGAATAACTCCACGGTGTAAATGGGGCCTGTGGAATACCTCCACGGTGTAAATGGGGCCTGTGGAATAACTCCACGGTGTAAATGGGGCCTGTGGAATACCTCCACGGTGTAAATGGGGCCTGTGGAATACCTCCACGGTGTAAATGGGGCCTGTGGAATACCTCCACGGTGTAAATGGGGCCTGTGGAATACCTCCACGGTGTAAATGGGGCCTGTGGAATACCTCCACGGTGTAAATGGGGCCTGTGGAATACCTCCACCACACTACGGTGTAAATGGGGCCTGTGGAATACCTCCACGGTGTAAATGGGGCCTGTGGAATACCTCCACGGTGTAAATGGGGCCTGTGGAATACCTCCACGGTGTAAATGGGGCCTGTGGAATACCTCCACGGTGTAAATGGGGCCTGTGGAATACCTCCACGGTGTAAATGGGGCCTGTGGAATACCTCCACGGTGTAAATGGGGCCTGTGCAATACCTCCACGGTGTAAATGGGGCCTGTGGAATAACTCCACGGTGTAAATGGGGCCTGTGGAATAACTCCATGGTGTAAATGGGGCCTGTGGAATACCTCCACGGTGTAAATGGGGCCTGTGGAATACCTCCACGGTGTAAATGGGGCCTGTGGAATACCTCCACGGTGTAAATGGGGCCTGTGGAATACCTCCACTGTGTAAATGGGGCCTGTGGAATACCTCCACGGTGTAAATACGGCCTGTGGAATACCTCCACGGTGTAAATGGGGCCTGTGGAATACCTCCACGGTGTAAATGGGGCCTGTGGAATACCTCCACGGTGTAAATGGGGCCTGTGGAATACCTCCACGGTGTAAATGGGGCCTGTGGAATACCTCCACGGTGTAAATGGGGCCTGTGGAATACCTCCACGGTGTAAATGGGGCCTGTGGAATACCTCCACGGTGTAAATGTGGCCTGTGGAATACCTCCACGGTGTAAATGGGGCCTGTGGAATACCTCCACGGTGTAAACCCACACACCCAGCAGAATGATGGATAGAAATATACTGTGGTGGGCCAGCATTAATCCACGTGGGAGGAGAGGAAGACAGAGAGACAGACAGAATAGATGGAGACTGAGCGGAGGAGAGGAAGACAGAGAGACAGACAGAATAGATGGAGACTGAGGGGAGGAGAGGAAGACAGAGAGACAGACAGAATAGATGGAGACCGAGGGGAGAAGAGGAAGAGAGAGAGAGACAGAATAGATGGAGACTGAGGGGAGGAGAGGAAGACAGAGAGAGAGACAGAATAGATAGAGAGTGAGGGGAGGAGAGGAAGACAGAGAGAGACAGAATAGATAGAGAGTGAGGGGGGAGAGGAAGACAGAGAGAGACAGAATAGATAGAGAGTGAGGGGAGGAGAGGAAGACAGAGAGAGACAGAATAGATAGAGACTGAGGGGAGGAGAGGAAGACAGAGAGACAGAATAGATAGAGACTGAGGGGAGGAGAGGAAGACAGAGAGAGACAGAATAGATAGAGAGTGTGGGGAGGAAGACAGAGAGACATAATAGATAGAGAGTGAGGGGGGAGAGGAAGACAGAGAGAGACAGAATAGATAGAGAGTGAGGGGAGGAAGACAGAGAGACATAATAGATAGAGACTGAGGGGAGAAGAGGAAGACAGAGACAGACATAATAGATAGAGAGTGAGGGGAGGAGAGGAAGACAGAGAGAGACATAATAGATAGAGAGTGAGGGGAGGAAGACAGAGAGACATAATAGATAGAGAGTGAGGGGAGGAGAGGAAGACAGAGAGAGACAGAATAGATAGAGAGTGAGGGGGGAGAGGAAGACAGAGAGAGACAGAATAGATAGAGAGTGAGGGGGGAGAGGAAGACAGAGAGAGACAGAATAGATAGAGAGTGAGGGGAGGAAGACAGAGAGACATAATAGATAGAGACTGAGGGGAGAAGAGGAAGACAGAGACAGACATAATAGATAGAGACTGAGGGGAGGAGAGGAAGACAGAGAGAGACAGAATAGATAGAGAGTGAGGGGAGGAAGACAGAGAGACATAATAGATAGAGAGTGAGGGGGGAGAGGAAGACAGAGAGAGACAGAATAGATAGAGAGTGAGGGGAGGAAGACAGAGAGACATAATAGATAGAGACTGAGGGGAGAAGAGGAAGACAGAGACAGACATAATAGATAGAGAGTGAGGGGGGAGAGGAAGACAGAGAGAGACAGAATAGATAGAGAGTGAGGGGAGGAGAGGAAGACAGAGAGAGACAGAATAGATAGAGAGTGAGGGAGGAGAGGAAGACAGAGAGAGACAGAGTGAGGGGAGAGAGAAGACAGAGAGAGACATAATAGATAGAGAGGAGGAGAGGAAGACAGACAGAGAGAGACATAATAGATAGAGAGTGAGGGGGGGGAGAGGAAGACAGAGAGAGACATAATAGATAGAGAGTGAGGGGGGAGAGGAAGACAGAGAGAGACAGAATAGATAGAGACTGAGGGGGAGAGGAAGACAGAGAGAGACATAATAGATAGAGAGTGAGGGGAGGAGAGGAAGACAGAGAGAGACATAATAGATAGAGAGTGAGGGGAGGAGAGGAAGACAGAGAGAGACAGAATAGATAGAGAGTGAGGGGGGAGAGGAAGACAGAGAGAGACATAATAGATAGAGAGTGAGGGGAGGAGAGGAAGACAGAGAGAGACATAATAGATAGAGAGTGAGGGGAGGAGAGGAAGACAGAGAGAGACATAATAGATAGAGAGTGAGGGAGGAGAGGAAGACAGAGAGAGACAGAATAGATAGAGAGTGAGGGGGGAGAGAGGAAGACAGAGAGAGACATAATAGATAGAGAGTGAGGGGAGGAGAGGAAGACAGAGAGAGACAGAATAGATAGAGAGTGAGGGGGGGAGAGGAAGACAGAGAGAGACATAATAGATAGAGAGTGAGGGGAGGAGAGGAAGACAGAGAGACATAATAGATAGAGAGTGAGGGGGAGAGGAAGACAGAGAGAGACATAATAGATAGAGAGTGAGGGGGGAGAGGAAGACAGAGAGAGACAGAATAGATAGAGAGTGAGGGGAGGAGAGGAAGACAGAGAGAGACAGAATAGATAGAGAGTGAGGGGAGGAGAGGAAGACAGAGAGACATAATAGATAGAGAGTGAGGGGAGAGAGGAAGACAGAGAGAGACATAATAGATAGAGAGTGAGGGGGGAGAGGAAGACAGAGAGAGACATAATAGATAGAGAGTGAGGGGAGGAGAGGAAGACAGAGAGAGACATAATAGATAGAGAGTGAGGGGGAGAGGAAGACAGAGAGAGACATAATAGATAGAGAGTGAGGGGGAGAGGAAGACAGAGAGAGACAGAATAGATAGAGAGTGAGGGGGGGAGGAAGACAGAGAGACATAATAGATAGAGAGTGAGGGAGAGAGAAGACAGAGAGAGACATAATAGATAGAGAGTGAGGGGGGAGAGGAAGACAGAGAGAGACAGAATAGATAGAGAGTGAGGGGGGAGAGGAAGACAGAGAGAGACATAATAGATAGAGAGTGAGGGGGAGAGGAAGACAGAGAGAGACAGAATAGATAGAGAGTGAGGGGAGGAGAGGAAGACAGAGAGACATAATAGATAGAGAGTGAGGGGGGAGGAAGACAGAGAGACATAATAGATAGAGAGTGAGGGGGGGAGGAAGACAGAGAGACATAATAGATAGAGAGAGGGGAGAATAGACAGAGAGAGACAGAATAGATAGGAGGGGAGGAAGAGAGAGACATAATAGATAGAGAGTGAGGGGGAGAGGAAGACAGAGAGAGACAGAATAGATAGAGAGTGAGGGGAGGAGAGGAAGACAGAGAGACATAATAGATAGAGAGTGAGGGGGGAGAGAGGAAGACAGAGAGACATAATAGATAGAGAGTGAGGGGGGAGAGGAAGACAGAGAGACATAATAGATAGAGAGTGAGGGGAGGAGAGGAAGACAGAGAGAGACATAATAGATAGAGAGTGAGGGGAGGAAGACAGAGACAGACATAATAGATAGAGAGTGAGGGGAGGAGAGGAAGACAGAGAGAGACATAATAGATAGAGAGTGAGGGGGGAGAGGAAGACAGAGAGACATAATAGATAGAGAGTGAGGGGAGGAGAGGAAGACAGAGAGACATAATAGATAGAGAGTGAGGGGGGAGAGGAAGACAGAGAGACATAATAGATAGAGAGTGAGGGGGAGAGGAAGACAGAGAGAGACATAATAGATAGAGAGTGAGGGGGGGAGAGGAAGACAGAGAGAGACATAATAGATAGAGAGTGAGGGGGGGAGAGGAAGACAGAGAGAGACATAATAGATAGAGAGTGAGGGGGAGAGGAAGACAGAGAGAGACATAATAGATAGAGAGTGAGGGGGAGAGGAAGACAGAGAGAGACATAATAGATAGAGAGTGAGGGGGGAGAGGAAGACAGAGAGACATAATAGATAGAGAGTGAGGGGGGGAGGAAGACAGAGAGACATAATAGATAGAGAGTGAGGGGGAGAGGAAGACAGAGAGACATAATAGATAGAGAGTGAGGGGGGAGAGGAAGACAGAGAGACATAATAGATAGAGAGTGAGGGGGAGAGGAAGACAGAGAGAGACAGAATAGATAGAGAGTGAGGGGGGAGAGGAAGACAGAGAGACATAATAGATAGAGAGTGAGGGGGAGAGGAAGACAGAGAGACATAATAGATAGAGAGTGAGGGGGGAGAGGAAGACAGAGAGAGACAGAATAGATAGAGAGTGAGGGGGGGGAGAGGAAGACAGAGAGACATAATAGATAGAGAGTGAGGGGGAGAGGAAGACAGAGAGACATAATAGATAGAGAGTGAGGGGGGGAGAGGAAGACAGAGAGAGACATAATAGATAGAGAGTGAGGGGGAGAGGAAGACAGAGAGACATAATAGATAGAGAGTGAGGGGGGAGAGGAAGACAGAGAGAGACAGAATAGATAGAGAGTGAGTGGGGGGAGAGGAAGACAGAGAGACATAATAGATAGAGAGTGAGGGGGAGAGGAAGACAGAGAGACATAATAGATAGAGAGTGAGGGGGGAGAGGAAGACAGAGAGACATAATAGATAGAGACTGAGGGGGAGAGGAAGAGAGAGAGACATAATAGATAGAGAGTGAGGGGGAGAGGAAGACAGAGAGAGACATAATAGATAGAGAGTGAGGGGGAGGAGAGGAAGACAGAGAGAGACATAATAGATAGAGAGTGAGGGGGAGAGGAAGACAGAGAGAGACATAATAGATAGAGAGTGAGGGAGGAGAGGAAGACAGAGAGACATAATAGATAGAGAGTGAGGGGGAGAGGAAGACAGAGAAGACAGAATAGATAGAGAGTGAGGGGAGGAAGACAGAGAGACATAATAGATAGAGAGTGAGGGGAGGAAGACAGAGAGACATAATAGATAGAGACTGAGGGGAGGAAGACAGAGAGACAGAATAGATAGAGAGTGAGGGAGAGGAAGACAGAGAGACATAATAGATAGAGACTGAGGGGAGGAGAGGAAGACAGAGAGAGACAGAATAGATAGAGAGTGAGGGGGAGGAAGACAGAGAGACATAATAGATAGAGAGTGAGGGGAGAGGAGAGACAGAGAGAGAGACATAATAGATAGAGAGTGAGGGGGGAGAGGAAGACAGAGAGAGACAGAATAGATAGAGAGTGAGGGGGGGGGGAGAGGAAGACAGAGAGACATAATAGATAGAGAGAGAGGGGGGAGGAAGACAGAGAGAGACATAATAGATAGAGTGAGGGGGGAGAGAAGACAGAGAGAGACATAATAGATAGAGAGTGAGGGGAGGGAGGAAGACAGAGAGACATAATAGATAGAGACTGAGGGGAGGAGAGGAAGAGGAGAGACATAATAGATAGAGACTGAGGGGAGGGAGAGGAAGACAGAGAGAGACAGAATAGATAGAGAGTGAGGGGAGGAGAGGAAGACAGAGAGACATAATAGATAGAGAGTGAGGGGGGGGAGGAAGACAGAGAGACATAATAGATAGAGAGAGAGGAAGAGAGACATAATAGATAGAGACTGAGGAAGACAGAGAGAGACAGAATAGATAGAGAGTGAGGGGAGGAGAGGAAGACAGAGACAGACATAATAGATAGAGACTGGGAGGAGAGGAAGACAGAGAGAGACATAATAGATAGAGAGTGAGGGAGGAGAGGAAGACAGAGAGAGACATAATAGATAGAGAGTGAGGGGAGGAGAGGAAGACAGAGAGAGACATAATAGATAGAGAGTGAGGGGAGGAAGACAGAGAGAGACATAATAGATAGAGAGTGAGGGGAGGAAGACAGAGAGACATAATAGATAGAGAGTGAGGGGGGAGAGGAAGACAGAGAGACATAATAGATAGAGAGTGAGGGGAGAGAGGAAGACAGAGAGAGACATAATAGATAGAGATGAGGGGGGAGAGGAAGACAGAGAGACATAATAGATAGAGAGTGAGGGGGAGAGGAAGACAGAGAGAGACATAATAGATAGAGAGTGAGGGGGAGAGGAAGACAGAGAGAGACAGAATAGATAGAGAGTGAGGGGGAGGAAGACAGAGAGACAGAATAGATAGAGAGTGAGGGGGAGAGGAAGACAGAGAGAGACATAATAGATAGAGAGTGAGGGGGAGAGGAAGACAGAGAGACATAATAGATAGAGACTGAGGGGAGGAGAGGAAGACAGAGAGAGACATAATAGATAGAGAGTGAGGGGGAGAGGAAGACAGAGAGAGACATAATAGATAGAGAGTGAGGGGAGGAAGACAGAGAGACATAATAGATAGAGAGTGAGGGGAGGAAGACAGAGAGACATAATAGATAGAGAGTGAGGGGAGGAAGACAGAGAGAGACAGAATAGATAGAGAGTGAGGGGAGGAAGACAGAGAGACATAATAGATAGAGAGTGAGGGGAGGAAGACAGAGAGACATAATAGATAGAGAGTGAGGGGAGGAGAGGAAGACAGAGAGACATAATAGATAGAGAGTGAGGGGGAGAGGAAGACAGAGAGAGACATAATAGATAGAGAGTGAGGGGGAGAGGAAGACAGAGAGAGACATAATAGATAGAGAGTGAGGGGAGGAGAGGAAGACAGAGAGACATAATAGATAGAGAGTGAGGGGGGAGAGGAAGACAGAGAGAGACAGAATAGATAGAGAGTGAGGGGGAGAGGAAGACAGAGAGAGACATAATAGATAGAGAGTGAGGGGGGAGAGGAAGACAGAGAGAGACATAATAGATAGAGAGTGAGGGGGGAGAGGAAGACAGAGAGAGACAGAATAGATAGAGAGTGAGGGGAGGAGAGGAAGACAGAGAGAGACAGAATAGATAGAGAGTGAGGGGAGGAGAGGAAGACAGAGAGACATAATAGATAGAGAGTGAGGGGGAGAGGAAGACAGAGAGACATAATAGATAGAGAGTGAGGGGGGAGAGGAAGACAGAGAGACATAATAGATAGAGAGTGAGGGGAGGAGAGGAAGACAGAGAGAGACATAATAGATAGAGAGTGAGGGGAGGAGAGGAAGACAGAGAGACATAATAGATAGAGAGTGAGGGGGGGAGGAAGACAGAGAGACATAATAGATAGAGAGTGAGGGGAGGAGAGGAAGACAGAGAGAGACAGAATAGATAGAGAGTGAGGGGAGGAGAGGAAGACAGAGAGAGACAGAATAGATAGAGAGTGAGGGGAGGAGAGGAAGACAGAGAGACATAATAGATAGAGAGTGAGGGGAGGAAGACAGAGAGACATAATAGATAGAGACTGAGGGGAGGAGAGGAAGACAGAGAGAGACAGAATAGATAGAGAGTGAGGGGAGGAGAGGAAGACAGAGACAGACATAATAGATAGAGAGTGAGGGGAGGAGAGGAAGACAGAGAGAGACATAATAGATAGAGAGTGAGGGGGGAGGAGAGGAAGACAGAGAGAGACAGAATAGATAGAGAGTGAGGAGGGAGGAAGACAGAGAGAGACATAATAGATAGAGAGTGAGGGGAGGAAGACAGAGAGACATAATAGATAGAGAGTGAGGGGGGAGAGGAAGACAGAGAGAGACAGAATAGATAGAGAGTGAGGGGGAGAGGAAGACAGAGAGAGACATAATAGATAGAGAGTGAGGGGGGAGAGGAAGACAGAGAGAGACATATAGATAGAGAGTGAGGGGGAGAGGAAGACAGAGAGACATAATAGATAGAGACTGAGGGGAGGAGAGGAAGACAGAGAGAGACAGAATAGATAGAGAGTGAGGGGGGAGAGGAAGACAGAGAGAGACAGAATAGATAGAGAGTGAGGGGAGGAAGACAGAGAGACATAATAGATAGAGAGTGAGGGGGGGAGAGGAAGACAGAGAGAGACAGAATAGATAGAGAGTGAGGGGGGAGAGGAAGACAGAGAGAGACAGAATAGATAGAGAGTGAGGGGAGGAAGACAGAGAGACATAATAGATAGAGAGTGAGGGGGGAGAGGAAGACAGAGAGACATAATAGATAGAGAGTGAGGGGAGGAGAGGAAGACAGAGAGACATAATAGATAGAGACTGAGGGGAGGAGAGGAAGACAGAGAGAGACAGAATAGATAGAGAGTGAGGGAGGAGAGGAAGACAGAGACAGACATAATAGATAGAGACTGAGGGGAGGAGAGGAAGACAGAGAGAGACATAATAGATAGAGAGTGAGGGGGGGAGAGGAAGACAGAGAGAGACAGAATAGATAGAGAGTGAGGGGGGAGAGGAAGACAGAGAGAGACATAATAGATAGAGAGTGAGGGGGGAGAGGAAGACAGAGAGACATAATAGATAGAGAGTGAGGGGAGGGGGAAGACAGAGAGACATAATAGATAGAGACTGAGGGGAGGAGAGGAAGACAGAGAGACATAATAGATAGAGACTGAGGGGAGGAGAGGAAGACAGAGAGAGACAGAATAGATAGAGAGTGTGGGGAGGAAGACAGAGAGACATAATAGATAGAGACTGAGGGGAGGAGAGGAAGACAGAGAGAGACAGAATAGATAGAGAGTGAGGGGAGGAGGAAGACAGAGAGACATAATAGATAGAGACTGAGGGGGGGAGAGTGTACATGTGTGCGAGAGAGAGAGAGCCAACTAACATAAGCCAACTCTCTCTCCATCCCTCCCTCTGCCTGTGGTGTGTTATGATAGTGATTTTATAATGTGATGACTTCCCTACTGTACTGAGACCGTACTGAGACTACCGACACTGTGCTCTACTGTAACCATCTGGCAGGCATAAACAAACACCTGGAGCCAAATCAGAAGGAAATATTCAGGTGTTGCCGTGAAGCTCAGTGAGATATTAACGCATAGCAGTCTTTAAGGTTCTCCTTAGGGGAAACAGAGGAGGGAAATGGGCCAATCGCATCCCAACGTCTAGACAATCACAGCAGCCACAGCAGGTGGTGGAGGGGGGAGGAGGACAATAAGCTAGATTCATTTAGCAGGACAATAGCAAGGGTTGATGATGATGATGTGATAATGTGAGGTTCTGGCAGTTCAGTGGATATGTCAGGTTTGGATACTAAGAGAGAGAAACCCCACCCTGTCCCAGCATCCCTGATAGCATCATCCACCCGACCCCACCACAACATCCCCACACTACCCTCACTCCCCCACCCCACCCATCCCTGTCTGTGGAATGTGGTGGGCTATTTATTTGGGTGCAGCGGGAACTGTACAGCTCGTAAACATACACCTTAACCACAACTATTATTCTCCTTTCTCTGGAAAGAGCTCAGTTAGAGAGAGGAGAAAGGGCTGAGTCAGAAAGAGGAGAAAGGGCTGAGTCATAGAGAGAGAGGAGAAATGGCTGAGTCATAGAGAGAGAGGAGAAAGGGCTGAGTCAGAGAGAGAGCGGAGAAAGGGCTGAGTCAGAGAGAGAGCGGAGAAAGGGCTGAGTCAGAGAGAGAGCGGAGAAAGGGCTGAGTCAGAGAGAGTGAGGAGAAATGGCCGAGTCAGAGAGTGAGGAGAAAGGGCCGAGTCAGAGAGAGGGGAAAAGGGCTGAGTCAGAGAGAGGGGAAAAGGGCCGAGTCAGAGAGAGGGGAAAAGGGCTGAGTCAGAGAGAGAGAGAAGAGAAAGGGCTGAGTCAGAGAGAGAGAGAAGAGAAAGGGCTGAGTCAGAGAGAGAGAGGAGAAAGGGCTGAGTCAGAGAGAGAGAGAAGAGAAAGGGCTGAGTCAGAGAGAGAGAGAAGAGAAAGGGCTGAGTCAGAGAGAGAGAGGAGAAAGGGCTGAGTCAGAGAGAGAGAGGAGAAAGGGCTGAGTCAGAGAGAGAGAGGAGAAAGGGCTGAGTCAGAGAGAGAGAGGAGAAAGGGCTGAGTCAGAGAGAGAGAGGAGAAAGGGCTGAGTCAGAGAGAGAGAGGAGAAAGGGCTGAGTCAGAGAGAGAGAGGAGAAAGGGCTGAGTCCGAGAGAGAGAGGAGAAAAGGCTGAGTCAGAGAGAGAGAGGAGAAAGGGCTGAGTCAGAGAGAGAGAGGAGAAAGGGCTGAGTCAGGGAGAGAGAGAAGAGAAAGGGCTGAGTCAGAGAGAGAGGAGAAAGGGCTGAGTCAGAGAGAGGGGAGAAAGGGCTGAGTCAGAGAGAGGGGAAAAGGGCTGAGTCAGAGAGAGGGGAAAAGGGCCGAGTCAGAGAGAGGAGAAAGGGCTGAGTCAGAGAGAGAGAGAGAGGAGAAAGGGCTGAGTTAGAGAGAGGAGAAAGGGCTGAGTCAGAGAGAGAGAGAAGAGAAAGGGCTGAGTCAGAGAGAAAGAGGAGAAAGGGCTGAGTCAGAGAGAGAGAGGAGAAAGGGCTGAGTCAGGGAGAGAGAGAAGAGAAAGGGCTGAGTCAGAGAGAGGGGAGAAAGGGCTGAGTCAGAGAGAGGGGAAAAGGGCTGAGTCAGAGAGAGGGGAAAAGGGCCGAGTCAGAGAGAGGAGAAAGGGCTGAGTCAGAGAGAGAGAGAGAGGAGAAAGGGCTGAGTTAGAGAGAGGAGAAAGGGCTGAGTCAGAGAGAGAGAGAAGAGAAAGGGCTGAGTCAGGGAGAGAGAGAAGAGAAAGGGCTGAGTCAGAGAGACAGAGAAGAGAAAGGGCTGAGTCAGAGAGACAGAGAAGAGAAAGGGCTGAGTCAGAGAGAGAGGAGAAAGGGCTGAGTCAGAGAGAGGAGAAAGGGCTGAGTCAGAGAGAGAGAGAAGAGAAAGGGCTGAGTCAGGGAGAGAGAGAAGAGAAAGGGCTGAGTCAGGGAGAGAGAGAAGAGAAAGGGCTGAGTCAGAGAGAGAGGAGAAAGGGCTGAGTCAGAGAGAGGAGAAAGGGCTGAGTCAGGGAGAGAGAGAAGAGAAAGGGCTGAGTCAGAGAGAGGGGAGAAAGGGCTGAGTCAGAGCAATGAGGATTTGAAGATGACTCTGACATTTTGTATCACATGGGGATGTGAAACGAACTCCTCAGCCTTAAGTGTCCCACTTGCGTCGCCTAATTAGCTAGCTTTTGAGGTGGCACGTTTGGCTAAGAGGATGGTTTGTTTGTGAGGCAGACGTCCTGAGTCCGCGCCATGTATGGGCTGAATCAGGAGGAAGTGGTACTCACTAAGCAAGCAGCGTGACATCCTTCACAATGGTTTGTTCTGATATTTCCTTTTAAAAAAAGTAATAAAAAGTAATATTACTGGACTGTTGGAGCTAAAAACACCTGCAATAACATCTGTAAATCTGTGTACGCAACCAATAAACTTTGATTTTATCTACTTTCTCCTGAATCATGAGATTGATTCCATCAAAGAGTTGAATTCATTCTAACAATGAAGTCTCCATGTCAATTAACTCTCTATAACAATGTCACATAAAGTTATTTGAGCTATATAAAGTTAAGCGATTGCAGAAGGGGAGTGTGCAGTAACCAGACCCTCTGTGCCAACTTTACCCTATAGGATTCAGGTCACCAAGTGGTATCTGATGAATGTGGACTTGGTGGAGTGGGCAGAGACAGACAGACAGCCGCTGGTGTCAGTCAGTATAAGATGGGATGCCTGCTGGTGTCAGTCAGTATAAGATGGGATGCCTGCTGGTGTCAGTCAGTATAAGATGGGATGACTGCACTGCTGTTGCAGGGGAGAAACAATGACACTGCATTACTGTACTACCATTAGACTCTACTACCATTAGACTGCAGTGCCATTCGACCCTACTGCCATTCGACTCTACTGCCATTCGACCCTACTGCCATTCGACTCTACTGCCATTCGACCCTACTGCCATTCGACTCTACTGCCATTCGACCCTACTGCCATTCGACCCTACTGCCATTCGACCCTACTGCCATTCGACCCTACTGCCATTCGACTCTACTGCCATTCGACCCTACTGCCATTCGACCCTACTGCCATTCGACCCTACTGCCATTCGACCCTACTGCCATTCGACCCTACTGCCATTCGACTCTACTGCCATTCGACTCTACTGCCATTCGACCCTACTGCCATTCGACCCTACTGCCATTCGACTCTACTGCCATTCGACCCTACTGCCATTCGACCCTACTGCCATTCGACTCTACTGCCATTCGACTCTACTGCCATTAGACCCTACTGCCATTAGACCGTACTGCCATTCGACCCTACTGCCATTCGACTCTACTGCCATTCGACTCTACTGCCATTAGACCCTACTACCATTTGACTCTTCTACCATTAGACTGTACTATTCATTCTCCTGACCTAGACCAGACAGAGGAAGGCTAACATAGTATTGGCAGTTCACATGATTTTCTTTTAAATCTGTGGTAATGTCACTTTAAGGAAGTTCTTTAAGTGTTTTTAAAGTGACACAGTTGAAAGAGTTCTCAGTGGGAAAGCCTCTCTAGAGATTGTGATAACGTATCACCATATTTCTGGGCCTGAGGATGTAGCTCTGTGTCACCCTCCTCCCCCCACCCATTGCCCCAGGAAATGAAGGACAGGGTGACTGGGCAGGCTTTTCTAAATAGAGACTGTAGTGAAAACACTGTGTTGGGCTGATTGGCTGAATAAGGAAACAACACATTCTGTGGGCTCCACTGCTCACCCTGAGAGAGGGACACACACCCACTGTGCAACAGCAGCTGAGGCAGGCATACGCACGCACGCACGCACACACACACACACACACACACACACACACACACACACACACACACACACACACACACACACACACACACACACACACACACACACACACACACACACACACACACACACACACCTAGCAATAGAGGGACGAGCTCTATTTACAAGTGTGTCTTTAATCTTCTGTGGCTTTCGTCCTCTTAGGTTTAAAGAGGAACTCACTAAAAGTAGATTTAACACACAAACAAACACCACACATCATCAAGAAAGAGAGAGGACCCAGTGATGACCAAGAGAGGACCCAGTGATGACCAGAGAGGACCCAGAGAGGACCCAGAGAGGACCCAGAGAGGACCCAGGGTTGACCCAGAGGATATGTCTTTAACCAACCAACAGCCAAACCAAGATATAATTCTAATGTATTAAGTTGACCTGCATGTCATGGACTAAGAAAGAATAAAGGAAATCCTCTTACGTTGTGTTTATCATCTGAGTGTGGATCTACTCTTCCTCTCTACATTACACCAGGGACTAGCAGAGATAAGGCCTGCAGCCACGTCATGTAGTACTTCCTGAGGGGAGGGGACGATCAGAGAACAGGCCGATAGGCCCGGATCCCAAACAAACAGACAGTCAACTTGAGGGACCTGAACTACTGATGTTCAGCATCATAGGGAACAGAATTTTACCTAGATAATGTATAATAATATCTATAAAACGCTCAATAAATTATTAGACAACTGCATCTCATGTGCATTGGCATAACCTTCACACATGACATTTTCTCATGAATAATTTCTTATTAAAGACTTTAAAAGTATAATTTCATTTAAAGTGTACTATATTCAAATAGTATGTATGTCTGTGGGAAACAGTTTATTAATGAATAAGCCAACTCCAAGGGAGGAGGGGCTGTGCCAGGCCAGGCTGTCTGAGGTAGCTCGGAGCCATGTGGCACAGGCCAGGCTGTCTGAGGTAGCTCGGGGCCATGTGGCACAGGCCAGGCTGTCTGAGGTAGCTCGGGGCCATGTGGCACAGGCCAGGCTGTCTGAGGTAGCTCGGGGCCATGTGGCACAGGCCTCTGTCTGAGGTAGCTCGGGGCCATGTGGCACAGGCCAGGCTGTCTGAGGTAGCTCGGGGCCATGTGGCACAGGCCAGGCTGTCTGAGGTAGCTCAGGGCCATATGGCACAGGCCAGGCTGTCTGAGGTAGCTCAGGGCCATGTGGCACAGGCCAGGCTGTCTGAGGTAGCTTGGGGTCATGTGGCACAGGCCTCTGTCTGTGGAGGAGGGGACATGTGTTGGGTGACAGGGGGACAGTGACACCATGACATCAAACTGACCAGTGATGTAGTTCTCACACACACTAACAAATACGGACACACACATACTGAAAG
Organism: Oncorhynchus gorbuscha; assembly: GCF_021184085.1. Classification (NCBI taxonomy): domain Eukaryota; kingdom Metazoa; phylum Chordata; class Actinopteri; order Salmoniformes; family Salmonidae; genus Oncorhynchus; species Oncorhynchus gorbuscha. The sequence goes on along the minus strand of NC_060181.1, from coordinate 13,868,867 downwards.
AGAATATGAGGTGCCTGGAAGTCCCAGCTTTTCTGGCCTTCAATATCTTGCCCTCATCGCTCTAATGAGGGCTAGGCAGTACCGGTGAGCAGACACAAGCACGCACACACACACACACGCACACACACACATCTAAGCAAGGCAACATCACAGGGCTGATTCATACCACCTGCTCCCCAATTACACTTCTCATCTGCAGACAGGGCAGGAATCACTTTGGACTGCCTGATGTGTTGAAGAAAGGACACAGGGATGGTTGTGCGTCATTCACAGCCTCTCATCTCTGATAAGCGATGGTTTAGTACCTCCTGGTACCAAGGCACCCTGAAGGGGGCCATTCTGTCTCCAACTGGGTAGGTCTTAGTCCAAGAGCAATCACACACACACACACACACACACACACACACACACACACACACACACACACACACACACACACACACACACACACACACACACACACACACACACACACACACACACACACACACACACACACACACACACACACACACACACACACTTAACAATAACTATTTATCCATGTATAGTCCTCTTTTCAGGCTGTATTCATGTATTTTCTTCAGAAGGACAAGATAAAGAGGTGACTGCTCTCCCCCCTCCCTCCCATTTGTTGCAATCACCACTTCCTGTTTGGCCCTGCTCTACGTCCTGTCAACACCCGCCACGGGTGGTGTGTGTACAATGTGCTGTGTACACACACTGTGTGTGTGTGTGTGTGTGTGTGTGTGTGTGTGTGTGTGTGTGTGTGTGTGTGTGTGTGTGTGTGTGTGTGTGTGTGTGTGTGTGTGTGTGTGTGTGTGTGTGTGTGTGTGTGTGTGTGTGTGTGTGTGTACTGCAGTGTGTATTGCAAAGCTCTCTGTATCACTGTTACTGCTGAGATTATAGTCCTGACACACAAGGGCTCACATCACATGTGTGTTAGGAGTGTGTTGACAGACTGATAATGAGCATGCTGTTAGAAAACATTAAAGTGAAAATTCACAGTGTTTTGCATGTCAGCAGTCAACTTTTCAAGATATTGGACTTTCAAGAAGCAGTGTCACCAGCCACTTCATCCTGATGGTGAGAAACTGCTGAAATGTGAAACATTTTGGGATTATATCAACAGTGGACTAACGACAAAAATAACAAAAGATAGTATTTTGAGTGGATTTTCCCTTTAACCGTCTATAGAGTTGAAGGAAAATGAACACATGGAGCAACACAACACTTAAATGTGTATTTAATTTGAACTCCTTTTCTGATTTAAATGATGAGGTAGGCTGTGGATGTAGATTTAAATGATAAGGTAGGCTGTGGATGTAGATTTAAATGATGAGGTAGGCTGTGGATGTAGATTTAAATGATGAGGTAGGCTGTGGATGTAGATTTAAATGATGAGGTAGGCTGTGGATGTAGATTTAATGATGAGGTAGGCTGTGGATGTAGATTTAAATGAGGTAGGCTGTAGATGTAGATTTAAATGAGGTAGGCTGTAGATGTAGATTTAAATGATGAGGTAGGCTGTGGATGTAGATTTAAATGATGAGGTAGGCTGTAGATGTAGATTTAAATGATGAGGTAGGCTGTGGATGTAGATTTAAATGATGAGGTAGGCTGTAGATGTAGATTTAAATGATGAGGTAGGCTGTGGATGTAGATTTAAATGATGAGGTAGGCTGTAGATGTAATTCCCTGACATCATCAGTGTTTCATAGGGCAGTCAGTCCATCTGGTGATTCTCCTAGCGGAGTTCTTTACTCACATTGATCTCAGTAGATAGCTATCTGCTGATGTCTGGGCTGGGCTGGGCTTGTGTGTGTGTCAGCAATCCACCACCCAGAGCAAGGCATCAGCTGGCCGTCTACTCCTAGCATGCATTGTCCAATTAATAATACAACGCTGTCAACTTCTAAAAAATACAACAAAGTCGTCTTACAACGTTGGACAAAACTGTATATGAGAAGTATTTGTGTTGTTCTTATTCAGAAAACCCCCCAGTATTCTCATAACTCCAAATGTAGTTAATTCATCACTAGCAATGACAATGTGTAATTCTTGTGTAGAAAGCACTTCTTATTAAATTCATACAATTCTCATACAGTCTACCGTTCACAGAGGGCCAAATGGCTCATGAATGGAGGAGATCATTGCTTGGTGTGTGAGGGACAACAAAAAAGCAGAAAATGGTAGCGCTCAACACTAATGAATCACGCAGGCAGCACACCTCTGTTGAAAGACCTCAGAAACATTACATCATCTGAAGTAATGAAAGAAGAGATACCTTTTGATTTTTCAAAAGTTGGAAGTACACAGAGTTCAAAAACCTGTTGCTGAGTGTATAGATAGAGGAGTGTGTGTAAAAAGATTTAACGTCACGCTATAATTGGCTCTTCAGAAACCTTAAAGCCGACGTCTCTGTTTCCATGGTTACCTTTGGCACAGGAGCTGTTTTTGGTTTGTGTGTTGTGCTGTGGTTGACTGGTTTTCGTCTGGAGGTTGGACACACAGCAGGGATACTGGAGAGGAACCATAGAGAATCAGACGGTACATGATAGGGATGCCACCCAATCTGGCAACAACAGGGACATGGCAAGGGAGAATTCTACCCAATCTGGCAACAACAGGGACACGGCATGGGGAAATTCCACCCAATCTGGCAACAATAGGGACACGGCATGGGAAAATTCCACCCAATCTGGCAACAACAGGGACACGGCATGGGAAAATTCCACCCAATCTGGCAACAACAGGGACACGGCATGGGAAAATTCCACCCAATCTGGCAACAATAGGGACACGGCAAGGGAAAATTCCACCCAATCTGGCAACAATAGGGACACAGCAAGGGAGAATTCTACCCAATCTGGCAACCGCAAAAGGGAGTATAGCCAGGGGGACTCAGAGGTGCAGGCCGATTAACATTAAAGGACGTGTGTGTGTGTGTGTGTGTGTGTGTGTGTGTGTGTGTGTGTGTGTGTGTGTGTGTGTGTGTGTGTGTGTGTGTGTGTGTGTGTGTGTGTGTGTGTGTGTGTGTGTGTGTGTGTGTGTGTGTGTGTGTGTGTGTGTGTGTGTGTGTGTGTGTGTGTGTGTGCTCAAGGCCTTTGCTCTCAGCAAATACATTTGAGACCTCAGAGATCAAAAGGTCAAACCAGAGTAGTTGACATTAAGGGCGGTGTCCACAACACTGACAATCTATCCACAACACTGACAATCTACCCACAACACTGACAATCTATCCACAACACTGACAATCTACCCACAACACTGACAATCTATCCACAACACTGACAATCTATCCACAACACTGACAATCTATCCACAACACTGACAATCTACCCACAACACTGACAATCTATCCACAACACTGACAATCTACCCACAACACTGACAATCTATCCACAACACTGACAATCTATCCACAACACTGACAATCTATCCACAACACTGACAATCTATCTACAACACTGGATGATGGTTGGAGAGTATGGTTCAGCTTTGATGGAAGGGTCCATAGCAACACTCATTAGCTGCTGTTGCTAGTGCGTGGGGAGGCTGGCTGAGCTGTCACGGAGTGTGCTGGCATGTGGGGGTGGCACAGAGGGCACAAAGAGAGGAGGAGGAAAAGTGGACGGGAGAGGGCACCGTTTTCACCCTCTCTGAAGCACTTCATGCTCTCGTAAGGCTCTCAGATGGAAGGGTTTTCACTCAGTATGCTGGCTCACAGATTGGGCTACAGCAGAATCTATCCAAGGCAGTGCAGGAACACAGTCTGCTCTGCTAGCATGGAAATACCTTGCTCATGTGAAACTCCAACCGCCTCATGTACCTCTCGATGGTTTTGATTTGCTGCAGACAGAAATAGAACAAGCTAGAGTTAAAATGTGTTGGTGACAAGAGAAGATATTGTCAGTAAATCATGCATCTACGCCTCTAAACCATGACAGCAGTTAAAACAGAGGGTAACATGATCAAAGAGGTTAGACTTTCAGCTGAGAGGAGACTATGGTACGGTAATCTAATCCCTCCTCTTGACTTTACCTGGCAGGGAACTTCATTAAATGTAAACACACACTTCAAAGATCCATCCCATCCCCACTCTGACAGAATGGTTAGGCAGGCCCTACCCTCCACTCACTCACCTTGTCAAGGTCATACAGGACTCCCTGGGGGGAAAACACACACACACACACACACACACACACACACACACACACACACACACACACACACACACACACACACACACACACACACACACACACACACACACACACACACACACACACACACACACACACACACACACACACACGTTAGTTACTGCACAGTATATGGAGGCACAGCTCACGTCTGCACAATTAAACGCGGTTGTCTGACATCAAAAGGAAAATGATTTCTATTAAAACAGCCTCCTCTCATGGAGAAGCGGTCTTCAGTTAGAAGAGCTGAAATGTGTTTGTTCTGTGACTAGCGTAGTAGCTACCAGCTTCAGAACCCAGGTGAGATGCATTTTATGTGAAATGTCACGATGATGAAACACCACCATTATCATTAACAACATTATCATCAGACTAATTAGAATGAGGAGACATGAGGTTCGCTAGCAGTGTTAATCAACCCAGGCCTCTGGGACCACCGTTTCCCATATTGGAACCCAACACTAGCATATCTGATTCATATCATAAAGGGCTTGATTAACAGTAGACTAATCAAGGGCTTGATGAATAGTAGACTAGCCACTATGCTACATAGGAGTGTACAGGGTTGAGAACCACTATGCTACATATTTTTTTATTTTAATTTTACCTTTATTTAACCAGGCAAGTCAGTTAAGAACACATTCTTATTTTCAATGACGGCCTGGGAACAGTGGGTTAACTGCCTGTTCAGGGGCAGAACGACAGATTTGTACCTGGTCAGCTCGGGGGTTTGAACTCGCAACCTTCCGGTTACTAGTCCAACGGTCTAACCACTAGGCTACGCTGCCGCCATAGACGTGTATAGGACAGGGTTGAGAACCACTATGCTACATAGGAGTGTATAGGACAGGGTTGAGAACCACTGTGCTACATAGGAGTGTATAGGACTGGGTTGAGAACCACTATGCTACATAGAAGTGTATAGGACAGGGTTGAGAACCACTATGCTACATAGAAGTGTATAGGACAGGGTTGAGAACCACTATGCTACATAGAAGTGTATAGGACTGGGTTGAGAACCACTATGCTACATAGAAGTGTATAGGACAGGGTTGAGAACCACAATGCTACACAGAAGTGTATAGGACAGGGTTGAGAACCACTATGCTACATAGAAGTGTATAGGACAGGGTTGAGAACCACTATGCTACATAGAAGTGTATAGGACAGGGTTGAGAACCACTATGCTACATAGAAGTGTATAGGACTGGGTTGAGAACCACTATGCTACATAGACGTGTATAGGACTGGGTTGAGAACCACTATGCTACATAGAAGTGTATAGGACAGGGTTGAGAACCACTATGCTACATAGAAGTGTATAGGACAGGGTTGAGAACCACTATGCTACATAGAAGTGTATATGACAGGGTTGAGAACCACTATGCTACATAGAAGTGTATAGGACAGGGTTGAGAACCACTATGCTACATAGAAGTGTATAGGACAGGGTTGAGAACCACTATGCTACATAGAAGTGTATAGGACAGGGTTGAGAACCACTATGCTACATAGAAGTGTATAGGACTGGGTTGAGAACCACTATGCTACATAGAAGTGTATAGGACAGGGTTGAGAACCACTATGCTACATAGAAGTGTATAGGACTGGGTTGAGAACCACTATGCTACATAGACGTGTATAGGACTGGGTTGAGAACCACTATGCTACATAGAAGTGTATAGGACTGGGTTCCCCAACTGGCGGCTCGCGGGCCGTTTTATTTTGTCCCCAAGTTTTCTGAGTCCCCCTCAAAACAAAAGTTGTTTTATTTGTATTTCGTTTTTCATTGTTGGACATGAAAGACTGATAAAACCCCAGCAAATCAGCTCCAAATGATTTACATTTTGTAAATCTGTCCCAAGGTATTCCCACGCATAAAAGATGCAAATAAAACATGCACAACGCATATAACATAATTGTGTGATATAAACAAGGTTTGAAATTATTATGTTTTAGTCAAATATTATATCTGTCTGGGCTTTGTACGGTCAATTTGCAGTCTACAAATTACTTGTAATTACGCTCCTGCCCCTGACCATCTTCTCAAGAAAAAAGCAGCCCGTGGCTGAATCTAGATGATCCCTGGTGTAGGGTGTAGGGTCTATGATGTATTTAGGATTGACATATACTACAGTTAGCGTTAGTGTTGTTGATGACATCCTGTCTCACATCCTGTCTCACCAGTCTGGAGTTCCTCTTCATGTCCTTCATCAGAGAGGTGAGTTTGTCCAGCCCTGTCTGGTGCACCTCCAGATACTCACTGAGGGAGAGAAAGGGGAGAGAGGGATGGAGGGGGGAGGGTAGTAGAGGGGAGGGAGAGAGTGGGAGGAGGGTTGATATGGGAGGGAGAGAGAGGGGGAGGGAGAGAGAGGGGGAAGGAGAGAGAGGTGACAAGAGGGAAAGAAAATGGAGAAAGGGAGAGGGGGAACGAGAAGGGGAGAGGGGAAGAGAGGGAGAGACAAAAGAAAAGGGAGGAAGGAGGGTGGGTGGGTGGGGGAGGGGGGGGGAGGAAGGGAGAGGAGAAGAGGAGGGAGGGGCAAGGGAGGGAGAAAGGGAGAGGAGGAGGAAGAGGGCCATAACTTACTATACAGCTGTCAATACAGACATGTCACCAACGTTATCATATGGGCCCTATGTGTGTGTGTGTGTGTGTGTGTGTGTGTGTGTGTGTGTGTGTGTGTGTGTGTGTGTGTGTGTGTGTGTGTGTGTGTGTGTGTGTGTGTGTGTGTGTGTGTGTGTGTGTGTGTGTGTGTGTGTGTGTGTGTGTGTGTCCAAGGGATGGAAACTATGTGAGAGGCGAGGCAGCATGTTTGAGTGATGAGAGGGGGAGGGAAAGAGAATGTGTGTATTAGCAACAGCTTCTATCCCCAAGCCATTAGACTGCTGAACAGTTCATCAAAAGGCTACCCGGAAACTGCTTTACGCTGCTGCTAATCTGTGTTTATCTATGCAGTCCCTTTACCCCGACCTACATAAACATATTATCTCAAGTACCTTAACTCACCTATATTATTATATATAGCCTCATTATTGTTATTTTATTGAGTTACTTTTTTTATTTGAGTTTATTTAGTAAATATTTTCATAAAACTGCATTTTTGGTGAAGGGTTTGTAAGTAAGCATTTCACAGTAAGGTCTACACCTGTGACAAATAAAATGATTTGATTTGAAAAGAGGGAGAGGGGGAATAGGGGTGTCAGTGGTATGTGTGCGCGTGTGTGTGTGTGTGTGTGTGTGTGTGTGTGTGTGTGTGTGTGTGTGTGTGTGTGTGTGTGTGTGTGTGTGTGTGTGTGTGTGTGTGTGTGTGTGTGTGTGTGTGTGTGTGTGTGTGTGTGTGTGTGTGTGTGTGTGTTAGGGCTGGGAAGTGTTAGGGCTGGGAATTGCCAGGAAACTCACGATGTCATCACTATACTTAAGTGACAATTTTTTATAACCTTGTTTTAACTAGGCAAGCCAGTGAAGAACAAATTCTTATTTGCAATGACGGCCTACCCCGGACAAACCCTCCCCTAACCCAGACGACGCTGTGCCAATTGTGCGCTGCCAAATGGGACCCCCAATCACGGCCGATCGAATCCGGGTCTGTAGTGAAGCCTCTAGCACTGCGATGCAGTGCCTTAGACCGCTGTGCCACTCAGTCCCCCAGATACAATATGCATTGCAATTCTCACTATTCTCCCAAATCTATATGTACTGTGACTCGATACTGGGATTTTATTGCGTTTCGATGTTCCAAACATATTGCTCACCATACTATATGTCTAATGCCGAGGGACCAGAGAGCCATGGAAATTAAAGTGCTTAAAAAAAATTGGCTCCCTATTTAAAGAGATGGAGAACAAGCTATGAAGGTGCAGGTACAGCCAACTAATGCAAAATAATATTGTGATATTGTTAATATTCTATGATATATCCTTCAAAAATAATATCCCAATATGTAAATGTTTTTATTTTTTCTGTGTGTGTGTGTGTGTGTGTGTGTGTGTGTGTGTGTGTGTGTGTGTGTGTGTGTGTGTGTGTGTGTGTGTGTGTGTGTGTGTGTGTGTGTGTGTGTGTGTGTGTGTGTGCTTACTCCAAGCCTTGTTTAAGGGCCCCATACACCTCCTCCACCCTCTCGGGCTGGGGCTCCCTGGAGCCGCTGCTGGCCTTGTGCCCTGACAGATGGGGCTTCTTGGGCTTGGACGTGGGTTTCTTCTGCACTGCGGAGTTCCCCATGAACGAGTTACACCTGGACACACACACAGAAACAAACTCAATTGGACAGTTTTCTTTGGGTCCTCAACAAAAGAAATAGTCACAAAGGAGTTTTTTTTTTAAGTCAATACAGCCATGTTGACTACTCACTCCATAGGAGTCATGCAGTTGTCTTTTCATAACAGGATACAGAAAAAGCACACACACATCGCCTAGCGACAGCCCTCACGGCAACCTGGCCCCAGTATAGTAGGCGGAGGAATAGGAACCTTTTTATTTTTATTTTTTATTTCACCTTTATTTAACCAGGTAGGTCAGTGGAGAATAAGTTCTCATTTACAACTGAGACCTGGCAAAGATAAAGCAAAGCAGTGCGACAAAAACAACAACACAGAGTTACACATAAACAAACGTACAGTCAATAACACAGTAGAATAAAAATCTATGTACAGTGTGTACAAATGTAGAAGAGTAGGGAGGTAAAGCAATAAATAGGCCACAGAGGTGAAATCATTTCAATGTAGCATTAAACACTGGAGTGATAGATGTGCAGATGATGATGTGCAAGTAGAGATACTGGGGTGCAAAAGAGCAAGAGGATAAGTAACAATATGGGGATGAGGTAGTCGGGTGGGCTATTTACAGATGGGCTGTGTACAGGTACAGTGATGGGTAGTAAGCTGCTCTGACAGCTGATGCTTAAATACTCAAGCTTCGGTGATTTTTGCAATTCGTTCCAGTCATTGGTAGCAGAGAACTGGAAGGAAAGGCAGCCAAAGGAAGTGTTGGCTTTGGGGGTGACCCGTGAAATATACCTGCTGGAGTGCGTTCTATGGGTGGGTGTTGCTATGGTGACCAGTGAGCTGAGATAAGGCGGGGCTTCAGCCAGCATAAACTTATAGATGAATTGTACTGGGGTCAGGGGTTAGTCTTCTTCAGAAGTCTACTAACTGCTCTAGTGGCGATGTGTGACATTCACATACTCTTTATACTATTATCTACCCTACAGTGATGGAACTGGTTTGAATGAATGAGGTCCTCATTCTGACTCTTAAATCTCTAAGATTATGAGCAAATCATGAGATAGGTTCATATTTATACACACTAGGTTTCCAATGCAAGTGCACCTCTGTGTTTCGCTACTAATTGTATATAATGAAGTAAGGTCAAGAGCTTTAAGAACTAGTGTGTGATGGTGTGTAGTGGAGATGACAGGAACAAAGCAGTATTTCATGATGAGAAATAAAGTGACTTCAGGAAGCGTTCACACCCCTTGACTTTTTACACATCTTGTTGTGTTACAGCCTGAGTTAAAACTTGATTCAATTGAGATTGTGTCACTGATCTATACACAGCATCCCATAATGTCAAAGTGGAATTTTGTTTGTAGATATATACATTTTTTAATGAATAAATAAAAATGAAGCTGAAATGTCTTGAGTCAATAAGTATTCAACTCCTTTGTTATGCCAAGCTTAAATAACTTCAGGAGCAAAAATGTGCTTAAACAAATTGCATAAAACGTTGGATGGACTTATTCCGTGTTCAATAATAGTGGTTGACATGTTTTTTGAATGACAATCCCATCGCTGTACCCAACACATACAATTATCTGTCCCTCAATCGAGTAGTGAATTTCAAGCATAGATTCAACCACAAAGTCCAGGGAGGTTTTCCAATGCCTTGCAAAGAAGGGCACCTATTGTTTAAAAAAAAGCAGATATTGAATATCCTTTTGAGCATGGTGAAGTTATTAATTACACTTTGGATGGTGTATCAATACACCCAGTCACTACAAAGATACAGGCATCCTTCCTAACTTAGTTGCCGGAGAGGAAGAAACTGCTCAAGGATTTCGCCATGAAGCTGATGGTGATTTTATAACAGTTACAGTGTTTAGTGGTTTGCGATGTGAGAAAACTGAGGATGGATCAACCACATTGTAGTTACTCCACAATACTAAGCTAAATGACAGAGTGAAAGGAAGGAAGACTGTGCAGAATAAAAGTATTCTAAAACATGCAACCAGTTTGAAACAAGGCACTAAAGTAATACTGCAAAAACATTTGCAAAGAAAATAACTTTTTGTCCTGAATATAAAGTGTTATGTTTGGGGAAAATCCAACACAATATGAATACCACTCTTCATATTTTCAAGCATGGTGGTGGTTGCATCATGTTATTGGAATGCTTGTCATTGGCTAGGGAGTTTTTTTTAGTATAAAAATAATCGGAATAGGGCCTCTCGAGTGGCACAGCAGTCTAAGGCACTGGATCGCAGTGCTAGAGGCATCACTACAGACCAGGGTTCGATCCCAGGGTGTGTTACAACCAGCCGTGACTGGGAGACCCATGAAGCGGCACACAGTTGGCTCAGCGTCATCCGGGTTAGAGGAGGGTTTGGCCGGCCGGGATTTCCTTGGCCCATTGCGCTCTACCGACTCCTTGTGGCGGGTAGGGCGCATGCACACTGACACGGTCGCCAGCTGTATGGTGTTTCCTCCAACATATATGTGTGGCTGACTGCATCTCAGTGCTTGAGGCGTCACTACAGACCCTGGTTCAGTGGTCTAAGGCACTCCATCTCAGTGCTTGAGGCGTCACTACAGACCCTGGTTCAGCGGAGGGCGTCACTACAGACCCTGGTTCAGCGGTCTAAGGCACTGCATCTCAGAGCTTGAGGCGTCACTACAGACCCTGGTTCAGTGGTCTAAGATCTCAGTACTAGAGGCGTCACTACAGACCCTGGTTCAGCGGTCTGCACTGCATCTCAGTGCTTGAGGCGTCACTACAGACCCTGGTTCAGCGGTCTAAGGCACTGCATCTCAGTGCTTGAGGCGTCACTACAGACCCTGGTTCAGCGGTCTAAGGCACTCCATCTCAGTGCTTGAGGCGTCACTACAGACCCTGGTTCAGCGGTCTAAGGCACTGCATCTCAGTGCTTGAGGCGTCACTACAGACACCCTTATTCGAATCCAGGCTGTATCACATCCAGCCGTGATTGGGAGTCCCATAGGGTGGCGCACAAGTGGCCCAGCGTCGTCTTGGTTTGGCTGGGGTAGGCTGTCATTGTAAATAAGAATGTGTTCTTAACTGACTTGCCTAGTTAAATAAAGGTTAAATAAATATCAAATAAAAGGTGAAGAAGCAGGATGTCCTGGGCGTGGTCTGCGGTTGTGAGGACAGTTGGATGTACTGCCAAATTCTCTCAAAGAACATTGGAAGCAGCTTACTGTAGAGAAGTAAACATTAAAATCTCTGTCAACAGCTCTGGTCGACATTCCTGCAGTCAAATTAAATCAAAGTTTATTTGTCACATGCGCCGAATGCAACAAGTGCGTCGAATGCAACCTTACAGTGAAATGCTTACTTACAGGCTCTAACCAATAGTGCAAAAAAAAGGTATTAGGTGAAAAATATGTGAGCAAAGAAATAAAACAACAGTAAAAAGACAGGCTATAAAAGTAGCGAGGCTACATACAGACACTGGTTAGTCAGGCTGATTGAGGTAGTATGTACATGTAGATATGGTTAAAGTGACGATGCAAATATGATGAACAGAGAATAGCAGTAGTGTAAAAGAGGGGTTGGCGGGTGGCGGGACACAATGCAGATAGCCCAGTTAGCCAATGAGTGGGAGCACTGGTTGCTCGGCCCAATTGAGGTAGTATGTACATGAATGTAGAGTTAAAGTGACTATGCATATAAGATCAACAGAGAGTAGCAGCAGCGTAAAAGAGGGGTTGGGGGGAGGGACACAATGCAAATAGTCTGGGTAACCATTTGACTACCTGTTCTGGAGTCTTATTGCTCGGGGGTAAAAACTGTTGAGAGGCCTTTCTGTTCTAGACTTGGCACTGCGGTACCGCTTGCCGTGCGGTAGTAGAGAGAACAGTCTATGACTGGGGTGGCTGGGGTCTTTGACAATTTTTAGGGCCTTCCTCTGACACCGCCTGGTGTAGAGGTCCTGCATGGCAGGCAGCTTAGCCCCAGTGATGTACTGGGCCGTAAACACTACCCTCTGTAGTGCCTTGAGGTCAGAGGCAGAGCAATTGCCGTACCAGGCAGTGATGCAACCAGTCAGGATGCTCTCGATGTTGCAGCTGTAGAACCTTTTGAGGATCTCAGGACCCATACCAAATCTTTTTAGTTTCCTGAGGGGGAATAGGTTTTGTCGTACCCTGTTCACAACTGTCTTGGTGTGTTTGGACCATTCTAGTTTGTTGTTGATGTGGACACCAAGGAACTTAAAGCTCTCAACCTGCTCCACTACAGCACCGTCGATGAGAATGGGGGCATGCTCGGTCCTTCTTTTCCCGTAGTCCACAATCATCTCCTTAGTCTTGGTTACGTTGAGGGATAGGTTGTTATTCTGGCACCACCTGGCCAGGTCTCTGACCTCCTCCCTATAGGCTGTCTCGTCGTTGTCGGTGATCAGGCCTACCACTGTTGTGTCGTCTGCAAACTTAATGATGGTGTTGGAGTTGTGCCTGGCCATGCACTCGTGGGTGAACAGGGAGTACAGGAGGGGACTGAGCACACACCCCTGGGGAGCTCCAGTGTTAAGGATCAGCGTGGGAGATGTGTTGCTACCTACCCTCACCACCTGGGGGCGGACCATCAGGAAGTCCAGGATCCAGTTGCAGAGGGAGGTGTTTAGTCCCAGAACCCTTAGCTTAGTGATGAGCTTTGAGGCTACTATGGTGTTGAACGCTGAGCTGTAGTCAATGAATAGCATTCTCACGTAAGTGTTCCTTTTTTCCAGGTGGGAAAGGGCAGTGTGAGTGCAATAGAGATTGCATCATCTGTGGATCTGTTGAGGCGGTATGAAAATTGGAGTGAGTCTAAGGTTTCTGGGATAATGGTGTTGATGTGAGTCATTACCAGCCTTTCAAAGAACTTCATGCCTGCGGACATGAGTGCTACTGTAGTCTGTAGTCATTTAGGCAGGTTGCCTTCATGTTCTTGGGCACAGGCACTATAGTGAGCTGCTTGAAACATGTTGGTATTACAGACTCAATCAGGGACATGTTGAAAATGTCAGTGAAAGCCTCCCGGGTGGCGCAGTGGCTAAGGGAGCTATACTGCAGCCCCAGCTGTGCCACCATAGATTCTGGGTTCGCGCACAGGCTCTGTCGTAACCGGCCACGACCGGGAGGTCCGTGGGGCGATGCACAATTGGCATAGCGTCGTCCGGGTTAGGGAGGCGACTCCTGTGGCGGGCCGGGTGCAGTGCACACTAACTAAGGTTTCCAGGTGCACGGTGTTTCCTCCGACACATTGGTGTGGCTGGCTTCTGGGTTGGATGCGCGCTGTGTTAAGAAGCAGTGCGGCTTGGATGGGTTGTGTATCCGAGGACACTTTCAACCTTCATCTCTTCAGAGTCTGTACGGGAGTTGTAGTGATGAGACAAGATAGTAACTACTAACAATTGGATACCATGAAATTGGGGAGAAAAAGGGAGGTGAAATTTAAATTTAATTTAAAAAAAGAGACATCTGCCAGTTGGTCAGCGCATGCCTGGAACACACAACCTGGTAATCCGTCTGGCCCCGCAGCCTTGTGAATGTTGACCTGTTTAAAGGTCTTACTCACGTCGGCTACAGAGAGCGCAATCACACAGACGTCCGGAACAGCTGAAGCTCTCATGCATGCCTCAGTGTTGCTTGCCTCGAAGCGAGCATAGAAGTGATTTAGCTCGTCTGGTAGGCTTGTGTCACTGGGCAGCTCGCTGCTGTGCTTCCCTTTGTAGTCTGTAATAGTTTGCAAGCCCTAGTATGATTCAATCTTAGCCCTGTATTAGAGTCCCGGGTTAGAGTCCCGCACCTTGAAAGCGGCAGCTCTACCCTTTAGCTCTGTGTGAATGTTGCCTGTAATCCATGGCTTCTGGTTGGGATATGTACATACAGTCACTGTGGGGACGACGTCCTCAATACACTTTTTGATAAAGCCAGTGACTGATGTGATGTACTCCTCAATTCCATCGGAAGACTCCCAGAACATGTTCCAGTTGTGATAGCAAAACAGTCCTGTAGTTTAGCATCTGCTTCATCTGACCACTTTTTTTATAGACCGAGTCACTGGTGCTTCCTGCTTTAATATTTGCTTGTAAGCAGGAATCAGGAGGATAGAGTTGTGGTTGGATATACCAAATGGAGCATGCCAATTGCACTCTCCCTAAAATCTTTAGACATCTGTGGCATTGTCTTGTGTGGCAAAACTGCACATTTTAGGATAGCTTTCATTGTCCACAGCACAAGGTGCACCTGTGTAATGATCATGCTGTTTAATCAGCTTCTTGACATGTCACACCTGTCAGACAGATGGATTATCTTGGTAGAATACTCAATAACAGGGATGTAAACAAATGTGTGCACAACATTTGAACAAAATAAGCATTTTGTGCATATAGAACATTTCTGGAATCTTACATTTCAGCCCATGAAACATGGGACCAACACTTTACATGTTACGTTTATATTTCTGTTATATTCAGTATAGAAGCCAGTAGTGGAAAGCGCTTACAGATTTACCCAAAAAGACTCACAGCTGCAATCGACACCAAAAAGGTGGTTCTACAAAGTATTAGATATATTAGATAATTAGGTTTTTCATTTTCAATAAATGTGCAAATATTTCTAAAAACATATTTTAACTGTCATTATGGGGCATCGTGTGTCGTTGAGTGATTTAAAACAGCTATATAATCCATGTTGAATTCAGGCTGTAACAGAATGTAGAATAAATCAAGCGGAATGAATACTTTGTGAAGGCTCTGTAGCTACTTCCTTATAAACAGCAGGATTATGGGGACACAGCGACAGCAGATTCCTCTACAAATCAGAACGTACCACATACTGCTGCCTGCCTGGAACCCAATACCGTAAGACAATCTGGAAAAGCTAAATGACTAACATGTAATGTAGAGCTTCCACAATTCTAGGACAACGTGCAAAATGAGAGCACCGTGCTGCCTTGGGGTCACGCTAGTGTAGCTAGCTATGCTACGTTCAGTAGGGCACCGTGCTGCCTTGGGGTCACGCTAGTGTAGCTAGCTATGCTACATTCAGTAGGGCACCGTGCTGCCTTGGGGTCACGCTAGTGTAGCTAGCTATGCTACATTCAGTAGGGCACCGTGCATACACACACTTTGATGTTCTAGCCCCATTCCCTTGAGCCCCCTCATTATCTATGTGAGACACTCGTCTGACAGTCGCTAAATGCTTACCCAACGAATTCATGCAAAGAAATGACTACCTCCACAGTCAGAGAGGGAAGTATCTTTACACTTTTAATGTCACATGCACAACAAGTACAGTGAAATTCCTGTTCTTGCAAGCTCTATCGACAAGAATCAATAACAATGCAATACTAAAAATAACAAGGTAGAACAAAAAAGCACAAAATATATTTTTAAAAAGAAGAAGAATATGGTAAAGTAAGTAAGAATATGATATTCAGGATCAGTCAGTTCCAGTATCATATTTACAATGTGCAGGGATACTGGAGTGATAGAGGTAAATATGCTTCCAATGCTTCACTAAAGAAGACTACGGTCTGAGTTGAAAGCAGATAACAACATCTCTCTTTCTCTCTCTCTATCACCATATCTCTCTATCATCATCTCTCTCTATCACCATATCTCTCTCTCCATCACCATATCTGTTTCTCTCTCACCATCTCCCTCTCACCATATCTCTCTCTCTCTATCATCATCTCTCTCTCTCTATCACCATATCTCTCTCTCTCTATCATCATCTCTCTCTCTCTATCACCATATCTCTCTATCACCATATCTCTCTCTCCATCACCATATCTGTTTCTCTCTCACCATCTCCCTCTCACCATATCTCTCTCTCTCTATCATCATCTCTCTCTCTCTATCACCATATCTCTCTCTCTCTATCACCATATCTCTCTCTCTTTCACCATATATATCTCTCACCCCATATCTCTCTATATCACCATATCTCTATATTACCATATCACCAAATCTCTCTCTCACCAAATCTCTCTCTCACCAAATCTCTCTCACCATATCTCTCACCATATCTCTCTCACCACATCTCTCTCACCACATCTCTATCACCACATCTCTATCACCATATCTCTCTCACCATATCGCTATCACCATCTCTCTCACCACATCTCTATCACCATATCTCCATATCAGCTTCTCTATTACCATATTTCTCTCACCACATCTCTCACCATATCTCTCACCATATCTCTCTCACCACATCTCTCTCACCACATCTCTCTCACCACATCTCTCTCACCACATCTCTCACCGCATCTCTCACCGCATCTCTATCACCATATCGCTATCACCATATCTCTCTCACCACATCTCTCTCACCACATCTCTCTCACCACATCTCTCTCACCACATCTCACTCACCACAGCTCACTCACCACATCTCACTCACCACATCTCTCTCACCACATCTCTCTCACCACATCTCTCTCACCACATCTCTCTCACCACATTTCTGTCTCTCTATGAATCACAACAGATGTCGGATACTGAAGCAGAGGTCTGTGATATCCTCCTATTGTCCAGACTGATACATTCAGGACAAACAGAAACGTGGGAAAACGTGTGTAACTTGAACCTTTACACAATCTCCGTTGACATCAACGCATGATTTACACCTACTTTCCATGTTATACACACATGTATCAGATAAGGTTTCAGCCTTCTGTGTCTAAGAAAAAAATGAGTTACGCTTAGGCAATGATCTAAGGGCAGCTTTGCATTTTCTCCACTAAGAGCTAAGGTTAGAATTTGGGTACGACACACTGATCCTAAATCTGTGCCTAGAAAGCCTTCAGGCCAATATCCACCTCACTATTCCCTTACCGCGAGCGTCTCTCCTGCAGTGTGCTGAAGCCGGCGAAGGATTGGCTCCGGATGATCCCATTGGGTCCCCCAGGGGAGTGCGTTCCGGCCGCCATGATCTCTGGGACGCGGGATGACACTCCTAGATAGCGAGAGAGAGAGCGAAAGAGCAAAAGAGAGAGTGAGATTGGGCTACAGTAACATGAGCTTCAGGAAACTAACAGAGATAGATATAATTGAGCCGTAGAGTGGAACTGGACAGACGGGACAGACGGAACAGACGAGACGGACAGACAGACAGACAAGGTCTACAGAAGAAACAGTAAGAGGATCAGTATGTATTTAAACTCTTCAGTGACCATATAACAGAGGGAGACCTTTATGGGCCACACAGTGCAGAGGACACTGTAATAAGATTGGTATGTCAGAGAGAGGAGACAAACATGTCAATTCTGAACCTGAATGTTGCTAGTCTGCATCTCAGCCTGAAGTCATCATCTATTTACAGTAGATGGAAACCATTCTACCCTTTATGTAACGTGTTGAGTAAACAGGAGCCCCTTCTGAATGAGAAGCATTTTTCAAGTCTACATCTATAGTCCTCCTGACTCCTGGAAGAGTGACTACACATTCTCCTTTCTCTGGTCCTCTATTCATGCACCTTGGTTGAAGAGTGAGGAAGCAAAATACCATTGTTAGCTTTGCTCTGTCATTGTCCTTGTTAACACATTCTACAGACAGGCTAGTAGGAGTCTAGAATCTAGACAACTACTGTTATATGCCCTCCATTTCTATTTTTAGCCAACCTGTGCTGTCAGTTAAACTTCAAACTGTCAAGAAGACTATTTGTTAGAGACATTTAATGACTCACTAGAAACCTGGCTCAACATAGAACCACAGGAGAGAGGAGTGGACGCATGTAGCACACTGATAATGATGTTTAACAGCAAGCCCCAGAGGCAGATCCACAACGGACTAAGCACAGTGTTCTGTACAGTATCTTAGAGTCTGTCCTGTCCACACACACACACATACACACACATGTTGATTACACCCAGAAACACAGCTGGATGAGAGAGTGACACTACAGTAAGAGTATCAGCCCTCTCTGTCCCTGCCTCACCCAGACACAGCTGGATGAGAGAGTGACACTACAGTAAGAGTATCAGCCCTCTCTGTCCCTGCCTCACCCAGACACAGCTGGATGAGAGAGTGACACTACAGTAAGAGTATCAGCCCTCTCTGTCCCTGCCTCACCCAGACACAGCTGGATGAGAGAGTGACACTACAGTAAGAGTATCAGCCCTCTCTGTCCCTGCCTCACCCAGACACAGCTGGATGAGAGAGTGACACTACAGTAGGAGTATCAGCCCTCTCTGTCCCTGCCTCACCCAGACACAGCTGGATGAGAGAGTGACACTACAGTAAGAGTATCAGCCCTCTCTGTCCCTGCCTCACCCAGAAACACAGCTGGATGAGAGAGTGACACTACAGTAAGAGTATCAGCCCTCTCTGTCCCTGCCTCACCCAGACACAGCTGGATGAGAGAGTGACACTACAGTAGGAGTATCAGCCCTCTCTGTCCCTGCCTCACCCAGACACAGCTGGATGAGAGAGTGACACTACAGTAGGAGTATCAGCCCTCTCTGTCCCTGCCTCACCCAGACACAGCTGGATGAGAGAGTGACACTACAGTAAGAGTAGCAGCTCTCTCTGTCCCTGCCTCACCCAGACACAGCTGGAGTACAGTGGGAACATTCTCCTACACAGTAAAGGCTAACAGCTAAACTCATAATATGTTTACAGTAAAAGGTTGTAACCTTGACCACCTCTGTGTTTGGAAGAGGGTAGGCTTTCCCTGGGTGAGTAGCAGCAATCCAGGCTGTATCACAACGGGTCGTGATTGGGAGTCCCATAGGGCAGCGCCCAATTGGCCCAGCGTCGTCTGGTGTAGTTCGTCATTGTAAATAAGAATTTGTTCTTAACTGACTTGCCTAGTTAAATAAAGGTTAAATAAATATAAAATAATAATTGTAAAAAATGCACTACTCTCTCCAGTCAATAGAAGCTTATAGGGGAGTATTCAATCTGCAGTCCCCAGCAACATGACACCATGCCTGGGCTCAGCACGGAGAGACGTGACAGTGAGACGGAGAGACGTGACAGTGAGACGTGACAGTGAGACGTGACAGTGAGACGGAGAGACGTGACAGTGAGACGGAGAGACGTGACAGTGAGACGGAGAGACGTGACAGTGAGACGGAGAGACGTGACAGTGAGACGGAGAGGCGTGACAGTGAGACGGAGAGACGTGACAGTGAGACGGAGAGGCGTGACAGTGAGACGGAGAGACGTGACAGTGAGACGTGACAGTGAGACGGAGAGACGTGACAGTGAGACGGAGAGACGTGACAGTGAGACGGAGAGACGTGACAGTGAGACGGAGAGACGTGACAGTGAGACGGAGAGACGTGACAGTGAGACGGAGGGACGTGACAGTGAGACGTGACAGTGAGACGGAGAGACGTGACAGTGAGACGTGACAGTGAGACGGAGAGACGTGACAGTGAGACGGAGAGAAGTGACAGTGAGACGGAGCCCAGGAGCGGGCCAGACAAAGGCCCTGCGCCATGCTGTGCACGGAAACAAGGAAAGACTAGAGGTTGTTTTTCTGTGGAGAGACAATAGGAGAGATCTGATATAGCCTTTAAGAACATAATGTATAAGGTTATATGGTCTGGGGGGACATGGATCTCCTACTCTGAGACTCTTTGTGACTACAGGCCCTGCCTGATGTGTGGTAAAACTAGAGCAGTGGTTCACAGGTCAATTAGGCCTCTCTGCTAAAGAGGCTGGGTATGACCAATCAAATATTTAGGCATTAATATGTTCTCATCAGTCCTTCTGGTTGGTATCGATGGCTTTTTTTGATGATGTGAGGTCCCACAAGAACCCAAACTGTTTGACCAGAGACTGACCCACTGTAGCCAACACCAGGAGATGTTGTGACAAGACGTCTATAATGAGAAGGGAAAAGGGTACAAGTGTGTTAGTGTGTTTCTTTGAGGGTACACGTGGGTAGTGGGTCTATTTGAGGGTACACGTGGGTAGTGGGTCTATTTGAGGGTACAAGTGGGTAGTGGGTCTATTTGAGGGTACACGTGGGTAGTGGGTCTATTTGAGGGTACACGTGGGTAGTGGGTCTATTTGAGGGTACACGTGGGTAGTGGGTCTATTTGAGGGTACACGTGGGTAGTGGGTCTATTTGAGGGTACACGTGGGTAGTGGGTCTATTTGAGGGTACACGTGGGTAGTGGGTCTATTTGAGGGTACACGTGGGTAGTGGGTCTATTTGAGGGTACAAGTGCGTTAGTGTGTCTATTTGAGGGTACACGTGGGTAGTGGGTCTATTTGAGGGTACAAGTGTGTTAGTGTGTCTATTTGAGGGTACAAGTGTGGGTCTAAAGTGAGAGTCTACAGGAGATTCTGGGCCGAATCTTTGCAGTTCTCATAGTACTCTGTTTCCACGCAACAATAGAAAATGGCTAAACGTGCATCTTCAGATATAATTTGCAGGCTTGATGTTAAACAGCGTGCTGTACTCTGTGGTTGACTCTGCTCTGTCTGAAAGCCTTGCTCCTAGACAGAGGTGGAGGCTGGGTAACTAAATGACAGAACCATCATCAGCAGTGTTCAGAGTTCTGACTGAGCCTTTCTAACAGCCTTGTAGAAGTTGTTCATTTGAAAACACTTCATTTCCGTGAGAAGGAGAACAAATGAAAGCCTGGTGAATGGATGTAGAGACTAACGACAACTCAGAACTAAATTAATAGAATGGTTTCAGATTGAATTTCTTGGTGCTTCTTAACACTGGCATGGCATCTTTTGATACCACTTCCATTCAACCCCACATCTTGCCAAATGGCAAGGTCAAGAATGGAGAACAGAGCCTCCAGCTAACTCAGAGGCGGGCGTATACGGCGTGGTTAGCGTGTTAGGGTAGTCTAAGGATAGCCAACATTGAGGACTGGAGGGCAGAACTGTCCGAAGTAGCTTAACCGAATGTGACATGTAAGTTTCCACAAAACATCATGCCAAACACTTCTAGAACCCTGAATACATTGACTCATCTATTCTACAGATGATCTATTCTCCATCTACAAGTTTAAAACTAGTATGAGAGAGAAACTGGAGAGAAATAGACCAGAATTCACTTCAAAGTTCAGTTTTAACATTCAACCTGGAGAGAACATCTGGAATGAATCGTATGCCTGTCATCCATCCAAATGCATGTCAAAGCAGTATTTCACATCCAATACACATCACTACTCACCATCACCTCGAAAACAAACTGCAACTAACTATGTGTCAGGTCAGGAGACTAATCTAAACACATCCCCTCACACTGAACCATAAAACAGAGCAGAAAGTAACATTAGTTGAACCAAGCAGTGAGATAAACCACCTCCCTCAAAGCGTGGGGTCCTGTTCATAAGGACACACCGTAGCAAAACGTTCTGCAACAGAAAAGTGTTTCTTATTGGAAGTTCAGGAAGTACCTTATAGAACCTCCCCGTTTCAGATTGTTCTCTTCTGTTTTGTGCTTAGTGAACACGATCCAGCTTCACCCCTCTTCCCACCAATAGTGAGCCGCTTCACCCCTCTTCCCACCAATAGGGAGCAGCTTCACCCCTCTTCCCACCAATAGTGAGCCGCTTCACCCCTCTTCCCACCAATAGGGAGCAGCTTCACCCCTCTTCCCACCAATAGGGAGCAGCTTCACCCCTCTTCCCACCAATAGTGAGCAGCTTCACCCCTCTTTCCACCAATAGTGAGCAGCTTCACCCCTCTTCCCACCAATAGTGAGCAGCTTCACCCCTCTTCCCACCAATAGTGAGCAGCTTCACCCCTCTTCCCACCAATAGTGAGCAGCTTCACCCCTCTTCCCACCAATAGCTTCACCCCTCTTCCCACCAATGAGCAGCTTCACCCCTCTTCCCACCAATAGTGAGCAGCTTCACCCCTCTTCCCACCAACAGGGAGCAGCTTCACCCCTCTTCCCACCAATAGTGAGCCGCTTCACCCCTCATCCCACCAATAGGGAGCAGCTTCACCCCTCTTCCCACCAATAGCTTCACCCCTCTTCCCACCAATAGGGAGCAACTTCACCCCTCTTCCCACCAATAGGGAGCAGCTTCACCCCTCTTCCCACCAATAGGGAGCAGCTTCACCCCTCTTCCCACCAATAGGGAGCAGCTTCACCCCTCTTCCCACCAATAGGGAGCAGCTTCACCCCTCTTCCCACCAATAGTGAGTAGCTTCACCCCTCTTCCCTTCAACAGAGAGCCTTTCATAAAACACAACGCATCTCTTCCTGAATCCTGATTCATTCCGGGACAGACACTGGGTGGCCCGGTTCAATGAGGCTGCCAGTCAGTCAGTAAGGCTATTGAGGGCTTCTCAGTCACACAACCTTGCATGCCCCATGAGGAGGGGGACTGGGGGGGGGGGACATCAGAGGGGTGACAGGGGCCTCTCATGGGCACAAGTCTGATCAGTATGTTAACAAGCAGCCTGGCACAAACCCCAAAAGAGACATGCATTGGGAGGGGGGTGAAGCAATGGGCTGATGCAATGAGTCAAGGAGGGAGGAGAGGAGGAAGAAGGGGGGGGGCTGACATCCTGAGGACCAGACTCATCATGCACACACATCTCCCTCTCCCTTCCTCTCCTCTCTCCCTCCATCAGTTGCTCTCTCTCTCTCTCTCTCTCTCTCTCTCTCTCTCTCTCTCTCTCTCTCTCTCTCTCTCTCTCTCTCTCTCTCTCTCTCTCTCTCTCTCTCTCTCTCTCTCTCTCTCTCTCTCTCTCTCTCTCTCTCTCTCTCTCTCTCTCTCTCTCTCTCTCTCTCTCTCTCTCTCTCTCTCAGTACTCAGACTGAAAATCAGACAATCACTCTTACACACTCACAGCCCTATTCGTTTCAGTATTCTAACCACAGTTCTCTCTTCCCTCTCCTTTCCTTCTCTTACATGTTAGTCATTTATCAGACGCTTTTTATCCAGTGTACATTTCCTTCTGGTTCCCCATGGGAATTAAACCCACAACCCTGGAGTTGCAAGCACCATGCTCTACCAACTGAGCCACATGGGATTCTAATAGAACTGTTTTTGTTACTCTCTGTCTCGCTCACACACACACACACACACACACACACACACACACACACACACACACACACACACACACACACACACACACACACACACACACACACACACACACACACACACACACACACACACACACACACGAATGATGCCGGCAGCGGTTGTGTGTGTGTAAGTAACAATAAAAACTCAGCCCACAGTGTTGGTTAACAACCGGAGGCAAATGTTATATGCCTGTATAAATTTGTATCTCCATAGCAACAGCAGACAATACGGGATGTGTTATGTAAAACAACATGGTTATTGTGGGTCTCACTCTGACAGTGAAGTGGGAGGCCACCTCTGGTCTGGGGTCTGAGGCCTGAAGTCTTCCTCTACTCCCTCTGTGTGCCATACACGCACACACGCACACACACACACACACACACACACACACACACACACACACACACACACACACACACACACACACACACACACACACACACACACACACACACACACACACACACACACACTTGTTCAAGCAGCCCGTCTTCGTCCCTCTGTGTCTTCCTTCCACAACCCCATTAGATAGGAGTGCAGCCCTCTAGACAACGAGGCCAACCAGGGACACTGAAGATGGGTTTTAATCTCATAAGTAATGACCACTAAAAGCCCTCTATGTCATTACCACGCTCGTCCCAGCCGGGAAGCAATAGCCACTATGACCTCATCTTCCGCGGTTACCCAGCCAATCAAGTAGCGTTCGCTCAGGGTTCGATGTGAACCACATACAGACTAGTGGTGACCTTCCATATGCATTTGCCCATTGTAGAAGTCAGAAAGTGACTTTTGGGACCTGAATGCCAAAAACAAGAGATAAAGGTGCTCAAAGCTGATGTATTCTGCATACCGCACCATAACATGAGACAACCATGTTGTCAACACTGGAAAAGATAAACGGTTGAGATTGATATTATTTAAATGATTCCAAGGCTCTCAAACTAGAACATTGGAATAAAGGTATACCCAAACGCGCTTCAGCCCAGCTTAAACAATAAGGGGGGGGGGGGGTCCGGTGCTCAACTGAGGGACCTGAAAATCCCCCCCCAAAACATTCCTTACCCCAGGACACTTCAACTGGTGACTATCAGGGAGAATAAAGAAACAGGGGACCTCTGTTGTTGCATCAACCTAACAAATGTATTGAAGGGAGAAACAAACAGTAGGTTTACGTTTCAGCAGGAATCGCCTTCATCAGAGCGTTGAGTAGGACAAGATGTGTGAGGCATCTATATACCCTCGCAGGGGAGTCGTGTCAGTACTGTCAATACTGTGCGTAGTAGTAGCAACTACACAGGTTATTCACACACCAGTAAGATCATTATTTAAGATTCATACATTCCACTTGAATAACAAAAGACAGGAATAAACAAATAAAGGTATTTACAAACAAATGAGAAATGAGAAATCTCTCTGTAATAATGTCCTCACTATACTGCCAGCTCTGTGGGAAACAGAATGTTAAGGTGGAGGCTGAGCCATGATCTGTATTCACGTAATGCTGTGCGATCACATACTTCTGGTGCAGATAGCGGTTTGGTGTTCAACTAGTCTTCATTTGACCGCACATTGTTACAGAGAGAGGCACTTTGGATCGACTGCTTACAGTAGATTGCGTGGAGCCAAACGTTCTGAATGAACAGCTCTCTTTCTCATATTTGTTTGTAAATACCTTTATATTTGTTTATTCCTGTCTTGTTATTCAAGTGGAATGTATGTGTAGGAATCTTAAATAATGATCATACTGGTGTGTGAATAACCTCTGTTATTTACTTTATCATTTATAATTATATGTCATGTAGATCTTATGATCTGACTCAGAGACATCACTACCCATGGTGTGTCATTTGGTGCAGCAAGCCGAGCTTTTACCAATACTCAGTGAATTCCCGCAGTCTAGACTGACTGATGAGGTATATAACAGGGCGGATGGTAACTAACAGCAGTCAGCTGAGAGTCAATTAAATAACATGATTCAATTGATCAATTTCAGGTGCCTTTGGAGGAGGGCTGGGAAAAACAGTTGGAATTTCAGTTGGAATTTCACAGGGAATGGAAGATCAAACCGTATCTACTTGTTTTAGGAGTGTGGGAATGCCACAGGCTGTGTGTCTGGCCAGCGACACAGAGAAGACAAAAGGCAACCCAAAAATGTGGACATGTCTTTTAAAAAAAGATTCAAAATTATTCTAATTCGATTTAAAAAATGTCTGAATTGAAATATCAAATGATAATTATGGTATGATATTTCAAGGAGGAACAAGCATGGCAACACTGGTGAAAGTGGGGCACAATGTAGCATCACTATGACGACACAAACGTAGGAGACGAGTCGACCATTAGTATCTGCTGCCTTGGTTGGCACTGGGAGAGAGAGAGAGACACAGAGAGAGACACAGAGAGAGAGAGACACAGAGAGAGACACAGAGAGAGAGAGAGAGAGAGAGAGAGAGAGAGAGAGAGAGAGAGAGAGACAGAGAGAGAGAGAGAGAGACAGAGAGAGAAATGTGAAATGCTTCTAGATCCGCCAATGCAGCAGTATCTAATAATTCCACAACAAAACCTAATTCACACAATCTAGTAAAGGAATGGGATGAGAATATATAAGTATAAAACATATGGATGAGCCATGACAGAGTGGCTAAGATGTAATAGATAGTAAGGAATATATAGTGAAGGATACAGTATACATTATATATGAGATAAGTAATGTGAGATATGTAAACATTCTAAAAGTGGCATTATTAAAGTGACTAGTTTTCCATTCATTAAAGCGTCCAATGACATCAGTCTGTAGGTAGGCAGTCACCGCTCTGTGCTGGTGATGGCTGTTTAACAATCTGATGGTCTTGAGATTGAACAACAGCTTCTATCTCTCTGTCCCAGCATTGATGCACCTGTACTGACCTCGCCTTCTGGATGGAAGCGGGGTGAACAGGTAGAGGCTCGGGTGGTTATTGTCCTTGCTTTCCTGTGACATCAGGTGTTGTAGGTGTCCTGGAGGGCAGATAGTTTGCCTTGTTCTCAAATTAGCTTTGTTAAAATCTCCAGCTACAATTAATCCAGCTTCAGGATATATGGTTTCCAGTTTGCATAAAGTGCAGTGAAGTCCGTCTTGGTATCCGCTTGCGGGGGGATATACATAGCTGTGGCGATAACCGAGGAGAGTTCTCTTGGGAGATAATACGGCCGGCATTTGATTGTGAGGAATTCTAGGTCAGGTGAGCAAAAGGACTTGAGTTCTTGGATGTTGTTACAATTACACCATGAGTCGTTAATCATGAAACATACACCCCTGCCCTTCTTCTTACCAGAGAGATGTTTGTTCCTGTCGGCGCGATGCACCGAACATCCTGTTGGCTGTACGGACTCCGACAGCATGTCCCCTGCTAGCCATGTGTCCGTGAAACAGAGTATGTTACATTCCCGGATATTTCTTTGGAAAGCAACTCTTGACAAAATTTCCTTGACTTTGTTAACTAGGGACTGGACATTAGCGAGTAATGTACTGGGAAGCGGTGGGTGGTGTGCGCGCATCCGGAGACTCACTAGAAGACTGCTCCGGCACCCTCTCCTTGTTTTGGGTCGGCCTCTGGAATCAGTTCAAATGCCCTGGGAGGTGCAGACAAAGGATCCGCTTTGGGAAAGTCGTATTCCTGGTCGTAATGCTGGTTGTACTGGTAAGTTGACGTCTCTCTGATATCCAATAGTTCTTCCCGGCTGTATGTAACAACACTTAAGGTTTTCTGGGCTAACAATGTAAGAAATAATACATTAAAAATATACTGCACAGTTTCCTAAGGACTTCAAGCGAAGCTGCCATCTCTATCGGTGCCATCTTGTCATCTGATGCGATCTGGATAGCGTTAGGACAGCTTTTGTGACAGATAACCATTATTAAACACAAAACCAGACTTAAATGAATCCGTAGTGATATATGATATTTTGGAGAATTTCAACAGCCTACTTTAGCCAAGGAAGTGAAATGCCAACCGCCCAAATTCAAATCAGATGTCCACAGACCAACAGTAATCTGGTAACTGGATGTTAAATGTCACGCCACATCCTAAATGTCCCTTCTTCCAATCAAGATGATGCTCATGACCTATAATCAAATCAAATCTTATTTGTCAGAAGCTTCCTAAAACAACAGGGGTAGATTAAAAACGCTTACTTACGGCTCCTTTTCCAACAATGCAAAATTAAGATAAAGAATTATCTCTATTCAATGACTTGTGTAGACATCAGCTGTCACAGCCACATACATCAAGAGTTAGAGACTTGTTCCCTACGGCCCTGGTCAAGAGAGACTTATTCCCTACAGCCCTGGTCAAGAGAGATTTATTCCCTACAGCCCTGGTCAAGAGAGACTTTTTCCCTACGGCCCTGGTCAAGAGAGACTTATTCCCTACGGCCTTGGTCAAGAGAGACTTATTCCCTACGGCCCTGGTCAAGAGAAACTTATTCCCTACAGCCCTGGTCAAGAGAGACTTATTCCCTACGGCCCTGGTCAAGGGAGACTTATTCCCTACGGCCCTGGTCAAGAGGGACTTATTCCCTACGGCCCTGGTCAAGAGGGACTTATTCCCTACATCCCTGGTCAAGAGGGACTTATTCCCTACGGCCCTGGTCAAGAGGGAATTATTCCCTACATCCCTGGTCAAGAGAGACTTATTCCCTACAGCCCTGGTCAAGAGAGACTTATTCCCTACGGCCCTGGTCAAGAGAGACTTATTCCCTACGGCCCTGGTCAAGAGAGACTTATTCCCTACGGCCCTGGCCAATAGAGACTTATTCCCTACGGCCCTGGTCAAGAGAGACTTATTCCCTACGGCCCTGGTCAAGCGAGACATATTCCCTACAGCCCTGGTCAAGAGAGACTTATTTCCTACGGCCCTGGTCAAGAGAGACTTATTCCCTAAGGCCCTGGCCAAGAGAGACTTATTTCCTACGGCCCTGGTCAAGAGAGACTTATTC
Organism: Oncorhynchus gorbuscha; assembly: GCF_021184085.1. Taxonomy (NCBI): domain Eukaryota; kingdom Metazoa; phylum Chordata; class Actinopteri; order Salmoniformes; family Salmonidae; genus Oncorhynchus; species Oncorhynchus gorbuscha. The sequence continues at coordinate 13,840,433 of NC_060181.1, read as the reverse complement.
CCTACGGCCCTGGTCAAGAGACACTTATTCCCTACGGCCCTGGACAAGACAGACTTATTCCCTACGGCCCTGGTCAAGAGAGACTTATTCCCTACGGCCCTGGTCAAGAGAGACTTATTCCCTACGGCCCTGGTCAAGAGAGACTTATTCCCTACGGCCTTGGTCAAGAGAGACTTATTCCCTACGGCCTTGGTCAAGAGAGACATATTCCCTACGGCCCTGGTCAAGAGAGACTTATTCCCTACGGCCCTGGCCAAGAGAGACTTATTCCCTACGGCCCTGGTCAAGAGAGACGTATTCCTTTGGGACCTGGTCAAGAGAGACTTATTCCCTACGGCCCTGGTCAAGAGAGACTTATTCCCTACGGCCCTGGTCAAGAGAAACGTATTCCTTTGGGACCTGGTCAAGAGAGACTTATTCCCTACGGCCCTGGTCAAGAGAGACTTATTCCCTACGGCCCTGGTCAAGAGAGACATATTCCCTACGGCCCTGGTCAAGAGAGACATATTCCCTACGGCCCTGGTCAAGAAAGACTTATTCCCTACGGCCCTGGTCAAGAGAGACTTATTTCCTACGGCCCTGGTCAAGAGAAACGTATTCCTTTGGGACCTGGTCAAGAGAGATTTATTCCCTACAGCCCTGGCCAAGAGAGACTTGTTTCCTACGGCCCTGGTCAAGAGAGACTTATTCCCTACGGCCTTGGTCAAGAGACACTTATTCCCGAAGGCCCTGGTCAAGAGAGACTTATTCCCTACGGCCCTGGTCAAGAGAGACTTATTTCCTACGGCCCTGGTCAAGAGAGAATTATTCCCTACGGCCATGGTCAAGAGAGACTTATTCCCTACGGCCCTGGTCAAGAGAAACGTATTCCTTTGGGACCTGGTCAAGAGAGACTTATTCCCTACGGCCCTGGTCAAGAGAGACTTATTCCCTACGGCCCTGGTCAAGAGAGACATATTCCCTACGGCCCTGGTCAAGAGAGACATATTCCCTACGGCCCTGGTCAAGAAAGACTTATTCCCTACGGCCCTGGTCAAGAGAGACTTATTTCCTACGGCCCTGGTCAAGAGAAACGTATTCCTTTGGGACCTGGTCAAGAGAGATTTATTCCCTACAGCCCTGGCCAAGAGAGACTTGTTTCCTACGGCCCTGGTCAAGAGAGACTTATTCCCTACGGCCTTGGTCAAGAGACACTTATTCCCGAAGGCCCTGGTCAAGAGAGACTTATTCCCTACGGCCCTGGTCAAGAGAGACTTATTTCCTACGGCCCTGGTCAAGAGAGAATTATTCCCTACGGCCATGGTCAAGAGAGACTTATTCCCTACGGCCCCGGTCAAGAGAGACTTATTCCCTACGGCCCTGGTCAAGAGAGACTTATTCCCTACGGCCCTGGTCAAGAGAGACTTATTCCCTACGGCCTTGTTCAAGAGAGACATATTCCCTACGGCCCTGGTCAAGAGAGACTTATTCCCTACGGCCCTGGCCAAGAGAGACTTATTCCCTACGGCCCTGGTCAAGAGAGACGTATTCCTTTGGGACCTGGTCAAGAGAGACTTATTCCCTACGGCCCTGGTCAAGAGAGACTTATTCCCTACGGCCCTGGTCAAGAGAAACGTATTCCTTTGGGACCTGGTCAAGAGAGACTTATTCCCTACGGCCCTGGTCAAGAGAGACTTATTCTCTACGGCCCTGGTCAAGAGAAACGTATTCCTTTGGGACCTGGTCAAGAGAGACTTGTTTCCTACAGCCCTGGTCAAGAGAGACTTATTCCCTACGGCCCTGGTCAAGAGAGACATATTCCCTACGGCCCTGGTCAAGAGAGACATATTCCCTACGGCCCTGGTCAGAGAGAGACTTATTCCCTAGACTTATTCCCTACGGCCCTGGTCAAGAGAGACTTATTCCCTACGGCCCTGGTCAAGAGAAACGTATTCCTTTGGGACCTGGTCAAGAGAGATTTATTCCCTACAGCCCTGGCCAAGAGAGACTTGTTTCCTATGACCCTGGTCAAGAGAGACTTATTCCCTACGGCCCTGGCCAAGAAAGACTTATTCCCTACGGCCCTGGTCAAGAGAGACTTATTTCCTACGGCCCTGGTCTAGAGAGACTTGTTCCCTACGGCCCTGGTCAAGAGAGACATAATCCCTACGGCCCTGGTCAAGAGAGACATATTCCCTACGGCCCTGGTCAAGAGAGACTTATTTCCTACGGCCCTGGTCAAGAGAAACGTATTCCTTTGGGACTTGGTCAAGAGAGACTTATTCCCTGCGGCCCTGGTCAAGAGAGACTTTTCCCTACGGCCCTGGTCAAGAGAGACTTATTCCCTACGGCCTTGGTCAAGAGACACTTATTCCCTACGGCCCTGGCCAAGAAAGACTTATTCCCTACGGCCCTGGTCAAGAGAGACTTATTTCCTACGGCCCTGGTCTAGAGAGACTTATTGCCTTTTTTTTACCTTTATTTAACTAGGCAAGATCAGTTAAGAACAAATTCTTATTTTCAATGACGGCCTAGGAACAGTGGGTTAACTGCCTGTTCAGGGGCAGAACGACAGATTTGTACCTTGTCAGCTCAGGGGGTTTGAACTTGCAACCTTCCGGTTACTAGTCCAACGCTCTAACCACTAGGCTACGCTGCCGCCCTGGCTAAGAGAGACTTATTACCTGGGGACCTGGCCAAGAGAGACTTATTACCTTGGGACCTGGCCAAGAGACTTATTACCTTGGGACCTGGCCAAGAAATACTTATTCCCTACGGCCCTGGTCAAGAGAGACTTGTTTCCTACGACCCTGGGCAAGAGACACTTATTCCCTACGGCCCTGGTCAAGAGAGACTTATTCCCTACGGCCCTGGTCAAGAGAAACGTATTCCTTTGGGACCTGGTCAAGAGAGACTTATTCCCTACGGCCCTGGTCAGAGAGACTTATTTCTCTACGGCCCTGGTCAAGAGAAACGTATTCCTTTGGGACCTGGTCAAGAGAGACTTGTTTCCTACAGCCCTGGTCAAGAGAGACTTATTCCCTACGGCCCTGGTCAAGAGAGACATATTCCCTACGGCCCTGGTCAAGAGAGACATATTCCCTACGGCCCTGGTCAAGAGAGACTTATTCCCTACGGCCCTGGTCAAGAGAGACTTATTCCCTACGGCCTTGGTCAAGAGAAACATATTCCTTTGGGACCTGGTCAAGAGAGATTTATTCCCTACAGCCCTGGCCAAGAGAGACTTGTTTCCTATGACCCTGGTCAAGAGAGACTTATTCCCTACGGCCCTGGCCAAGAAAGACTTATTCCCTACGGCCCTGGTCAAGAGAGACTTATTTCCTACGGCCCTGGTCTAGAGAGACTTGTTCCCTACGGCCCTGGTCAAGAGAGACATAATCCCTACGGCCCTGGTCAAGAGAGACATATTCCCTACGGCCCTGGTCAAGAGAGACTTATTCCCTACGGCCCTGGTCAAGAGAAACGTATTCCTTTGGGACTTGGTCAAGAGAGACTTATTCCCTGCGGCCCTGGTCAAGAGAGACTTTTTCCCTACGGCCCTGGTCAAGAGAGACTTATTCCCTACGGCCTTGGTCAAGAGACACTTATTCCCGAAGGCCCTGGTCAAGAGAGACTTATTCCCTACGGCCCTGGTCAAGAGAGACTTATTTCCTACGGCCCTGGTCAAGAGAGAATTATTCCCTACGGCCATGGTCAAGAGAGACTTATTCCCTACGGCCCCGGTCAAGAGAGACTTATTCCCTACGGCCCTGGTCAAGAGAGACTTATTCCCTACGGCCCTGGTCAAGAGAGACTTATTCCCTACGGCCTTGTTCAAGAGAGACATATTCCCTACGGCCCTGGTCAAGAGAGACTTATTCCCTACGGCCCTGGCCAAGAGAGACTTATTCCCTACGGCCCTGGTCAAGAGAGACGTATTCCTTTGGGACCTGGTCAAGAGAGACTTATTCCCTACGGCCCTGGTCAAGAGAGACTTATTCCCTACGGCCCTGGTCAAGAGAAACGTATTCCTTTGGGACCTGGTCAAGAGAGACTTATTCCCTACGGCCCTGGTCAAGAGAGACTTATTCTCTACGGCCCTGGTCAAGAGAAACGTATTCCTTTGGGACCTGGTCAAGAGAGACTTGTTTCCTACAGCCCTGGTCAAGAGAGACTTATTCCCTACGGCCCTGGTCAAGAGAGACATATTCCCTACGGCCCTGGTCAAGAGAGACATATTCCCTACGGCCCTGGTCAAGAGAGACTTATTCCCTACGGCCCTGGTCAAGAGAGACTTATTCCCTACGGCCCTGGTCAAGAGAAACGTATTCCTTTGGGACCTGGTCAAGAGAGATTTATTCCCTACAGCCCTGGCCAAGAGAGACTTGTTTCCTATGACCCTGGTCAAGAGAGACTTATTCCCTACGGCCCTGGCCAAGAAAGACTTATTCCCTACGGCCCTGGTCAAGAGAGACTTATTTCCTACGGCCCTGGTCTAGAGAGACTTGTTCCCTACGGCCCTGGTCAAGAGAGACATAATCCCTACGGCCCTGGTCAAGAGAGACATATTCCCTACGGCCCTGGTCAAGAGAGACTTATTCCCTACGGCCCTGGTCAAGAGAAACGTATTCCTTTGGGACTTGGTCAAGAGAGACTTATTCCCTGCGGCCCTGGTCAAGAGAGACTTTTTCCCTACGGCCCTGGTCAAGAGAGACTTATTCCCTACGGCCTTGGTCAAGAGACACTTATTCCCTACGGCCCTGGCCAAGAAAGACTTATTCCCTACGGCCCTGGTCAAGAGAGACTTATTTCCTACGGCCCTGGTCTAGAGAGACTTATTGCCTTTTTTTTACCTTTATTTAACTAGGCAAGATCAGTTAAGAACAAATTCTTATTTTCAATGACGGCCTAGGAACAGTGGGTTAACTGCCTGTTCAGGGGCAGAACGACAGATTTGTACCTTGTCAGCTCAGGGGGTTTGAACTTGCAACCTTCCGGTTACTAGTCCAACGCTCTAACCACTAGGCTACGCTGCCGCCCTGGCTAAGAGAGACTTATTACCTGGGGACCTGGCCAAGAGAGACTTATTACCTTGGGACCTGGCCAAGAGACTTATTACCTTGGGACCTGGCCAAGAAAGACTTATTCCCTACGGCCCTGGTCAAGAGAGACTTGTTTCCTACGACCCTGGGCAAGAGACACTTATTCCCTACGGCCCTGGTCAAGAGAGACTTATTCCCTACGGCCCTGGTCAAGAGAAACGTATTCCTTTGGGACCTGGTCAAGAGAGACTTATTCCCTACGGCCCTGGTCAAGAGAGACTTATTCTCTACGGCCCTGGTCAAGAGAAACGTATTCCTTTGGGACCTGGTCAAGAGAGACTTGTTTCCTACAGCCCTGGTCAAGAGAGACTTATTCCCTACGGCCCTGGTCAAGAGAGACATATTCCCTACGGCCCTGGTCAAGAGAGACATATTCCCTACGGCCCTGGTCAAGAGAGACTTATTCCCTACGGCCCTGGTCAAGAGAGACTTATTCCCTACGGCCTTGGTCAAGAGAAACGTATTCCTTTGGGACCTGGTCAAGAGAGATTTATTCCCTACAGCCCTGGCCAAGAGAGACTTGTTTCCTATGACCCTGGTCAAGAGAGACTTATTCCCTACGGCCCTGGCCAAGAAAGACTTATTCCCTACGGCCCTGGTCAAGAGAGACTTATTTCCTACGGCCCTGGTCTAGAGAGACTTGTTCCCTACGGCCCTGGTCAAGAGAGACATAATCCCTACGGCCCTGGTCAAGAGAGACATATTCCCTACGGCCCTGGTCAAGAGAGACTTATTCCTACGGCCCTGGTCAAGAGAAACGTATTCCTTTGGGACTTGGTCAAGAGAGACTTATTCCCTGCGGCCCTGGTCAAGAGAGACTTTTTCCCTACGGCCCTGGTCAAGAGAGACTTATTCCCTACGGCCTTGGTCAAGAGACACTTATTCCCTACGGCCCTGGCCAAGAAAGACTTATTCCCTACGGCCCTGGTCAAGAGAGACTTATTTCCTACGGCCCTGGTCTAGAGAGACTTATTGCCTTTTTTTTTACCTTTATTTAACTAGGCAAGATCAGTTAAGAACAAATTCTTATTTTCAATGACGGCCTAGGAACAGTGGGTTAACTGCCTGTTCAGGGGCAGAACGACAGATTTGTACCTTGTCAGCTCAGGGGGTTTGAACTTGCAACCTTCCGGTTACTAGTCCAACGCTCTAACCACTAGGCTACGCTGCCGCCCTGGCTAAGAGAGACTTATTACCTGGGGACCTGGCCAAGAGAGACTTATTACCTTGGGACCTGGCCAAGAGACTTATTACCTTGGGACCTGGCCAAGAAAGACTTATTCCCTACGGCCCTGGTCAAGAGAGACTTGTTTCCTACGACCCTGGGCAAGAGACACTTATTCCCTACGGCCCTGGTCAAGAGAGACTTATTACCTGGGGACCTGGCCAAGAGAGACTTATTACCTGGGGACCTGGTCAAGAGAGACTTGTTTCCTACGACCCTGGGCAAGAGACACTTATTCCCTACGGCCCTGGTCAAGAGAGACTTATTACCTGGGGACCTGGCCAAGAGAGACTTATTACCTGGGGACCTGGCCAAGAGAGACTTATTACCTAGGGACCATGCCAAGAGAGACTTATTACCTGGGGACCTGGCTAAGAGAGACTTATTACCTGGGGACCTGGCCAAGAGAGACTTATTACCTAGGGACCTGGTCAAGAGAGACTTATTACCTAGGGACCTGGCCAAGAGAGACTTATTACCTGGGGACCTGGCTAAGAGAGACTTATTACCTGGGGACCTGGCCAAGAGAGACTTATTACCTAGGGACCTGGTCAAAAGTAGTGCACTATATCGATATGCGGGTGCCATTTCAGATGTAGCCTTATTATTTTGAACACTATGAAAATGTCACTGGATCAGTGAAACAATAGCCACTGTGACAAGCGTGTTCATTATTAATATCAGACTGTAATGACACAATAACTGTGACAGACTCTCTGCCTCTGGACTTTAGGAAACACAAACCACCCATCTATTTCAGCAGCAGGTACTGTGTTATCACTGTAGCCACTACTACCAGGGAGAGAGAAAGAGGGTTTTCTTTTCAGCCTTAATATAACCACTCACTGGGGCAGAAATAGCTGGCTAAATCCAGTTTGGATGGTTTGGATTGCCTTCCAGGCCTACCTCAGAGGTAGCTATGTTGGATTTCAGTCGAAGACAGAAAGACAACCCTAAATTCTGGACTTTTGTCTTTTTATAAAATATTCAATTGATTAGAACTTGATCAAAAATGTCTGAATTGAAATATCAATAATAATTGTGGTATGATATTTCAAGGAGGAACAAGCATGGCAACAGTGGTGAACGTGGGGCACAACGTAGCATCACTATGATGACACAACGTAAGGAGACGCGTCGACCATTAGTATCTGGTGCCTTGGTTGGCACTGGGATATATCCGGAAGACCAATATTTATAGAACACGCCGAAGAGGAAGGAAGAGAAGGACATTCCTATATGTGTAGGGACATGATGATGATAAGCTTAGAGCTGGCTGGCTGCACATTCACTCAATCAGTGTGACGGTCTGTAGCATTTAACGGAGACGGAGATGATATGCACATCGCATACTTGTACAACTGGTGCACTTAGGTTTCACCTTGTCGGCTCGGGGATTCGAGTGAATAACCCTTCGGTGTCTGGCCCAACGCTCTGACCGCTAGGCTACCTGCCGCCCCTCTGACCGCTAGGCTACCTGCCGCCCCTCTGACCGCTAGGCTACCTGCCGCCCCTCTGACCGCTAGGCTACCTGCCGCCCCTCTGACCGCTAGGCTACCTGCCGCCCCTCTGACCGCTAGGCTACCTGCCGCCCCTCTGACCGCTAGGCTACCTGCCGCCCCTCTGACCGCTAGGCTACCTGCCGCCCTCTGACCGCTAGGCTACCTGCCGCCCCTCTGACCGCTAGGCTACCTGCCGCCCCACTGACCGCTAGGCTACCTGCCGCCCCTCTGACCGCTAGGCTACCTGCCGCCCCTCTGACCGCTAGGCTACCTGCCGCCCCTCTGACCGCTAGGCTACCTGCCGCCCCTCTGACCGCTAGGCTACCTGCCGCCCCACTGACCGCTAGGCTACCTGCCGCCCCTCTGACCGCTAGGCTACCTGCCGCCCCTCTGACCGCTAGGCTACCTGCCGCCCCTCTGACCGCTAGGCTACCTGCCGCCCCACTGACCGCTAGGCTACCTGCCGCCCCTCTGACCGCTAGGCTACCTGCCGCCCCACTGACCGCTAGGCTACCTGCCGCCCCTCTGACCGCTAGGCTACCTGCCGCCCCTCTGACCGCTAGGCTACCTGCCGCCCCACTGACCGCTAGGCTACCTGCCGCCCCTCTGACCGCTAGGCTACCTGCCGCCCCTCTGACCGCTAGGCTCTGCCGCCCTTGATAATGAAATGAGAGCAAAGCAGATCTTTTTTATTCCTGCATCATAATTGTCTTGACTTCTGTGAAAGAATAAAGTAATGGCAAGCAGCGATATTTGGTGCTCTGACCTGGAGACTCTACCATCTCTAAACACCAGCCCAATCTCCGAGGTCAGATGGGGATGATTATAATTAACCTACATAACACGTGGCCGTAGTGGAGATGGGCCTTAAAGCCTGTCGTATGCTATCCAGTCGCAAATGACAAGATTTTATGATGTTTTTGTTCATTTTGGTGTTCGGCTAGGGTTCTTCTCGGGCTGTTCACACACACTACATTTTTTATTGAGGAGTTTGGAAGTTCTGTAACCGAAGTCTACGCCCCTTGGTCGGTGATTGATGAAGAGTAGGGATGGAAACTATGGACAGGATTCTTCAATGGGGTGACATGTAGCCTAGTGGTTAGAGGGGCGGGATGTAGCCTAGCGGTTAGAGGGGCGACATGTAGCCTAGTGGTTAGAGGGGCGGGATGTAGCCTAGCGGTTAGAGGGGCGACATGTAGCCTAGCGGTTAGAGGGGCGACATGTAGCCTAGCGGTTAGAGGGGTGACATGTAGCCTAGTGGTTAGAGGGGTGATATGTAGCCTAGTGGTTAGAGGGGCGACATGTAGCCTAGTGGTTCGAGGGGTGACATGTAGCCTCGTGGTTAGAGGGGGACATGTAGCCTAGTGGTTAGAGGGGCGACATGTAGCCTCGTGGTTAGAGGGCGGCATGTAGCCTAGTGGTTAGAGGGGTGGACCTGTAACCACAATGTTGTAAGATCGAAACCCTGAGCTGACAAAGTAAAAGTCTATCGTTCTGCCCCTGAACAAGGCAATTCATCCACTGTTCCTAGGCCGTCATTGAAAATAAGAATTTGTTCTTAACTGACTTGCCTAGTTAAATAAAGGTAAACTTAAGTGGTTGTTGGCATTCAATGAAAAACAACTCAATTTCATGCACATTTTCATGCACCAAATATTTTAGCTAGCTAAGACCTCCCCCTCGGCAAAAACGTCAAAATTAATGACATATTTCTTGATTTATCTTCAATTAATTCTGACTATTTTGAGGTGTTACTTGTTTAAGTATGATATGTTAGATAAAGGAATAACAACAGACACCAATGTCAGGTTCAATAGCGTTGTTTGTGCATTGTACGAATGGCTACAACTGGAGTCCGGGGAACAGTCCGGCTAGTCGATTACCTATCAACTAGACTCCGTAACATTATCCTTTTCAATAGAAAGTGCAAACATAAAGGCATAACATTAAATTCTTAACAGTCAGGTCATAACAATAGAAAAATCATTACATTTTATTTTTTACTTCAGTTCTCATCTTCCTTTTTTAATTTCAATTTAATTATTTAAGAACAAATATAGATTTTAATTAACCGAGGGCAAGTTAACAGTCCCTTGCTTACCGAGTAAGCCTGTCCGGTGGCTTGCATAGCCGACCCACCCGTGAGTAAGTATTGGCTCTGACAGGGGTAGGATTAGGGGCACGAGCTGGAGAGCTTGGTGGGGTAGAAGCCTCACCTTCAGTTGGCCCATGTCTCAATTCTGCACCTCTTACCCTTAGGCCTGGACTGTGATCCAGCTCATCTAGGTGAGTGTATAGCGTGTTCTGGTTTGTCTGCTCTGCTACGCGCAGATCCACCCGATTGCGACGATAGAGGGAGCCACCAACATCCACCAGGTAAGAACGTGTTGCAACTCTCTGCAGGCATGTGCCCAGCCTCCAAAGTACTGTGTGGTCTCCCGGCAGCAGTTTCATCCTTATCGTTTCACCCACCTCCAGCTCTGGTAGGTCCCGAGCAGTCCGGTCATAGAAGCACTTAGCGAGCTGCTTTCTGTGATGCAGTTTGTCCGTGACGCCAACCATGACGCAGGGCTCTAGTAGCTTGTTAGCTACGGGGATGGTAGTCTTCAGACGTCTGGACAGAAGGCGTTGTGCTGGGCTGCTGTGGGTGTGTTCCTCCACTGTAAGATTGCTTTCCATGGGTCGTTGCTGTCGCGCAAGGCCCTGCTTAACAGGTTTTTTGCAATCTTGACAGCTGATTCTGCCTTGCCATTTGCTTTTGGGTGTCTTGGAGAGGAGGTCACGTGGTCAAACTCCCATTCTGAGGCAAAACGCTTGAACTGTGCAGTGAATTGTGGGCCATTGTCCGTGATTACCTTGTCAGGCTGACCTTGCCTTGCAAACTGCGCCTTGCAGCGCTTTATGACCGTCTCTGCAGACAAGTCAGGGAGACGTAGGTAGTGATGCTAGCTATGCAGCTAACAACGAGTTGATCAGTGTTGTGAGTAGGAAACGGCGTGTGTTCGCATATGGAACGTAACTGTGCCTGTACTGTACTTAGCTACAAAAATAACAAACGTGTGTTTTCCGAGCCACTTCTGACACCATGTTTCAGTATGATATGTTAGATAAAGGAATAACGACAGACACCAATGTCAGGTTCAATAGCGTTGTTTGTGCATTGTACGAATGGCTACAACTGGAGTCCGGGGAACAGTCCGGCTAGTCGATTACCTATCAACTAGACTCCGTAACATTACTGACTATGTATGGTGTCTCGAGAGGGACAAACAACAGCATAACTGTTATTATAACAAAGGTATTTTAAGGGCGTATGCTAGCACATGCATTCACTTCCGCATAGCCGAGTTCTGCTAGGAGCAAACAGAACCTGCCAGCGCCGTTAGGTAACACAGGCCTGAGCAACAAATATCACTGCTAAACAAACCACTGCTAAAAGAAAAGGAGGCACTTGCCTTACTAAATATGTCCTTTCTGACAGAAAAAGACTTTCAAGGTACAGCTGTGTTAACATTTCCTAGTTACTGTTTAATGTAAAATATATATAGATATACATATTTCTACTAGTTATGGTGATGCATTAGATTTATGGGGTGATAAAAATGACTCTTTAGCCCATGACTGAACCTAGAGTGACGTAAATAGAGCTTGACTGGATTGAACCGATTTACGAGCTGCTCGCTCTGTTAATACCACTACTCATCATTACCCTGTAGTGAACCGCTCCGTACATCAGCCTCTACATTTCCGCAGCGGGCCACACACACACACACACACACGTAGGTACAAACACACACACGTCATGCTTTGAAGTGCCGGAAATGAACAGCATTTAATATTCAAAGTGGGAACCATGCTGTGGAGAGAGAGAGAGAGAACTAGAGAGAGAGAGAGAATGAGAGAACTAGAGAGAGAGAGAGAACTAGAGAGAGAGAACTAGAGAGAGAGAACTAGAGAGAGAGAACTAGAGAGAGAGAACTAGAGAGAGAGAACCCGAGAGAGAGAGAGAGAGAGAGAGAGAGAGAGAGAGAGAGAGAGAGAGAGAGAGAGAGAGAGAGAGAGAGAGAGAAAGAGAGAACTAGAGAGAGAGAGAATGAGAGAACTAGAGAGAGAGAGAGAATGAGAGAACTAGAGAGAGAGAGAGAATGAGAGAACTAGAGAGAGAGAGAGAGAGAGTACGAGAACTAGAGAGAGAGAGAGTACGAGAACTAGAGAGAGAGAGAGTACGAGAACTAGAGAGAGAGAGAGTACGAGAACTAGAGAGAGAGAGAGTGAGAACGAGAACTAGAGAGAGAGAGAGTACGAGAACTAGAACTAGAGAGAGAGAGAGTACGAGAACTAGAGAGAGAGAGTATGAGAACTAGAGAGAGAGAGTACGAGAACTAGAGAGAGAGAGAGTACGAGAACTAGAGAGAGAGAGAGTACGAGAACTAGAGCGAGAGAGTACGAGAACTAGAGAGAGAGAGTACGAGAACTAGAGAGAGAGAGAGTACGAGAACTAGAGATTGAGAAACAGAGAGAGAAAGAGAGAGAGAACGAGAGAAAGTGAGAGAACAAGAAAGAGAACTAGAGTGAAGAGAGAGAGAGACAGAGATCAAGAGAGAGTTAACGAGAGAGAGAAAGAGTGAGAGAAAGACAAAGAACAAACAGGTAAGTACAGTAGGTGATGAGACTAGGTGATTACATTCCATCTGAGGAGGCTCTGGGCTCAGTGGGCCGGCTGTTCAGCTTCCTGCTGCTCAGATTGAGGATCATCCATGTGAACCCAGTCACCTGCTGTTACATCGGCTCACGCTTCTACCCAGTCAGCTGTACAGGAGGAGCAGCAGCACATCTGGCTCCAGTCAAGAGAAAGACTGCTGCTGCTGGTGGTGATATTAGATTATGAATGTACCGGTGCCACACATACGCAACAGCTATGATAATCACCATGAATGTGACTTAGCGACAGCTATGATAATCACCATGAATGTGACTTAGCGACAGCTATGATAATCACCATGAATGTGACTTAGCGACAGCTATGATAATCACCATGAATGTGACTTAGCGACAGCTATGATAATCACCATGAATGTGACTTAGCGACAGCTATGATAATCACCATGAATGTGACTTAGCGACAGCTATGATAATCACCATGAATGTGACTTAGCGACAGCTATGATAATCACCATGAATGTGACTTAGCGACAGCTATGATAATCACCATGAATGTGACTTACAGTGAGGAGATAATGTATTGAAATGGCAGTGAAAGATTACTTCCCTGATTGAACAAGGCTTATGGGTTGGGTGTTTTTGAGGAGGCAGGGACTGAAGATTAAGGGAAGCAACAAATAAAAGTAGGATTTTGTTGGTGTTTCACATTGGAGTCGTTTTAAAGTCAATATTGACACTTTGGGTGAGTTTAGTTTTGTCAGAGCGACCAGTGAAGAGTTTAAAAAGACAAAGAAGGCATTGAGTAGCCTAATAAACATGAGTGTGGAGTTTATTATTCATAATGCGGGCCACGTAGTTTGAAAATGAACAATCATTCACCATGCTAGCTTTGCCTCAGGATAACAAACACACACACACTGTCAAGCACACACACACACACACCCCATCTGTCATAGTACAGCTGTGTGACAGCCTCCCTGAGGGAAACTTCTGGGGAAACTAGAACACAAGAAGAGACAATGACAGTGTTCTAGAACTATCACTCACACAGCAGTAGACAGTGTTCTAGAACCATCACTCACACAGCAGTAGACAGTGTTCTAGAACCATCACTCACACAGCAGTAGACATTCTTCTTGAACCATCACTCACACAGCAGTAGACATTCTTCTTGAACCATCACTCACACAGCAGTAGACATTCTTCTAGAACCATCACTCACACAGCAGTAGACATTCTTCTAGAACCATCACTCACACAGCAGTAGACCTCATTCTTCTCAGTCAAACCTTCCCCATCATTCATGTTATTCAGTATACTTGGGCTTCGTCTTAAATGGCACCCTATTTCTGACATTTGGAGCCGTATGGGTAGTGCACTAGGGAATAGGGTGCCATTTCAAATGCATCCTTAGTTAACCCTGTTTGTCACATCTTCCCCCTCCATATATCAACACCACCAATGGTCATGACAGATAGTGTATGTATTAGAAGACAGATAGTGCATGTATTATTTCTAACTGCCCCTCTGGCCCCCAGCTGTTCACGACTTGGGGTCAAATTAGAAAACAACTAAACATCCACTTTATCATCCCATGTCTGTTTAAAAGACGTAATACCCACAGAGGCAAGGATTTCTACCGAACCATCAAGATGGACAGCGACAGAAGGGATGGTGTGTACATCTGGTGCAGAGCTAAGGGGACAGTGTGTGTGTGTGTGTGTGTGTGTGTGTGTGTGTGTGTGTGTGTGTGTGTGTGTGTGTGTGTGTGTGTGTGTGTGTGTGTGTGTGTGTGTGTGTGTGTGTTCCACCGCTGGGTCTAAATACACTTGAGGGATTAAAAGGGAGGAGCCCCCATTGGGCTGCACTGACAACACAGATCCGATGATCTGCTCAGAAACAAGGGAGGAAAGGAGAGCGGGAGACCCCCTGTCCTTATCCCTCCATCTCCTTCCTGATCTAGGACCTAGAGAGAGGAGCGGGAGACCCCCTGTCCTTATCCCTCCATCTCCTTCCTGATCTAGGACCTAGAGAGAGGAGCGGGAGACCCCCTGTCCTTATCCCTCCATCTCCTTCCTGATCTAGGACCTAGAGAGAGGAGCGGGAGACCCCCTGTCCTTATCCCTCCATCTCCTTCCTGATCTAGGACCTAGAGAGAGGAGCGGGAGACCCCATGTCCTTATCCCTCCATCTCCTTCCTGATCTAGGACCTAGAGAGAGGAGCGGGAGACCCCCTGTCCTTATCCCTCCATCTCCTTCCTCATCTAGGACCTAGAGAGAGGAGCGGGAGGAGGGGATAGAGGGATGGAGAGCCCTAGGGTGGACCAGTAACCTTTCACCCCCAACACCTGCCACACCATCCTGTGAGGGAGTCCAAAAGCACGCACGCACGCACACACACACACACACACACACACACACACACACACACACACACACACACACACACACACACACACACACACACACACACACACACACACACACACACACACACACACACACACACACACACACACACACACACACACACACACACACTTTACTAGTTAATAGAAGACTTCCATTGCTCAGGCAATCCATTTAGTCACACATCATTGCTGCTTACTCATGTAGACTTTACACATCAATAAGCATTCTAAAGGCCCAGATTTACTGCAAATCATATAAAGATCACCGATGCAAAGATCAAGGCCCGTATTCATAAAGAGCCTCAGAGTAGGAGTAATAACCTAGGATCCCCCCTGTCCATGTAATCGTATTCGTTATGCTCTGAAAGGCTAAACCAATCCTAGACCAGCACAGCTACTCTGAGACATTTTATGAATCAGGGTCCAAATTTCTGATTACTTACTAATGTATAAAGATTATTAATACTGACAGAAATACATGCAGTATGTCTCTCTGACCCAGTTGCCCAGAAAGCAACTACTGTCGTCCCTATTGAAGAGAGAGGTAGGTATCTTTCTGTAGGTATCATTTTATTTATCATCTCTCAATATTGAGCTCAGTAGCAACTATTTTATAAACAATATATTTGATATGGCTTTGAGATACAGAGTGGTGCAGCCAAAATGTGCATCGGTCATTGCAAGGGCATTATAGGTCTCACTGGGTAAAATACAACCACTAACTTATTTTAGGACATTAAACATATCGTTAGATTAATACATGGCTATTAGCAGTGGGTATTATATTTAGAGTTAGCGATCTAACGAATGTGTTTTGAGTTTCCACTTCCTCGGGTGTTGAATTAGCCCCAAATTAATTAGCCTATGATTAGTGTATCATAAGGAGGTTGGTGGCACCTTAATTTGGGAGGGCGGGCTCGTGGTAATGGTTGGAGGTGGAATGGTATCAAATACATCAAACACATGGTTTCCATGTGTTTGATGCCATTACATTCGCGCCGTTCCAGACATTATTATGAGCCGTCCTCCCCTCACCAGCCTCCACTGTAATGCACATAACGGTAGACTGGAGCCCTGACTTCTGTTTGAGGTTCAACACTAGCATCAATGTACTGCCATCCATGACTTTAAAAAAGTCACTGACACACTCTGTTCTATAGCCCATGGCTGACGCTATCACTTGATGCTATCACTCGCAGATGGAAGACATCACAAGCTAGGCTGAACTATGGATGACTCAGTACCTCCTCCCTTCTCTAGATGCTGGGAGACAAAGGGGAGGGGGATAGGAGGGCAGAGAGGGAGAGTGGAAGAGAAGGGGGAGATAATATATCACATGCCTTGTCTCGCCGGGCCTCGGGAGGGACAGCTGAGGAGAAGGAGTGAACAGTCTCATATCTAGGGCCTTTCTCTTTATCCTTCCACCTCCTCCCTCTCCTTCTGTATCATAGCAGCCCCTCCTTAGTCTCCTCTCCTTCTGTATCCTAGCAGCTCCTCCTTCATTTCTTCTCCTGATGTATTCTAGCAGCCCCTGCATCTCCTCTCCTGATTTATCCTAGCAGCCCCTCCTTCATCTCCTCTCCTGATGTATCCTAGCAGCCCCTCCTTCATCTCCTCTCCTGATGTATCCTAGCAGCCCCTCCTTCATCTCCTCTCCTGATTTATCCTAGCAGCCCCTCCTTCATCTCCTCTCCTGATTTATCCTAGCAGCCCCTCCTGATGTATCATAGCAGCCCCTCCATCTCCTCTCCTGATGTATCCTAGCAGCCCCTCCTTCATCTCCTCTCCTGATTTATCCTAGCAGCCCCTCCATCTCCTCTCCTGATTTATCCTAGCAGCCCCTCCTTCATCTCCTCTCCTTCTGTATCCTAGCAGCCCCTCCTTCATCTCCTCTCCTGATTTATCCTAGCAGCCCCTCCCTCTCCTCTCCTGATTTATCCTAGCAGCCCCTCCTTCATCTCCTCTCCTTCTGTATCCTAGCAGCTCCTCCTTCATTTCTTCTCCTGATGTATTCTAGCAGCCCCTGCATCTCCTCTCCTGATGTATCATAGAAGCCCCTCCTCCATCTCCTCTCCTGATGTATCCTAGCAGCCCCTCCTTCATCTCCTCTCCTGATTTATCCTAGCAGCCCCTGCATCTCCTCTCCTGATGTATCATAGAAGCCCCTCCATCTCCTCTCCTGATTTATCCTAGCAGCCCCTGCATCTCCTCTCCTGATGTATCATAGAAGCCCCTCCTTCCATCTCCTCTCCTGATTTATCCTAGCAGCCCCTCCTCCATCTCCTCTCCTGATGTATCCTAGCAGCCCCTCCATCTCCTCTCCTGATGTATCCTAGCAGCCCCTCCTTCATCTCCTCTCCTGATTTATCCTAGCAGCCCCTCCTTCATCTCCTCTCCTGATGTATCCTAGCAGCCCCTTCATCTCCTCTCCTGATGTATCCTAGCAGCCCCTCCTTCATCTCCTCTCCTGATGTATCCTAGCAGCCCCTCCTTCATCTCCTCTCCTGATGTATCCTAGCAGCCCCTCCATCTCCTCTCCTGATGTATCCTAGCAGCCCCTCCATCTCCTCTCCTGATGTATCCTAGCAGCCCCTCCATCTCCTCTCCTGATGTATCCTAGCAGCCCCTCCTTCATCTCCTCTCCTGATGTATCCTAGCAGCCCCTCCTTCATCTCCTCTCCTGATGTATCCTAGCAGCCCCTCCTTCATCTCCTCTCCTGATGTATCCTAGAAGCCCCTCCTTCATCTCCTCTCCTGATGTATCCTAGCAGCCCCTCCATCTCCTCTCCTGATGTATCCTAGCAGCCCCTTCATCTCCTCTCCTGATGTATCCTAGCAGCCCCTCCTTCATCTCCTCTCCTGTTGTATCATAGAAGCCCCTCCATCTCCTCTCCTGATGTATCCTAGCAGCCCCTCCATATCCTCTCCTGCTGTATCCTAGCAGCCCCTCCTTCATCTCCTCTCCTGATGTATCCTAGCAGCCCCTCCTTTATCCCCCCCCTGCTGTCTAATACTAGCCACTCCTGCAGGATATCATACATTCTCTTTCTCATCCAACTCCCTAACCCCAATCCCAACATCCCATTTTGCCTTTTCTAACTAGTTAAATAAAGGCTAAATAAAAATAAATAAAAACTCTAAATTCCAACTCTCTTCTCCCCTTTCCTACCCACCTCACCCATTCTTCTGCTGTTTCATCACAGAAGCTCCTCATGAGGAATATCAGAAAACCCCTTTCTCATTTTACTCCCACATCTATCCATTCTCTTCCCTCCCGATTTACAAGCTCCCCTCTTCCCCTCCCCAACTCAGATTTACATCCTTCCCCATTCCTCACCTACTGTCTAAGCAGCCCCTCCAGAGGAATGTAAAAAAATTAATCCTCTTCTCAATTTAACTCTCAACTCCACCCCTCCACTCCTCCTACCATCCCCAGAAATACCTCTCCTGCTTAAGGATGCCTCTGTCAGGGATGGACGTGTCAGGACACCAGAGACAGAGTCTGTCCGGAGGAAGGATAACATGACAGGGGTTATCTCTAGAACAGATAACCCTGAGAGTCCAGCTCAGGTCACTAGATCCTGGTGAGACACTGACTGATTAAAACCTAAAATAAGCCTGGGAGAGGTCTGGATGAAACCTGGTTTACGGTATAGACTGTGGACTACACAGAACAATACTATAGAGCTGTTGGTTTGAATAAAGAACAATGACTTTGATTCCTGTGGATTAATAACACAATGGAAGCTTGTTTCTCATTTGGGAAAGTAACTGTTAGACTTTTTCAGGAACTAGAGATTTGCATGAAATTCTAAGAATCAGTGTTCTCTCTCCCAGCTGGGCGTCCTTACAACACTGCTGGCCACAACGTCTGCAACACTCCTTATGAAATGTTTATCAGCTGTGAAAACTAAAAGGCACACCATTTTAAAGATTGCAAGGCCAACATTTCTTAAGAAATTAGAACCACACACATATGGACACACACACAGGCATGCGCACGCACACACACACATTCTCCATTCCGAGAACTGAAATAGGGTGTTCTTGAAGAGCTCAGTACAAAAAGTCACATGTTATGATACAGAGTTTCTTAGACCACCTCAGCGATAAAACACTGAGCGTTTTCAGTTTCCTCCTAACCTTAAGCCTTGACATTCATCTTTCCATTTTTGCTCTGTATTTAGTGTGGGCTGCAGATTACACACGCACAGCTTGGTGTAGGCTGCTGATTACAGCATTAGAGACCATACAAAAGACTTGAGGACTGACGTTCCCTGCAGCCTTCTATGGCGCCACATTTCATTGTGTTCAGGGGCCCTCCCTGTTGCATTGAGGGGAAGAACAATCAGCGAAGAACATGCCGTGTTTGTCTGAATTTACACCAGACCACAGTGCTATAATAATTTATTTAATGAGCCAGAGAGAGAGAGGGAATGAGAGAAAGAGGAGAGGAGAAGAGAGAGAGAGAGAGAGAGAGAGAGAGAGAGAGAGAGAGAGAGAGAGAGAGAGAGAGAGAGAGAGAGAGAGAGAGAGAGAGAGAGAGAGAGAGACGAGGGGGCAGAGGGAGAAAAAAGGAAAGAGCGAAAGAGAGAGAGGGAGAAAAAAGGAAAGAACGAAAGAGAGAGAGGGAGAAGAAAGGAAATAGCGAAAGAGAGAGAGGGAGGAAAAAGGAAATAGCGAAAGAGAGAGAGGGGGAAAAAAAAGGAAGAGTGAAAGTGATGGAAAGGCCGGTAGAAGGGGACTGGGAACTGGGACGGTGTCTGGCAGCAGTGATATCAGCTGGTTTAGGCCTTGGCATCCTACTTCTACCCCCTGTCCTGAGTCTTACCATCAAAACGACTAACTAAACGAATATGGCCTGGCAATGGAGCAAAGCCCTTTAGTTAAACCATATCAAAGCAAGGCGTTTTCTACAGAGAAACATTTTACCCTTGAAGTGACCTTTTCTGAAAACAAAACATGCCGCTGGAGTGGAGGGGAGTGGAGTGGAGGGGAGAGGAGTGGAGGGGAGTGGAGTGGAGGGGAGTGGAGGGGAGAGGAGTGGGGGGAGTGGAGTGGAGGGGAGAGGAGTGGAGGGGAGGGGAGGGGAGTGGAGTGGAGGGGAGAGGAGTGGAGGGGAGAGGAGTGGAGTGGAGGGGGGAGTGGAGTGGAGGGGAGGGGAGGGGAGTGGAGTGGAGGGGAGAGGAGTGGAGGGGAGAGGAGTGGAGTGGAGTGGAGGGGAGTGGAGTGGAGGGGAGTGGAGTGGAGGGGAGTGGAGGGCATAGCAGTGGGCTATAGGATGCTGTTTGTAATGCATTAATGAGAACATGACATTTCCACTGATGTCTATACACTTCAGTAGCATATCAGGACAGGCAATAAGAGGGGATGAAGTAACCTGTGTTATTGAGTGATACTGCTTTTCATTGTCAATTCTATTCTATCATGCTTATGTTGTGAGAGAATGCAAAGAGAAAGATACTGAATCCTTCCAGAAACCATATTAAATGATGAATGGGCTGTGATCTCTGGCCTTACAACAGGTATTGGTTGTAAACTAAACCCAGTAACTGCATTTGAAATTTACAATAGCATAATGCTCCCTGACCTCTCCTAAACCTGCAGGGGAATTTCGCAAAATCCCTGCTTGCTGACCCAGTTCACTCTCTTTCCATGCGAGTTATGGTGAGTGTACTTCTCCCCTGTCTACAACACTATGTGAACCAAACTCCCACACACAAGTGCAGTTATTCTCCCAACCCTACAATCACAAGACTGACATTTACCATTTAACCCCCAATTTCCTAAACCCAAATCCCAACCACAGCGCAGCTCTGAAGAGTTATGGCATCAACATCACAACGGATCATGATGAAGCGACCGCTGTGGTCAGAAGCAAAGGAAAGTTGTCAACAAACTCACGAAGAAACATGTTCACCGACACCGAGACCTCAAGAGAAACTGTCAAGTATGATTGTGATCGGTCGATGATCAGTTTATCCTCACGATATAGGAGGCGGTATCTTGTCATAGCTAACCAATTATATGGGATCTGATGTTGACATCCAAAATTGCAAAATAGTTTTGTAGTTGAATAAAATGCATCTGTTTTATGTATTGTTAAGGCAATAATCACACGTGTTTAGTTGTCTATTTCGTAAGTGTATATGGTTATAGTTTACTGACCCATTGCCCTACTAAAGCCCTTCTAACTTACGAATCTCTACTCTGTTACTCTTGTATAAAGACGCACAATTATCTACTCATCGAGCTCGCATCTTGCTCAAACAATATAAGAAAAGTTCTTATTTAGTCTAAATGCAAGACAAGAGAGAAAATCTAGCAACTCACCTCTGAAAAACTTATCTCAACTAAATCATATGTATTGTCTGCTAACTGCGCCGCTCCATCCGTTTATAAAGGAGAAGCCCCGCTTTCCAACGTGAACCTTCGGTCCACTTGATCAATAAAACAATGAATTCAACTGTTCGATTCGGTCAATTCCTAACGGTCAATTCCTTCCCTCTTCTGAACGTTTATCTTTTTCCCTTGATAAAACAGCCTACAAACCCCCGCTCCTACCAAATTCATGTGTACGTTCCAGTTTGGGTTTGTAGCGCTTGCCCTGAGCAGCGTTGGACCAATGAACAAGCAGAGTTGTAACGGTAGGCGGGGCCGCTCATTTGACCTCACAACACAACAGGCGACGAGTTGGCGTCCCTGCAAAGACATCGGCAGTTCGGCACTATTCGGTCATTGCTGTTAGTGCATGCGGACCAGGGCGACGGACTGGGGTAAAGTAAACCCACTGTGTTTACACAGCTGTCCCGGTATGGACTATCTCTTCATGTCCACTGCCATTCCAGATAGGCTATGATTAAGCCGCTGCTGAGCCTGTAAAGGGGCAGCAGTCTATTTGTACATTTGGCTACACAGGCCCCTACATGTCATGAAGAGTGGAGGATTTTATTGGCAAAAGCTTCATCTTTATGTATGGATCAATAATCATATTAATATAATGCATAAACCATTACATTGCATAGATATTATATTTACTTTGAGCAACAATCCTCCTCAAGGACAACAAATATTATTTTCAGAACAGAAGTCAAGATCAGGGGCAGGGCCATGTCCAATTGGCCCCGGGCATCTCAAATCAATTTTTCCTCAAGAGTGTTTACAGAAATGGCATTAGGCAAACAAATGAAATGGAACCAGGGACAGGACAAACAGTTTAATCTGTAGCTACCTTAACTGCATGTATGCCTAATAGGGTACAGCTCCACAGTACAGCGCCGCACCAACATGAAAATAGATTTCCACTTTAACTAACTGGCTTTTACTATGATGAGTGGCCTGCCATGGTTGTTATAATCCAGCGAGGACAACTTGATTGGCCCTCATAAGAGACGTGGTTCCTGTTCCACCCCATCCTACTTGGAGGGATGGATGATGGAGGGAGGGATGGATGATGGAGGGATAGAGGGATGTAGGGATGGAGGGATGTAGGGATGGATGATGAAGGGATGGATGGATGGAAGGATGGAGGGATGGATGGAAGGAAGGATGGAGGGATGGATGATGGAGGGATGGATGGATGGATGATGGAGGGATGGATGGATGATGGAGGGATGGATGGAGGGATGGATGGATGATGGAGGGATGGTGGGATGGAGGAATGATGGAGGGATGGAGGAATGGATGATGGATAGAGTGAGGGATGTGGTGGAAAATGGGCTGTCTGATCAAATCAATCAGTCGAATTTTAATACAGAGGAAGGAACTTCGTAATGAACCCACTGGGCACAGACGTCAATTCAATGTCTTTTCCACATTGGTTCAACATCATTTCATTGAAATGACATGGAAACAACGTTGATTCGACCAGTGTGTCCAGTGGGAAGTAACGTATTGCATGTGTTTGTACACATGCATATACACACACTCCTATTCAAATGCACACACGTGCACATGCACATACACACACTCCTATTCAAATGCACACACGTGCACATACACGGACACACACATGTAAATAGTGCCAGACATGCACTCAAACATATTCAGTTGACCTTTTGATGTTGTGATTTTTGTTGCCATTGTTGTTTTCTGTTTTCCTTTTCCTTTTTTCTCTTTTGTTCATTTAGTTGGTTGTTTGCGCATCGGGGGACAGGGGCTTGGGGGTGGGGAATTGAATTATTGAATTAAATATTTCTCGGGGGTGGGGACTGTGGGGGGAGTCTCAGATGGTTGAGCAGCTTCACTGCAACTAGATTGTATATTTTAATATTCAATATTAAAAAATAAAAAATCAAATGTAAAAAATGATTAATGTCGTCACGGGTTACTGTAATGAAATTTGGGGCTGTTTTATCAAATCAAAGTGTATTGTTTTATCTAAATCAAAGTGTATTGTTTTATCTAAATCAAAGTGTATTGTTTTATCTAAATCAAAGTATATTGTTTTATCAAAATCAAAGTGTATTGTTTTATCTAAATCAAAGTGTATTGTTTTATCAAAATCAAAGTGTATTGTTTTATCTAAATCAAAGTGTATTGTTTTATCTAAATCAAAGTGTATTGTTTTATCTAAATCAAAGTGTATTGTGCACATTATACAGCAGGTATGAACAATTAAGTGTCAATATTATAATTTTAATCATTTCTATACCATGATCATGATCTCAAAGATGAAACTTGATTTAGACTAAGCAACTTTTGAGCATAAATTAATTGTGGCAACTACCAGCATTGTCCTGGTACAGTACAGCAACGCAGTATTCCAAGTGTCACCGTTCAACTCTGTTCTGTGTGATCAAAGTGTAGAATAAGGGATGAGGAGGTTAACAAGCAAATACACACACAACATACAACACACACAACACACAACACACAACACACAACACACAACACACACACACACAACACACAGCAAAAGCAGTTGATATCGTCCCAATTTCTGAAAAAGCCAGAAAAACATATATATTAGTAATGTCGCTGCTGGGAGGTGAATACTGTTCAGAGGTTATGCTGATGTAAATCTGTCAAGCTACTGTTCTGTTCATGAACACCATATTGTGTAAACCTCTGTGGTTTCTCACTCAGGCAGGCAGTGTGTTTCAGCCTGCGGCTACAGGGCACAGACACCTACACAGTAACATCCTCTCCTCTCCTCTCCTCTCCTCTCCTCTCCTCTCCTCTCCTCTCCTCTCCTCTCCTCTCCTCTATCCTCTCCTCTATCCTCTCCTCTATCCTCTCCTCTATCCTCCCTCTCCCCTCATTTTCTCTCTCTCCTCTCCTCTATCCTCTCCCCTCCCCTCCCCTCTCCTTCCTCTCTCCCCCTCCTCTCCTCTCCTCTCAGCTGGCGTACAGCTCATCCTGTAATTACGGCTAGCTGTCATCAACAGCCCCCGACCAGCAGCTATATTTACTGGAGAGCCAACAAACAGACCCAGCTCCCTGGTAGGATCACTTAAAAGAGCTGCTAAGCCATGGATAGAAGGATTAGCGGCTGGACTGATTCCAGATCAGTTTGTGTATTGGTAGAAGGATTAGATCCTTGACTGGTTCCAGATCGGTTTGTATAGCGAGCCATGGGTAGAAGGATTAGAGCCTGGATGGGTCCCAGATCAGTTTGTGTCATTGACCAATAGAAGATTAATTCACACAACAGGACGTAATGTTACGGGTCTGAATGGGACCACCTCTCTCAGACATCTCAGCCGACACCCCTCACACACACCCCTCTTTCAATCCTTCGCCCCCGGAGCACTTGTGACCACTTACATGGAGAGAGCCACTTGGACATGCCATATGACAGGGGGATAGGGCGAAGGGGGGCAAGAGATCAAGGGCAGTGACATCTGAGGGTGGGATCAGTGGAACAGGGAGGGTTAGGGTGGGAGGGGTCAGTGGAACAGGGAGGGTTAGGGTGGGAGGGGTCAGTGGAACTGGGAGGGTTAGAGAGGGAGGGATCAGTGGAACAGGGAGGGTTAGGGTGGGAGAGGTCAGTGGAACAGGGAGGGTAAGCGTGGGAGGGGTCAGTGGAACAGGGAGGGTTAGGGTGGGAGGGGTCAGTGGAACTGGGAGGGTTAGGTGGGAGGGATCAGTGGAACAGGGAGGGTTAGGGTGGGAGAGGTCAGTGGAACAGGGAGGGTTAGCGTGGGAGGGGTCAGTGGAACAGGGAGGGTTAGGGTGGGAGGGGTCAGTGGAACAGGGAGGGTTAGGGTGGGAGGGGTCAGTGGAACAGGGAGGGTTAGGGTGGGAGGGGTCAGTGGAACAGGGAGGGTTAGGGTGGGAGGGGTCAGTGGAACAGGGAGGGTTAGGGTGGGAGGGGTCAGTGGAACAGGGAGGGTTAGGGTGGGAGGGGTCAGTGGAACAGGGAGGGTTAGGGTGGGAGGGGTCAGTGGAACAGGGAGGGTTAGAGAGGGAGGGGTCAGTAGAACAGGGAGGGTTAGAGAGGGAGGGATCAGTGGAACTGGGAGGGTTAGAGAGGGAGGGGTCAGTAGAACAGGGAGGGTTAGAGAGGGAGCGGTCAGTAAAACTGGGAGGGTTAGAGAGGGAGGGGTCAGTGGAACTGGGAGGGTTAGAGAGGGAGGGGTCAGTGGAACTGGGAGGGTTAGAGAGGGAGGGATCAGTGTAATAGAGAGGGTTAGAGAGGGAGGGGTCAGTGTAACAGGGAGGGTTAGAGAGGTAGGGGTCAGTGAAACAGGGAGGGTTAGAGAGGGAGGGGTCAGTGGAACAGGGAGGGTTAGATAGGGAGGGGTCAGTGAAAAAGGGAGGGTTAGAGAGGGAGGGATCAGTGGAACAGGGAGGGTTAAAGAGGGAGGGGTCAGTGGAACAGGGAGGGTTAAGGAGGGAGGGGTCAGTGTAACAGAGAGGGTTAGAGAGGGAGGGGTCAGTGTAACAGGGAGGGTTAGAGAGGTAGGGGTCAGTGGAACAGGGAGGGTTAGAGGGGAGGGGTCAGTGGAACAGGGAGGGTTAGAGAGGGAGGGGTCAGTGGAACAGGGAGGGTTAGAGAGGTAGGGGTCAGTGGAACAGGGAGGGTTAGAGAGAGGGAGGGGTCAGTGGAACAGGGAGGGTTAGAGAGGGAGGGGTCAGTGGAACAGGGAGGGTTAGAGAGGGAGGGGTCAGTGGAACAGGGAGGGTTAGAGAGGTAGGGGTCAGTGGAACAGGGAGGGTTAGAGAGGGAGGGGTCAGTGGAACAGGGAGGGTTAGAGAGGGAGGGGTCAGTGAACCAGGGAGGGTTAGAGAGGGAGGGATCAGTGGAACAGGGAGGGTTAGAGAGGGAGGGGTCAGTGGAACTGGGAGGGTTAAGGAGGGAGGGTTCAGTGGAACAGGGAGGGTTAGAGAGGGAGGGGTCAGTGGAACTGGGAGGGTTAGAGAGGGAGGGATCAGTGGAACAGGGAGGGTTAGAGAGGGAGGGGTCAGTGGAACTGGGAGGGTTAAGGAGGGAGGGGTCAGTGGAACAGGGAGGGTTAGAGAGGGAGGGGTCAGTGGAACTGGGAGGGTTAGAGAGGGAGGGGTCAGTGGAACTGGGAGGGGTCAGTGGTGTCTGTTCTCTGGTTACCTGTTTACATCCTACTAGACACCATAGTAATGTTCTACATCCTACTAGACACCATAGTGATGTTTTACATCCTACTAGACACCATAGTAATGTTTTACATCCTACTAGACACCATAGTAATAGTTGTTTACATCCTACTAGACACCATAGTAATGTTGTACATCCTACTAGACACCATAGTAATGTTTTACATCGTACTAGACACCATAGTAATGTTCTACATCCTACTAGACACCACAGTAATATTTTACATCATACTAGACACCATAGTAATGTTTACATCATACTAGACACCATAGTAATGTTGTACATCCTACTAGACACCATAGTAATGTTGTACATCCTACTAGACACCATAGTAATGTTTTACATCGTACTAGACACCATAGTAATGTTTTACATCCTACTAGACACCATAGTAATGGAGGCCATGTACAGCCATGTCTCAGGGCTCGTTACCACCCTGGAAATAGCCTGGTTCATTGTATGTTTGAGAGAATGCCTCCATGAGTCCTCCAAACACTGAACCACTTTAACTGTATAGACTGAAGTGTACTGTATGTGATCACCCTGTGATCACTCGGCTACACAGCTGATGCCTGCCGTACCCTCAACCTACTCCTCCTCTGTTCCTCTGGTGATGTAGAGGTTAACCCCTGCAGCCCCCAGTATCACTCCCGATCCCCAGGCGCTCTCATTTGTTGACTTCTGCAACTGTAAAAGCCTTGGGTTCATGCATGTTCACATCAGAAGCATCCCCCCTAGTTTGCTTTATTCACTGCTTTAGCACACTCCGCCAACCCAGATATCCTAGTCGTGTCTGAATCCTGGCTTAGGAAGAAGAAGAAAATCTGAAATTTCCATCACCAATTACAACCTTTCCCGTCCAGACAGAACTGCTAAAGGGGGAGGAATTGCAATCTACTGTATAGTTCTGTCATACTATCCATCCAGGTCTATGCCCAAACAGTTCAAGCTTCTACTTTTAAAGATCCATCTCTCCAGAAATAGGTCCCTCACTGTTGTTGCTTGTTATAGACCCCCCTCAGCTCCCAGCTGTGCCCTGGACACCAAATGTGAATTGATTGCCAACCATCTATTGTCAGAGTTCATACTACTAGGTGACCTAAATTGGGATATGCTTAACATCCCGGCTGTCCTACAATCTAAACTAGATGCCCTCAATCTCACACAAATTATCAAGGAACCTACCAGGTACAAACCCAAATCCGTAAACATGGGCACCCATATAGATATCATCCTGACCAACTTGACCAACCCTCTAAATACACCTCTTCTGTTTTCAACCAGGATCTCAGCGATCACTGCCTTATTGCCTGTGTCCGTTATGGGTCCCAGGTCAAACGACGACCCCTCATCACCGTCAAACGCTCTCTAAAACACTTGTGCGAGCAGGCCTTTCTAATCAACCTGGCCCGGGTATCCTGGAAGGATATTGACCTCATCCCGTCAGTAGAGGATTCCTGGTTGTTCTTTAAAAGTGCTTTCCTCACCATCTTAAATAAGCTAAAAAAGTTTAACTAAGAGCGGTTATAGCCCTTTGTTCACTCCAGACTTGACTGCCCTTGACCAGCACAAAAACACCCTGTGGCACACTGCAATAGCATTGAATTGTCCCCGCAATATTCAACTTTTCAGGGAAGTCAGGAATCAATACACACAGTCTGTCACGGCTGGCTGAAGGACTGGACGAAGGTGCAGCATGGTAAGCATACATTTGAACTTTATTTAAAAATGACGCCGACAAAACGAAGAACAAAAAACCAAACGTGAAGCTTTGGGCCCTGTGCCCTGAAGAACCACAAAGTTAACTTCCCACAAAACAGGTGGGGGAAAAGGGTACCTAAGTATGGTTCTCAGAGACAACGATAGACAGCTGTCCCTGATTGAGAACCATACCAGGCCAAGACATAGAATGGCCACCCTAGTCACACCCTGGCCTAACCAAAATAGAGAATAAAAAGCCTCTCTATGGCCAGGGCGTGACACAGTCAGTTATGAAAACAAAGGCTAGCTTTTTCAAACAGAAATTTGCATCCTACAGAACTAATTCCAAAAAGTTTTGGAACACTGTAAAGTCCATGGAGAATAAGAGCACCTCCTCCCAGCTGCCCACTACACTGAGACTAGGAAACACTGTCACCACTGCTAAATCCACGATAATCGAGAATTTCAATAAGCATTTCTCTATGGCTGGGCATGCTTTCCAGCTGGCTAACCCAACCCTGGCCAACAGCTCTGCACCCCCCGCAGCAACTGGCCCAAGCCCCCCCCCCCCTTTTCTCCTTCATCCAGACAGCTGATGTTCTGAAATGTTCTGAATCCACGGTCATGCCCCTCTTCAAAAAGGGAGACACTCTAGACCCAAACTGTTACAGACCTATATCCATCCTGCCCTGCCTTTCTAAAGTCTTCGAAAGCAAAGTGAACAAACAGATTACCGACCATTTTTGAATCCCACCGTACCTTCTCCGCTACGCAATCTGGATTCCGAGCTGGTCACGGGTGCACCTCAGCCATGATCAAGGTCCTAAACAATATCATAACCGCCATCGATAAAAGACAGTACTGTGCAGCCATCTTCATCAACCTGGCCAGGGCTTTCGACTCTGCCAATCACCATAATCTTATTGGTAGACTCAACAGCCTTGGTTTCTCTAATGACTGCCTCGCCTGGTTCGCTCAGATAGAGTTCAGTGTGTCAAATCGGAGGGCCTGTTGTTCGGACCTCTGGCAGTCTCTATGGGGGTGCCACAGGGTTCAATTCTTGAGCCGACTCTTTTCTCTGTATACATCAATGATGGCGCTCTTGCTGCTGGTGATTCTTTGATCCACCTCTACGCAGATTACACCATTCTGTATACATCTGGCTCATCTCTGGACACTGTGTTAACAAACCTCCAAATGAGCTTCAACGTCATACAACACTCCTTCCTTTGCCTCCAACTGCTCTTAAATGCTAGTAAAACAAAATGCATGCTCTTCAACCGATCACTGCCCGCACCCGCTCGCCCAACTTGCATCACTACTCTGGACAGTTCTGACTTAGAATATGTGAACAACTATAAATACCTAGGTATCTGGCTAGACTGTAGACTCTCCCTCCAGACTCCCTCCAGACTCACATTAAGCGGCTCCAATCCAAAGTTAAATCTAGAATTGGCTTCCTATTTCACAACAAAGCCTCCTTCACTCATTCTGCCAAACATACCCTCGTAAAACTGACTATCCTACCGATCCTGTCCTTTACAAAATAGCCTCCAACACTACTCAGCAAATTGGATGCAGTCTATCACAGTGCCATCCGTTTTGTCACCAAAGCCCCATACACTACCCACCACTGCGACCTGTATGCTCTCGTTGGCTGGTCCTCACTACATATTAGTCGCCAAACCCACTGGCTCAAGGTCATCTATAAGTCTTTGCCAGGTAAAGCTCCACCTTATCTCAGCTCACTGGTCATCATAGCAACATCCACCCGTAGCACTCGCTCCAGCAGGTATATTTCACTGGTCATCCCCAAAGCCAACACCTCCTTTGGCTGCCTTTCCTTCCAGTTCCCGGCTGCCAATGACTGGAACGAATGGCAAACATTACTGAAGCTGGAGACTTATATCGCCCTCACTAACATTAAGCGTCAGCTGTCAGAGCAGCTTACCGATCGCTGCAGCTGTACACAGCCCATCTGTAAATAGCCCATCCAACCAACTACCTACCTCATCCCCATATTTGTTTTCATTTTTCTGCTCTTTTGCACACAAATATTTTCAACTTGCACATCCTCTGTATTACTCCAGTGTAAATTGCTTAATTGTAATGAATCACTGTTGGCCTATTTATTGCCTTACCTCCTTTCTTCATTTTGCACACACTGTATACAGACGTTTCTATTGTGTTATTGACTGTATGTTTGTTTATTCCATGTGTAACTCTGTGTTGTTGTTTTTGTCTCACTGCTTTGCTTTATCTTGCCCAGGTCGCAGTTGTAAATGAGAACTTGTTCTCAACTGGCCTATCTGGTTAAATAAATAGGTTTAGGCTACTATACGATACTCAAATGTTCCCTATACCCATCATGAAGTTGCTACAACCTAGCCTATAAATGAAAGTTTACAACTCAGATGCACACAGGTCGAGCGAAAAATTTGAGATGACAGATAGTGACACATGGACAGACAGTGACACATTTAATAAATTGCACACTCTTGCCTGCATCTAGCTGATCTAGGGTGTAATCATTAGTCCAACAGTTGCAAACAAGAGCTTCTATTGGACAAATTAGGGTACTTTTATCCCTGTTTGCTTCCGTTTAAGAAACGTTTTTAAACAGAATCAACAGAACGAACCTCTGCTCAGCATAAACACAGTTTGCTTTCATAACAGCCACCTTGTATTCCTTCTAGCCTCTATGCACTCTCCTCCTCTCACTTTTGCCCTTCATTTGAACAACACATCAGCTGTATGTGACAACAACAAAAAATTCCAAGCCAAACCATGTCATAACCGCTGCACACAACCTGCATCATTGTCCCCATATTAGCTAAAGTAACATCATAATTAACATAGCTAAAATAACTAATGTGTTAGTAAAACCGCTACAATCATGTAGTGACGTTACAGTGGATAGTCAGTAAGTAGTTACACCGGTGGGCCCCGGTGGCAATAAATTAATAAAACCAAAAGCTTACCTTGACTTGGAAGAGTTCCAGTTTTGTGTTGGATAGTCATAGCCAGCTAGCTAACATAGCATCCCTCTGTTTGCGCCAGGTGTTTGAATAACTAAACTAGCCAGCTGCATTTGCTAGCTAAGTAAGTGAAACTGAAAGTGTAAAAAATGACATTCTCTCTCTCTTGCTTCTCCTTCCTTTTTGAATAAATGAATTCATTCAAAACTATTGTCTTTCTCTCTCTTTGAGTCAACTACTCACCACATTTTATGCACTGCAGTGCTAGCTAGCTCTAGCTTATGCTTTCAGTACTAGATTCATTCTCTGATACTTGATTGGGTGAACAAAATGTCAGCTCATGCTGCAAGAGCTCTGATAGGTTGGAGGACGTCCTCCGGACGTTGTCATAATTACTGTGTAAGTCTATGGAAGGGGGAGAGAACCAAGAGCCTCCTAGGTTTTGTATTGAAGTCAATGTACCAAGAGGAGGACGGAAGCTAGCTGTCTTCCGGCTACGTCATGGGGCGGCAGGGTAGCCTAGTGTTTAGAGCTTTCGACTAGTAACCGTAAGGTTGCAAGTTCAAACCCCGTGCTGACAAGGTACAAATCTGTCATTCTGCCCCTGAACAGGCAGTTAACCCACTGTTCCTAGGCAGTTAATCCACTGTTCCTAGGCCGTCATTGAAAATTTGAATTTATTCTTAACTGACTTGCCTAGTTAAATAAAGGTCAAATAAAATAAATGGTGCTACCCTACAGAGTTCTGTTGAGACTACTGTAGACCTGCATTGCCAAACAGTGTGTTTTAATTAATTGACGTGACGTGAATATATTTGGTAAAGTTTAATCTAAAACTGATTACTTTTACAATTCTTATTTTATGAAATTCACTGAGGAGGATGGTCCTCCCTTTGCTCCTCTGAGGAACCTCCACTGATGTGGATGGTGTGGGGGGGGGCTAGCACTTACGGCCTTCAAAATGGCTTTGAAAGTTCACTCAACCATATGGCTGTTCTGTGAATGTTTTTGTTTTTTTACTGGTGGGTGGGTAGCAGTGAGACAGGTAGTGCTGCTCAGCCTCATATGTGGGCAGATTATAGGGCTGTCATGCCCTGTAGCATGGTTAATGGCAGGGCTTTGACTGCTGCAGGTAGGCCTAAACCCAGCCTCCAAGAACCAGCTTTATTGTGGGCTGGAAGGAAAGGAACCTACTTGCAATAGGATCCACCCATCACAGAACGTTCTACCCATCATAGTAGGGACACTCTATCTCTCTTCCTCTCATACCAACGTCATTATCAGAAACAAATGACATAACAAATGTCATAAAATGTCATGGCGTTTTGTGTCAATGAAACCGTCTCTAGGCAACATTTCTAAAATCTCCGTGAGCCCAATATTGTGACTTACAATTCCATAGATTATAAACCCTTCACCTGCCGACTTCATAAACCCTTCACCTTCTCACTTTATAAAACCTTCACCTGCCCACTTTATAAACCCTTCACCTGCCCACTTCGTAAACCCTTCACCTGCCCACTTCGTAAACCCTTCACCAGCCCACTTCGTAAACCCTTCACCTGCCCACTTTATAAACCCTTCACCTGCCCACTTCATAAACCCTTCACCTGCCCACTTTAAACCCTTCACCTGCCCACTTTATAAACCTTTCACCTGCCCACTTCATAAACCCTTCACCTGCCCACTTTATAAACCTTTCACCTGCCCACTTCATAAACCCTTCACCTGCCCACTTCATAAACCCTTCACCTGCCCACTTTATAAACCCTTCACCTGCCCACTTTATAAACCCTTCACCTACCCACTTTATAAACCCTTCACCTACCCACTTTATAAACCCTTCACCTTCTCACTTTAAAAACCCTTCACCTGCCCATTTTGCCAATCCAGTTTCTCTCTCTACTAGGTCTTCTTCTGTAGAAAGAAAAAACAGACAGAGACGTGTGTTTGTGGAAGCTTGTTCAGGCTAAATTAGGTCAATGGATGCAACTGTCAGAAAGAGGTAAAAGCAGACTAACAAGCCAGCTAGGGCTAGGCTTCCCCTCTAGGGTGAACACAAGGCAATGTTTCCCATTCCCCAGTCTCCGTACACAGTACAGACAGTCACAGTCTTTATCCGATTATTTTGACCATGAAGGAAGGTCGGAGTCCGTCGGTTAGAGGCTGTCAGTTAGAGGCTCTCAGTTAGAGCCTGTCGGTTAGAGGCAACATTTTAGCGTGTGTACGTTAGAGTCTGTCGTGTAGAGATTGTTGGTTAGAAACTGTATGTTAGAGACTGTTAGTTATTAAAGAATGCCGGTTAGAGTCTGTCGTTTAGAGGTTGAAGGTTAGAGCCTGTTAGTTAGAGGATGTTGTTTAGAGGTTGACGGTTAGAGGCTGTTAGTTAGAAGATGTTGTTTAGAGGTTGACGGTTAGAGCCTGTTAGTTAGAAGATGTTGTTTAGAGGTTGACGGTTAGAGCCTGTTAGTTAGAGGATGTTGTTTAGAGGTTGAAGGTTGGAGGCTGTCTGTTAGAAGCTGTATGTTAGAGGCTGTATGTTAGAGGCTGTCGGTTAGAGGCTGTCGGTTAGAGGCTGTCTGTTAGAGGCTGTATGTTAGAGGGGTGGCAGGGTAGCCTAGTGGTTAGAGTGTTGGACTAGTAACCAGAAAGTTGCAAGTTCAAACCCCTGAGCTGACAAGGTACAAATCTGTCGTTCTGCCCCTGAACAGGCAGTTAACCCACTGTTCCTAGGCCGTCATTGAAAATAAGAATTTGTTCTTAACTGTCTTGCCTGGTTAAATAAAGGTTAAATAAAGGTTAAATAAAATAAAAAAGAGGCTGTATGTTAGAGTGTTGAAGTTTAGCTCTGTCCAACTCCAGAGAGAAACACAGACAGTGTGTGTGAGTGTTTTTACTTGGTTACCAGAGAATCTTCACATTGTGTGTGTTTAAACAGTGTGTGAGTTGTGTGTTTAAGCAGTGTGTGAGTTGTGTGTTTAAGCAGTGTGTGAGTTGTGTGTTTAAGCAGTGTGTGAGTTGTGTGTTTAAGCAGTGTGTGAGTCTCCCGGCAGACTAGATTCAGCCTGAGTGCAGAGGTCAGGCCTGTCTGTTTGTAAGCTCTGTTGCGGTCGGGAAAGGAGGAGGAGGAGGAGGAGGAGGAGGAGGAGGAGGAGGAGGAGGAGGAGGAGAGGAGGAGTGCAGGAGTAGGAGGGGTGTGTGTGTGTGTCAAATTCTGTGTAACATCCTGTGTGCGTGTACTGTGAAGATGTCATGAATTTATCAGTTCTATGACATTACTCATCTTGTACTAACTTCACCCTTCAACAGTAATCATCCACCATTGTTCCTCTGACAGTGTTGGGATGTTGGTGCTAGTTGTGACAGGCAGTGTCACACAAAACCACAATTGTTCCTCTCAGTTGTCAGACGCCCAAAACATCAGCACTCTCTGATTCATTTCCACGGCAAAGCTAACCATGCCACTCGGAGGCACAATATGATGACTGAACACATTGTGTTGAGACACGGGCAGACTTCATAATGTTGAGATCCCGCTTCAGATCCAGACTTCATAATGTTCAGATCCCGCTTTAGATCCAGACTTCATAATGTTGAGATCCCGCTTCAGATCCAGACTTCGTAATGTTGAGATCCCGCTTTAGATCCAGACTTCGTAATGTTGAGATCCCGCTTTAGATCCAGACTTCGTAATGTTGAGATCCCGCTTTAGATCCAGACTTCGTAATGTTGAGATCCCGCTTTAGATCCAGACTTCGTAATGTTGAGATCCCGCTTTAGATCCAGACTTCGTAATGTTGAGATCCCGCTTCAGATCCAGATCAACTGATACCATCTCAACACTGAGCCTGTCAAACCCTGAGTCTGTTGAGATAAATTATCTGTCACTCCCTCCTTCAACTCATCAATCATTAGACAGAGAGAGGGATAAAGAAAGAGTGTGTGTGTGTGCGTGCGTCTCCTGTGTAATACAGTACAACCTCAGTAGGCTCCACGAGGCCCCTGTCAGGATCTAGTTTCCCGGGTTGCAGTAGCACAAGACAACAAGACATGTCTAGATCAGGAGAGAGAATATATGGATTTCTGGAACCTGATACTGCTTCTTGTATCGGTCATCCTGCCTGGGTCACTGCATATTACAGGTTCTAACACACATACAGTACACATGCACACGCACGCGAACACGCACACACACACACACTCCTTTCTGGCTCTTGCTGGCTACAGTAGTACACACTGAGCTGCCTTGTGGTTCAGCAGAAAGTCAGAGATACATTTGTCCTCCGTTTCACCCTGGGGCTGTAGTAACATTTTCTATAGATGACAACATGGAGGTGCCCTAGGGTCACGTGGTGTAATGTGTCACAGGTGCACCGCAGAAGGAGTTGAGTTCATTGAACTTCATTCTAGCTATGCTTTCTGGCAAGTGTAGAGGGGGCTTATAGGCCACAGGTGCATTGGATTACACAAAATGTCTATGAAATGTGCTAAATAAATAAAGATTGATGTGATTTGAACTGTGTGGTGCTGTATAGCTTCGGTATCACTGTGGCTCTTCAAGCAACAGCCTGCAATGGTGTGATAAATGCTGCACCACTCTGACTGATCAAGCCCATAGGAAGGGAGGAGCGTGTATCACAACGATGGATCTGATTGGAGGAGAGGCTCCTAGACCAGGTAGTGTAACAGTACTATACAGGACTCAGGTACACTACTATTATATAGGCCTACAAGTACAGGTACACTACTATTATATAGGCCTACAAGTACAGGCACACTACTATTATATAGGCCTACAAGTACAGGCACACTACTATTATATAGGCCTACAAGTACAGGCACACTACTATTATATAGGCCTACAAGTACAGGCACACTACTATTATATAGGCCTACAAGTACAGGCACACTACTATTATATAGGCCTACAAGTACAGGCACACTACTATTATATAGGCCTACAAGTACAGGCACACTACTATTATATAGGCCTACAAGTACAGGTACACTACTATTATATAGGCCTACAAGTACAGGCACACTACTATTATATAGGCCTACAAGTACAGGCACACTACTATTATATAGGCCTACAAGTACAGGCACACTACTATTATATAGGCCTACAAGTACAGGCACACTACTATTATATAGGCCTACAAGTACAGGCACACTACTATTATATAGGCCTACAAGTACAGGCACACTACTATTATATAGGCCTACAAGTACAGGCACACTACTATTATATAGGCCTACAAGTACAGGCACACTATTATTATATAGGCCTACAAGTACAGGCACACTAGTATTATATAGGCCTACAAGTACAGGTACACTACTATTATATAGGCCTACAAGTACAGGCACACTACTATTATATAGGCCTACAAGTACAGGCACACTACTATTATATAGGTCTACAAGTACAGGCACACTACTATTATATAGGCCTACAAGTACAGGCACACTACTATTATATAGGCCTACAAGTACAGGTACACTACTATTATATAGGCCTACAAGGAGCTTTCAGAAACATCTCTCCTCTTGCTGAAGTGGCACCTTTCTTTGGGTTTTTCTGTCCCTACTGACCCAGTTCACCAAACACTGGTTTATTTAAACTCTCCTTCCCTGCTAACACTAGTGCTCAATGTCTTTCATGGACCTCATCGGACCCCGTTTCCTGTCAGAACTCACAATCAACGCTCTTTGGGATGTACAGACTCACCACTTTCCTCGTTCCTCCCGCAGGCTGCTAGGCCGCTGCCAATGTAGTCCTTTATATAACTTAAGGAGTTCACACAATTACACCGCCTTTCTCCTTTTCTTATTTATATCACATTTGATTTGCTTGATTAAATAAAACATACTACCACTACTAATAATAATATGAATAATACAAATACTACTACTAATAATAATATGAATAATACAAATACTACTACTACTAATAATAATATGAATAATACAAATACTACTACTACTAATAATAATATGAATAATACAAATACTACTACTACTAATAATAATATGAATAATACAAATACTACTACTACTAATAATAATATGAATAATACAAATACTACTACTAATAATAATAATATGAATAATACAAATACTACTACTAATAATAATAATATGAATAATACAAATACTACTACTAATAATAATAATATGAATAATACAAATACTACTACTAATAATAATAATATGAATAATACAAATACTACTACTAATAATAATATGAATAATACAAATACTACTACTAATAATAATATGAATAATACAAATACTACTACTACTAATAATAATAATCATAATACTACTAATATTAATACTACTAATAATAACAATAATCACAATAATATTGATATTAAAATACTACTACTAATAATAACAATAATCACAATAATATTGATATTAAAATACTACTACTAATAATAATAATACAAATAATAATACTCATAATAATATTCATAATACTAATAGTACTACTACTAGTAAGAAAATAATAACATAATAGTAATAATAAAAATAATACTACGAATACTACTAACAATAGTAATACTAATACTACCAATATCAGTAATACTAATAATAATAATATCCACCAGTACTAGTAATACTACTACTACTACTACTACGACTACTACTACTACTACTAATAATAATAATAATAATAATAATAATAATACAAATAATTATACTACTACTACTACTAATAATAATAATACAAATAATTATACTACTACTACTACTACTACTACTAATAATAATAATACAAATAATTATACTACTACTACCAATACTACTACTAATAATAATAATAATACAAATAATTATACTACTACTACCAATACTACTACTAATAATAATAATAATACAAATAATTATACTACTACTACCACTACTACTACTAATAATAATAATACAAATAATTATACTACTACTACCACTACT
The DNA here is from genome assembly GCF_021184085.1 of Oncorhynchus gorbuscha. Taxonomy (NCBI): domain Eukaryota; kingdom Metazoa; phylum Chordata; class Actinopteri; order Salmoniformes; family Salmonidae; genus Oncorhynchus; species Oncorhynchus gorbuscha. The sequence continues at coordinate 13,802,332 of NC_060181.1, read as the reverse complement.
ACTACTAATAATAATAATACAAATAATTATACTACTACTACCACTACTACTACTACTAATAATAATAATACAAATAATTATACTACTACTACTAATAATAATAATAATACAAATAATTATACTACTACTACTACTACTACTAATAATAATAATAATACAAATAATTATACTACTACTACCAATACTACTACTACTAATAATAATAATACAAATAATTATACTACTACTACCAATACTACTACTACTACTAATAATAATACAAATAATTATACTACTACTACCACTACTACTACTAATAATAATAATACAAATAATTATACTACTACTACCACTACTACTACTAATAATAATAATACAAATAATTATACTACTACTACTACTACTACTACTACTAATAATAATAACAAATAATTATACTACTACTACTACTACTACTACTAATAATAATAATACAAATAATTATACTACTACTACCACTACTACTACTAATAATAATAATAATACAAATAATTATACTACTACTACCACTACTACTACTAATAATAATAATACAAATAATTATACTACTACCAATACTACTACTACTAATAATAATAATCATAATTATACCACTACTACTACTACTACTAATAATAATAATAATACAAATAATAATAATACTACTACCATTGATAATAATAATGCAAATAATTATACTACTACTACTACTATTAATAATAATACCACTACTACTAATACTACTACTACTACTAATAATAATAATAATAATAATACTACTACTACTAATAATAATACTAATACTGCTACTACTAATAATACTAATACTGCTACTAATAATAATAATAATACAAATAATTATACTACTACTACTAATAATAATAATACTAATACTGCTACTACTAATAATACTAATACTGCTACTAATAATAATAATAATAATAATAATTATACTACTACTACTAATAATAATAATAATACTAATAATACCACTACTACTAATAATAATAATAATAATAATAATGATAGTAATAGCCTAAGCCTCCTGAGTGGTGCAGTGTTCTAAGGCACTGTATCGCAGTGCTAGCTATGCCACTAGAGATTCTGGGTTCGAGTCCAGGCTCTGTCGCAGCCTGCCCGGGAGACCCATTGGGCGCCGCACAATTGGCCAAGCGTCGTCCAGGTTAGGGGAGGCAGGGATGGCCGATAGGGATGCCCTTGTCACATCGCGCACTAGTGTCTCCTGTGGTGGGCCGGGCGTAGTAGATGCTGGCACGTTCACCAGGTTTACTGTGTTTCCTCCGACACGTTCGTGTGGCTGGCATTCGGGTTCAGTGGGCATTGTGTCAAGAAGCAGTGCGGCTTGGTTGGGTTGTGTTCCAGAGGACGCACGGCTCTCAACCTTCACCTCTCCCGAGTCCGTATGGGAGTTGCAGCGATGAGACAAGACTGTAACTACCAATTGGGAAGAAAAAGGGCAACAACAAAAAAGTTCTAAATTTGTTTTATATATAGTAATAGTAATAATAATAATAATAATAATAATAATAATAATAGCCTAATAAGTCATTGAGGGAAGTGACTTGTTCTTTATCCACTGTCACACCATTACCAGGATTCAGGAAATAAGATTGAAAACAACTGCAGGGCCTGCGTGTGCTGTCTTCTGTCTCTGAGGAAATAGTGGACTGATTTAGGAAACTTTGAGAAGGTTCAAGGTCTGTTTGAAGTCTGTCATCATCACAATTTCATAAAGTACAGTAAACCGCAGTTGCAGACTCTACCATAAGAGACATATTGTCACTGTATCAGCATAATTATTTGTTTTGGAGTTTCAAAGCCTTTTCAGTGTCATTGGTTCATCATACATGAACTACTCCAAAGAGAGAGAGAAAACGGGGGAGAGAGAGAAAAGAGTATGAAAGAGAGCTCTGAGCCGATCTCCACCCCTCTATAGTGCTACAGAACTGTGCTATTTCTGCTGCCACAATTAACCACAGGGAAACGTGCCACCTAGTCATAATTGACTCTATGGCAGCCTATCATGCTGACCACACTGCCCGCGTCGCGTGCACGATCGTTGCAAAATACAATTTTAAAATGTTGCACCCACACTGCTCATGCATGTCAACAAGTGTCTACGTAGCCTGCCGCTAAAATAGAACTTGGTTCTATTTGTGACGATTGACAAGCTGGAAGTCCCGCCTCTCCCATCTCCTCATTGGTTTTTAGGAGCATACACCCATGTGGGTGATTGAAAGATTAACTGAGGTCCACACTCTAGTCCAGTTGGTGGTGGTAATGCACCTTAAAGTTGGTGGCCAACCGCCATATAAAGTCCAAAGAAGAAGAAGAAGCCTGAAGGAAGAGAGATGACTATAAACTAACTCAGTTTACCATTTTATCTGTGGATTAATTGTCTGAGTATAGGACCTTGTGCATTTCAGGTAAAATAACAATACAGTGTTTATATCCCAGGACAAATTAGCTAGCAACAGCAAACTAGCTAGCTAAATTGCCATAAATGTTTAATGCTCTCCGACCTGTCCCCAAATGAATATAGTTAGTTCAGAGTTCGTTTTGATATTTCAACCGGGGTGTCCTGATCACGTCTGGTGTGGATGGACAAAATTGACATGCGCACGAGCGGTATGCTCAGCATGTCAGCAGGACTGTCAGACTCAACTCCTCTGTCCTCTCCCTCCCTCTCACCCTCCTTCTCCCTCTCACCCTCATCCTTCTTCCTCTTAGGGGTGCAAATTTTGGTCAATTTTGCTGCCAACTAACTGCTCAACATTAAACTAACTGATCAACATTAGACTAACTGGTCAACACTAAACTAACTGGTCAACATTAGACTAACTGGTCAACATTAGACTAACTGGTCAACATTATACTAACTGGTCAACGGTAGACTAACTGGTCAACATTAGACTAACTGGTCAACATTAGACTAACTGGTCAACATTAAACTAAGTGGTCAACAGTAAATGGTTGTAAAACCAATTCTAATTTACAACGACAGCCGAGGAACAGTGGATTAATAGCCTTGTTCAGGGGCAGAGCGACAGATTTTTACTTTGTCAGGTCAGGGATTTGATCTTCCAACCTTACGGTTACTGGCCCAACACTCTAACCACTAGGCTTCCTGCCGTCCCTACGCTCTAACCACAAGGCTACCTGCCGCCCCTACGCTCTAACCACTAGGCTACCTGCCGCCCCTACGCTCTAACCACTAGGCTACCTGCCGTCCCTACGCTCTAACCACTAGACTACCTGCCGTCCCTACGCTCTAACCACGAGGCTACCTGCCGCCCCTACGCTCTAACCACTAGGCTACCTGCCGCCCCTACGCTCTAACCACTAGGCTACCTGCCGCCCCTACGCTCTAACCACTAGGCTACCTGCCGCCCCTACGCTCTAACCACTAGGCTACCTGCCGTCCCTACGCTCTAACCACTAGGCTACCTGCCTACCCTACGCTCTAACCACTAGGCTACCTGCCGCCCCTACACTCTAACCACTAGGATACCTGCCTACCCTACACTCTAACCACTAGGCTACCTGCCGTCCCTACACTCTAACCACTAGGCTACCTGCCGTCCCTCCACTCTAACCACTAGGCTACCTGCCGTCCCTCCACTCTAACCACTAGGCTACCTGCCGCCCCTACACTCTAACCACTAGGCTACCTGCCAACCCCATCCATACAAGGACATGACATTTTTCATGAAGATATTAATGTGAAAATGCCACAATAACAAAGACCATCGTTGTACAGTGAAAATCCTATAACATATTATTGAACATGCAACTCCAGCAATGAAGTAGCTAATAAAACGTGGAAAACACTGATCTAAACAGCACACGCTAATGGGAAGGGTTCGACACGAGATAAAACACTGATCTAAACAGCACACGCTAATGGGAAGGGTTCCACACGAGATAAAACACTGATCTAAACAGCACACGCTAATGGGAAGGGTTCCACACGAGATAAAACACTGATCTAAACAGCACACGCTAATGGGAAGGGTTCCACACGAGATAAAACACTGATCTAAACAGCACACGCTAATGGGAGCGGGTTCCACACGAGATAAAACACTGATCTAAACAGCACACGCTAATGGGAACGGTTCCACACAAGATAAAACACTGATCTAAACAGCACACGCTAATGGGAACGGTTCCACACGAGATAAAACACTGATCTAAACAGCACACGCTAATGGGAACGGTTCCACACGAGATAAAACACTGATCTAAACAGCACACGCTAATGGGAACGGTTCCACACAAGATAAAACATGGATCTAAGGGTAGCCTAGTGGTTAGAGCGTTTGATTAGTAAGCGGAAGGTTTCAAGTTCAAACCCCCAGAGCTGACAAGGTACAAATCTGCTGTTCTGCCCCTGAACAAGGTAGTTTACCCACTGTTCCTAGGTCGTCATTGAAAATAAGAATTTGTTCTTAACGGACTTGCCTAGGTAAATAAAAATATAGCCTAAGCATCTGAATGGTGTATGGGAGGCACACTTTACCAGTTGAGATTGAGAAGTGAAATAACTCCTTTTTCATCGTGGTCACCAAAGTTTAACATGCGACTGCATTTACAATTGTTGTTTGTTGTGCAATGACTGGGCTGACCAATGACTGGGCTGACCAATGACTGGGCTTCCAAAAGCAGGTTTCACCCCAGTAGCCTACATGCTTTTTGAGGAGCTACTCTTAGCTGCCTGACAGGTGGTAGGATATTCCGCTCAAACTAGGCTCTCTGTATGCTGTAGGCATGACGACTAACGAAAATACAGAGGAGCTAACCGGTTGACGGTTAACAGTAAGCCTGTGTGTATACCTCCTGGCTGTGTTTTCACTCACAAGGACGTGACATTACTATTGGCTCATTTCATTTACTGCAAAGTGGGTCAACCAACCTAGGCATTATCATACATTACAGGACCAACATGGTGCATGAATCTGAATCTAGGAATACCCTGCATATAGTTTATTATGGGAAGGGGAAGGGAAAGGGCGATACCCAGTCAGTTGTACAACTGAATGCATTCAACTGAAATGTGTCTTCCGCGTTGATTGTATGTATGTTTCACTAGAGACATTATTGTAACTGAACTGACATTATAATTTTGTTTTTATATATTACCATAATAAGTATTGTAATGGCAAGCTAGTTTGCATATAGAGTTTTCAACAGTGGAAGTGGAATGGTTCATATATAATGGGGTGGAAGACTTGTGCAAGAGAAAATGATTTCACCAGCTGTCAGTAGTTGTACTTTCCCTTGATACTGTCCAAAATGCTACGTCCCAAAACATTCACTTCATCATTCAATTCTCCTACGTCACAGTGGAAAATGCAATGCACATTATGATTATATTGGGTTAGAATACTCTCTTGTGGTACATAATGTTTGGTTTAAAACATCTGCCAGTTATACAAGAACACCCACACAAGGCTCTCTTCTCTGCTGCCTTCTAAAACGTTAAACATCGATCAACAAGTAGCACAGAGAAAGCAGAAAGGGAATTGTGCAAAACTAATGTAATCTTTAAATATGTACTTCTCGGGTAGCACAAAGTAAATCACTGGTCAATATGGTGATGAGGTCACCTCAGCTCTGTCTAAACCCACACTGGTCAATATGGTGATGAGGTCACCTCAGATCTGTCTAAACCCACACTGGTCAATATGGTGATGAGGGCACCTCAGCTCTGTCTAAACCCACACTGGTCAATATGGTCATGAGGTCACCTCAGCTCTGTCTAAACCCACACTGGTCAATATGGTCATGAGGTCACCTCAGCTCTGTCTAAACCCACACTGGTCAATATATGGTCATGAGGTCACCTCAGCTCTGTCTAAACCCACACTGGTCAATATGGTCATGAGGTCACCTCAGCTCTGTCTAAACCCACACTGGTCAATATATGGTCATGAGGTCACCTCAGCTCTGTCTAAACCCACACTGGTCAATATGGTCATGAGGTCACCTCAGCTCTGTCTAAACCCACACTGGTCAATATGGTCATGAGGTCACCTCTGCTCTGTCTAAACCCACACTGGTCAATATGGTCATGAGGTCACCTCTGCTCTGTCTAAACCCACACTGGTCAATATATGGTCATGAGGTCACCTCAGCTCTGTCTAAATCCACACTGGTCAATATGGTCATGAGATCACCTCTGCTCTGTCTAAACCCACACTGGTCAATATGGTCATGAGGTCACCTCAGCTCTGTCTAAACCCACACTGGGAACCTTTTCAATCCACACTACATTTGACATGTTTTGTTATTTTAGCAGACGCTCTTATCCAGAGCGACTTACGGGAAGAATTAGGGTTAAATGCCTTGCTCAAGGGCACAATGGCAGAAGTTTCGGTTACTGGCCCAACGCTCTTAACCTTTAGGCTACCTGCTGCCTTAACACTACACATGTCTTTAGTATCAGTCATCCCCTCATCACCTGTCTTCAATATCAATCATCCCCTCATCACCTGTCTTCAGTATCAGTCATCCCCTCATCACCTGTCTTCAGTATCAGTCATCCCCTCATCACCTGTCTTCAGTATCAATCATCCCCTCATCACCTGTCTTCAGTATCAGTCATCCCCTCATCAGCTGTCTTCAGTATCAGTCATCCCCTCATCACCTGTCTTCAGTATCAGTCATCACCTCATCACCTGTCTTTAGTATCAGTCACCGCCTCATCACCTGTCTTTAGTATCAGTCATCACCTCATCACCTGTCTTTAGTATCAGTCATCCACTCATCACCTGTCTTTAGTGTCAGTTATTGCCTCATCACCTGTCTTTATTATCAGTCATCACCTCATCATCTGTCTTTAATATCAGTCATCCCCTCATCACCTGTCTTTAGTATCAGTCATCACCTCATCACCTGTCTTTAGTATCAGTCATCACCTCATCACATTTTTAGGATCATTCATCACCTCGACGCCAGTGTGTCCTTCCCACCCATCCATAGCCCCAATGCCCCTCCTTCAGTCCCCCCTCATGGTGCCATCCATAGCCCCGATGCCCCTCCTTCAGCCTCCCCTCATGGTGCCATCCATAGCCCGATGCCCCTCCTTCAGCCTCCCCTCATGGTGCCATCCATAGCCCCGATGCCCCTCCTTCAGTCCCCCCCTCATGGTGCCATCCATAGCCCCGATGCCCCTCCTTCAGTCCCCCCTCATGGTGCCATCCATAGCCCCGATGCCCCTCCTTCAGTCCCCCTTCATGGTGCCATCCATAGCCCCCCCGATGCCTCACCTTCAGTCCCCCTCATGGTGCCATCCATAGCCCCGATGCCCCACCTTCAGTCCCCCTCATGGTGCCATCCATAGCCCCGATGCCCCTCCTTCAGTCCCTCCTTCATGGTGCCATCCATAGCCCCGATGCCCCTCCTTCAGTCCCCCCTCATGGTGCCATCCATAGTCCCCCTTATGGTGCCATCCATAGCCCCGATGCCCCTCCTTCAGTCCCCCCTCATGGTGCCATCCATAGCCCCGATGTCCCCCCTCCTTCAGTCCCTCCTCATGGTGCCATCCATAGCCCCGATGCCCCTCCTTCAGTCCCCCCTCATGGTGCCATCCATAGCCCCGATGCCCCTCCTTCAGTCCCTCCTCATGGTGCCATCCATAGCCCCTCAATAAAGTGCAGTACATTGATCCCATGGAGCACCCATCCATAACAAGTAAAAACGTCTACAGGTGTAATGCATTGTAAGTACATATGACCACCTTAAAATGACTAAATAGCAGCCATTGACACAAGGAGCATCGTCCTGGGGCTCCCATCTATCCTGCTATCATAGAAGATACCCACTGAACACAGACATCATTTCAACATTTAGATTTGATTTATATTTGAGTTGTCAACTAATGTGAATTCAACATGAACTCAACAAACATTTGAAGCACGTTATTGGATTTAGGTTAAAAGTTGGGTGAAATAATGACAAGCATTACTGAAATTCCTTTAAGTTGATGACTTGTTAAAAAAATCCAATCACTTTTCCACAAATGATTCAAAATCATCTCGTAGATTTTTTGTGGTTTAAATTACATGTACGTGGAAACAACGTTGATTCAACCAGTTAGTGCCCAGTGAGTTCAGGTCCACCTAACCACACACCCAAAGCCTCTACACCCGTCTCCATCCCCAAACACGTAAAGCAGTCATCTTACCATCATAGATGATGACATCCTCCATTTCCTCACGCATCACTTCATTTAGGTCATCTTGATCCTCGCCGATGTCGGCCATAGTCACCCCTTCTTTCCCCTCTCTGGGTGGTTAAGCGTTGGTGGGTTTGTTTCTGTGCGACCTGGTGATTCGAGTGTAAAAATTGAATCAAAGCTGTGTTGGCCTCTTCTTCTTGCTCCGGGCGATGGATGGCCGCTCCCCGTCAGGAATCAGATCCAGTCTGAGCAGAGAAGCTCGGCAGACAATGACTGAGAGCTCACTTCGTCTGCCTGATCACTCCCTGCATCAGGCCTGTGTGTGTGGGGATGGATAGATGGACGGGAGTGTGTGTGAGAGTGTGTGTGTGTGTGTGTGGAAGCCCTCACCACTACAACCACCGAGTAATACCAACACAGATTATTTCATAATTTCCTGTGTGAAAGCGAGAGAATTCAAGTACACTTGTTCCGTGTGTGTGTGTGGTGTGTGGTGTGTGGTGTGTGGTGTGTGGTGTGTGGTGTGTTGTGTGTGTGTGTGTGTGTGTGTGTGTGTGTCTGTGTGTGTGTGTGTGTGTGTGTGTGTGTGTGTGTGTGTGTGTGTGTGTGTGTGTGTGTGTGTGTGTGTGTGTGTGTGTGTGTGTGTGTGTGTGTGTGTGTGTGTGTGTGTGTGTGTGTGTGTGTGTGTGTGTGTGTGTGGTGTGTGTGTGGTGTGTGTGAACATTTAGGAGCACTATTCAGTGAGTCAGCCTAAGTGGCTGCTGATTATCTGGCATAATTAACTGCTTTATTTTGGGACAGCAGGGACTTGAGGTGTTAGGTCCCTTTGCCGTGTGTGTGTGTGTGTGTGTGTGTGTGTGTGTGTGTGTGTGTGTGTGTGTGTGTGTGTGTGTGTGTGTGTGTGTGTGTGTGTGTGTGTGTGTGTGTGTGTGTGTGTGTGTGTGTGTGTGTGTGTGTGTGTGTGTGTGTGTGTATATATATATACTGTGTGTGTGTGTGTGTGTGTGTGTGTGTGTGTGTGTGTGTGTGTGTGTGTGTGTGTGTGTGTGTGTGTGTGTGTGTGTGTGTGTGTGTGTGTGTGTGTGTGTGTGTGTGTGTGTGTGTGTGTGTGTGTGTGTGTGTGTGTGTATAGACAATATGGACAGTATTTGTATGTGTACCGCAATAGTTAAATAGGATAGGCCTTGACTATAATACAGTATATTCATATGAAATGGGTAAAACAGTATGTCAACAAGTGACCAGTGTTCAATGACTATGTACATAGGGCAGCAGCCTCTAAGGTGTAGGGTAGTTAGAGTATCCGGGTGGTTGCCGGCTAGTAACCGTGACTAAAGTTCAGAGCAGGGTACTGGGCAGAGGCTGGCTAGTGGTGACCATTTAACAGTCTGATGGCCTTGAGATAGAAGCTGTTTTTCAGTCTCTTGGTCTCAGCTTTGATGCACCTGTACTGACCTTGCCTTCTGGATGATAGCGTTGGTGAACAGGCTGTTGCTCGGGTGGTTGAGGTCTGCGATGATCTTTTTGGCCTTCCTATGACATCGGGTGCTGTAGGTGTCCTGGAGGGCAGGTAGTTTGCCCCCGGTGATACATTGGGCAGACCACACATCCTCTGGAGAGCCCTGTGGTTGCGAACTGTGCAGTTGCCAGACCAGGCAGTAATACAGCCCGACAGGATGCTCTCAGTGGTGCATCTGTAAACGTTTGTGAGGTTCTTATGGTTCAAAAAAATGTCTTCAGCCTCCTGAGGTTGAAGAGGCGCTGTTGTGCCTTTTTCACCACACTGTCTGTGTGGGTGGACCATTTCAAATTGCCAATTATGTGTACGCTGAGGAACTTGAAGCTTTTCACCTCCTCCACTGCGGCCCGTCGATGTGGATAGGGCATTCTGAAGTCCATGATCAGCTCCTTCGTTTTGTTGACTTTGAGGGAGAGGATATTTTCTTTGAGGGAGAGGTTGTTAATCAGGCCTACTACTGTTGTGTCGTCTGCAAACTTGGTGATCGAGTTGGAGACGTGGCCATGCAATCGTGGGTGAACAGGGAGCACAGGAAGGGGCTGAGCACTCACCCTTGTGGGGCCCCTGTGTTGAGGATCAGTGTAGTGGAGGTGTTGTTGCCTACCTTCACCACATGGGGGCGGCCCGTCAGGAAGTCCAAGACCCACTGGCACAGGGCGGGGTTCAGACCCAGGGCCCTGAGCTTAGTGATGAGCTTGGAGGGTACTATGGTGTTTAAGGCTGAGCTGTAGTTGATGAACAGCATTCTTACATACTGCAGGTGTCCAAATTGGATAGGGCAGTATGCAGTGTGAAAGGGATCGCATCATCTGTCGATCTATTGGGGAGGATGTGTGTGCGCGTGCGCGCCCTTGTGCGGGTGTGTCTGCCTCGGCTTGTCATTCCTTCACAGCTCGCAGCAGGGGATCGTGGGATTGCTAACCATACGTCTTCATTCGGCCCTCTGTGTCAATAGGGATGATAGAGACGGTGGTGACTGCTAGTAATGTTAGTATATTTCAATCATGCATATTCAAATCAACAGATGCTGTGCTGTGATTACCTAAGGTCCTAGACTATGCAAATCAGCAGTAACACAAATGTAAGGCTAAGCAGAACGTTTGTTTGAACATGAATAAACTCAGGTGCAAGAGGTTAAACTATTAGACCCGCACAAAATAGCATTGTTGGTAAAGTATTGTGTGTGCTATGGATAGTATATAGTAGTTATAGAGAGTAGAGTTAGCAGCTGTAGAGAGTAGTTGTAGATAGTAGCTGTAGATAGTAGCAGTATATCCATCTGCATATAGTAGCTGTAGAGAGAAGCTGCAGATAGCAGCTGTAGAGAGTAGCTGCAGATAGTAGCTGTAGAGAGTAGTTGTAGATAGTAGCTGTAGATAGTAGCAGTATATCCATCTGCATATAGTAGCTGTAGATAGTAGTTGCAGATAGCAGCTGTAAAGAGTAGCTGCAGATAGCAGCTGTAGAGAGTAGCTGCAGATAGCAGCTGTAGAGAGTAGCAGTATATCCAGCTGTATATAGTAGCTGCAGAGAGTAGCTGCAGATAGCAGCTGTAGAGAGTAGCTGCAGATAGTAGCTGTAGAGAGTAGCAGTATATCCAGCTGCATATAGTAGCTGTAGAGAGTAGCTGCAGATAGCAGCTGTAGAGAGTAGCAGTATATCCAGCTGTATATAGTAGCTGTAGAGTATCTTTATAATAATAATAATAATAATAATAATAATAATAATATATGCCATTTAGCAGACGCTTTTATCCAAAGCGACTTACAGTCATGTGTGCATACATTCTACGTATGGGTGGTCCCGGGGATCGAACCCACTACCCTGGCGTTACAAGCGCCATGCTCTATAGATAGCAGCTGTAGAGAGTAGCTGCAGATAGCAGCTACAGAGAGTAGCAGTATATCCAGCTGTATATAGTAGCTGTAGAGAGTATCTTTAGATAGAAGCTGTAGATAGCAGCTGTAGAGAGTAGCAGTATATCCAGCTGTATATAGTAGCTGTAGAGAGTAGCTTTAGATAGAAGCTGTAGATAGTAACTGTAGATAGTGGCAGTATATCCATCTGTATATAGCAGCTGTAGAGAGCTGTAGAGTAGCTGTAGAGAGTAGCTGTAGAGAGTAGCTGTAGAGAGTAGCTTTAGATAGTAGCTTTAGAGCACAGCTGTAGAGAGTAGCTGTAGAGTAGCTGTAGAGAGTAGCTGTAGAGAGTAGCTGTAGATCGTAGCTGCAGATAGTAGCAGTATATCCAGCTGTAGAGAGTAGCTTTAGATAGCAGCTGTAGAGAGTAGTTGTAGATAGTAGCTGTAGATCGTAGCAGTATATCCATCTGCATATAGTAGCTGTAGAGAGTAGCTGCAGATAGCAGTATGTCCAGCTCTTTCTCTTATTCTTCCTCCTTCTTCTCCTCATCTTCCCCCTCCTCCTCTTCCTTAGAGCCAACCAGGGTATCCAGTGTCCCAGGCAAGGTGACATGACTCACTTCAACACAAAACCAATTCCCCAAAAATAGTAACTAGGCTGTTGCCTGTGGATTGATGTAACTTTACTCTCTGCAAGAGTTTTGCGCACCTCACTTTGAAGCCCCCTGGAATAGACCTGATGACAAACTCATTATCAGAGGCCAGTCCAGACAAGTGGAGTCCATATAACAGCTATTATAACAGCTATTAGGGACTAAAACGCTTTCCAAATACGGGAGCAGAAATAGACGCATCAAATAGAAGTGCTAATTTGTCAAGAGTCGGTTTGTCTGTCAGACAATGAGTGACGCAGGTACGCTTGGCACACAATATTAATTCAATGTCTGGTGTGTGGGGTAACTACGACAGTCTTTGAGTGGCTAAATCTGGCGGGGAGAGAGCGAGAGAGAGAGCTTGAGTGTGTCTGCGTTGTGAATATTTATTAAACGTTTAATTAACTAGTCAAGTCAGTTAAGAACAAATTCTTATTTACAATGACGGCCTAGCCTGGCCAAACCATGCCCTAACCCGGACTATGTTAGGCCAATTGTGCGCCGACCTATGGGACACCCGATCACAGCCATTTGTGATACTGCCTGGGATAGAACCAAGGTCTGTAGTGACGCCTCTAGCACGGCGATGCAGCGCCTTAGACCGCTGCGCCACTCGGGAGTCTACATGGTTTGTCGATATCCTGGCCTGAGCAACAGCACGTGAACACGACATGGCAGGGGATGTACAGGACATCTATCTTCCCCTCTCCATGAATTATGAAGGAGCAGCAGGAAACAGGAGCTGTGACGCAGCAGCCTGAAGAACCAGTCTGTTAGAGTATAGGCCTGTTTACCACACTTTACTGCAGGGCCAGGCAGCACAGAACAGCTCCAAGGCGACAGACTCCTGATAGGTTCATTTGGTTCCCTGATTTGCATACTGCTACTGCTTTTTACAGACCATCTAATAACTAGGCAACGGTCAAAATGTATTTGAACGCGCGTTTCACGATCCGACAATGGTAGCCTAGTTTTTGGGCTTTACATTAGAGATTTGGATTATTTGTCATGGTTCTAGGTCAATTTGTAAGCTTGTTGAACGAAGAGCCATTTGGTAACCAAATGAGCCGCCTCGACAAAAAGACTGAATGCCCATCACTAGGATGGTCCAGAGAGAGAGAAAGACTGAATGCCCATGGGGCCACAGGGACCCCTCCTGCTCAGCCTCCACTAGGATGGTCTCAGAGAGAGAGATGTGTCGGGAGAGGGAGTTTGTTTAGAGACTTCTCCTGATTCGGTGTCCTGAGAAAGACTGAATGCCCATCACTAGGATGGCCCTAGAACCATGCCCCAGGACTACCTGACAGATGACTCCTTGCTGTCCCCAGTCCACCTGGCCATGCTGCTGCTCCAGTTTCAACTGGCCTGGGAGACCATGTCCCAGGACTACCTGACATGAGAGAGAGTCCCCAGTCCACCTGGAGAGAGAGAGACACTGGTCAGAGACAGCGAGAGACAGAGAGAGAGGAGAGAGAAAGGACTGAATGCCCATCACTAGGATGGTCCATGCTGGTCATTTAGAACATTTGAACAGATGTTCTGAGAGAGAGAAAGACTGAATGCCCATCACTAGGATGGCCTTTCTAGGGAGAGCCACCGTGCTTTTACACCTGCATTGTTTGCTGTTTGGGGAGGCTGGGTTTCTGTACAGCACTTTGAGATATCAGAGAGAGCTATATAAATAAATTTGATTTGAGAGAACACACACAGAGACAGCGAGAGACAGAGAGAGAGAGAGAGAAAGACTGAATGCCCATCACTAGGATGGTCCAGAGAGAGAGAGAGAGAAAGACTGAATGCCCATCACTAGGATGGTCGAGAGAGAGAGAGAGAGAGAGAAAGACTGAATGCCCATCACTAGGATGGTCGAGAGAGAGAGAGAGAGAGAGAGAGAGAGAGAGAGAGAGAGAGAGAGAGAGAGAGAGAGAGAGAGAGAGAATGCACACAGAGACACAAGAGACAGAGAGAGAGAGAGAGAGAGAGAGAGAGAGAGAGAGAGAAGCCCATCACTAGGAGAGAGAGAGACAGAGAGAGAGAGAGAGAGAGAGAGAGAGAGAGAGAGAGAGAGAGAGAGAGAAGACTAGAGAGAGAGAGAGAGAGACAGAGAGAGAGAGAGAGACAGCGAGAGAGAGAGAGAGAGAGAGACAGAGAGAGAGAGAGAGAGAGAGAGAGAGAGAGAGAGAGAGAGAGAGAGAGAGAGAGAGAGAGAGAGAGAGAGAGAGAGAGAGAGAGAGAGAGACAGCGAGAGAGACAGCGAGAGAGACAGAGAGAGAGAGACAGAGAGAGCTACAGATCCCAGTCAGAGACCATTTCCTCAGGTTCCTACCTCAGATGTATCCAAAACAACTAACAAACATAGGGGTCTTGGGATTTTATGTTCATAACTGTATTTGTAACCATTTAGCATGAAAGGGAAGCCATTGGTGGTGGTGATTCAGACGCCACGGAGACGCCACGGAGACGCCACGGAGACGCCACGGAGACGCCACGGAGACGCCTCGGAGACGCCACGTCTGTCATGGATACAAAATGGATACAATGTTCCAGTTCTCCTCTTATCCGTGATCCTCTACAGACGTGACGATTATGAGACCCATTAGTCACGCAAACAACTAAACACACACACACACACACACAGAGAAGCACACACACACACACACACACAAGCACACAGACACACATACATACACACACTCTCTCTTTCGCTCTCATAAATGCGCCCGCTCTTCCCTAACCATCCCAGCCCCATCTGTTCACTGTATTAACACACACTGTATTTTGATCCTGTATAATGATACATGATTTCTGTGCAAAAGACTACTGACATTACAGAGTCAGAGGTAGAGGTGTATCATCATGAGCAGACACAGAGACAACTACTGTACTGTATCGAGGCCTTTGAATATAAGCAGTTGTCATGTATATTACAGTAACAACTAGTTTGTTTCAGAGAAAAGCTGTAGTTAGCTGTGGGCTCGATTATCAATACACTAGAGTCATGTTGGTTTGTCCTGTATCTGTTCTGAATGCTAAATGTCATTGACTGAATAGATGGTTTGTCCTGTATCTGTTCTGCCTGCTGAATGTCATTGACTGAATAGATGGTTTGTCCTGTATCTGTTCTGCCTGCTGAATGTCATTGACTGAATAGATGGTTTGTCCTGTATCTGTTCTGCCTGCTGAATGTCTGAATAGATGGTTTGTTGACTGAATGAATGAATAGATGGTTTGTCCTGTATCTGTTCTGTCATTGACTGAATAGATGGTTTGTCCTGTATCTGTTCTGCCTGCTGAATGTCAATGACTGGATCCACTGTCTTCAACAGCACAGAGAAAACCCTGCCTCCAGAAACACAAACGGTTGGGCACACAAACACACACACACACACACACACACACACACACACACACACACACACACACACACACACACACACACACACACACACACACACACACACACACACACACACACACACACACACACACACACACACACACACACACACACACACACACACAGTACATTTTCTACAATATAGTGAATAATAGTGAAGACATCAAAACTATGAAATAACACATATGAAATCATGTATTAACCAAAACAAGTGTTAAACAAATCAAAATATATTTTATATTTGAGATTCTTCAAAGTAGCCACCCTTTGCCTTGATGACAGCTTTGCTCCCTCTCTTGGCATTCTCTCTTTGCTTAACACTTTTTTGGCTACTACATGATTCCATATGTGTTATTTCATAGTTTTGATGTCTTCACTATTATTCTACAATGTAGAAAATAGTACAAATAAAGAAAATCCCTTGAACGAGTTGGTGTCCAAACTTTTGACTGGTACTGTACATACATACACAGTTGCATACAACGGAAAACACAGCAGCACAATTGCAGTGACTAATCGTCCCCGGACCGGGACCCGCTCTGCTGTACAATGGACCTTTTCTGGGTTAAACAATGGCTCTCAGTGCCATATGGAAAAGACACAAATGATTAGAAACCCAGACGGCTGAATAGGACTCTTCAGCATCCTACATTCTGCATTCTGTCCTTAACAATGTGACAATAAGGTTCAGTGTGTAGTCTGTCACTGTGTGTTGAAATGCAGCTTATTAGCATGGGAGGACACTAGGGCCAGGAAGGCTAATTCAGATCACTGATGGTTAATTCAGGCCCTAAAAGAACATTGTGGAAGAATGTGCAACAGTGTATTCACCGCAGGCACATGCCGCACTGAGATATCAAATAGAGGGAAAGTGAAATGAGGAAGGAAGTCAGAAGCAGAGATACGTTTAGTGCACAGATCCTCCATTCATGTCAGTGTTCTTTCTACCCTGGAGAAACAGGACAGAGCAGCCATCATAGGTGGATGTAAAGAGAGTGGGTACTGGCAGTCAGAGACCGGCAATATTGCCTTCTGGGTAAAAGTGAGCAAGAAGTCTCCAACTACACATCCCTACGTATTTATTTGGACAGTAAAACTAAATTGTTTTCTTGCTGCTTTGATGGCACACTGTGGTATTTCACCCAATAGGTATGGGCGTTTATCAAAATTGGGTTTGTTTTCAAATTCTTTGTGGGTCTATGTATCTGAGAGAAAGATGTGTCTCTAATATGGTCAAACATTTGGCAGGACGTTAGGAAGTGCAGCTCAGTTTCCACCATTTTGTGGGCAGTGAGCACATAGCCTGTCTTCTCCTGAGAGCCATGTCTGGCTTCAGTGTTCCTTCTCAATAGCAGGCTATGCTCACTGAGTCTGGACATTTGCGAACATTTCTAAAAACAAATCTCCGTCCCAGTCTCAGGTCTTTTGCAGACTCCATCAGGTTTTCTTCCAGAATGGTCCTGTATTTGCAGCTGTAATCGCAGCAAAAGGTGGTGCTACAAAGTATTAACTTAAGGGGGATGAATAATTTTGCACGCCCAATTTTTGTTTTTGATTTGTTTTTGATTTGTTAAAAAAGTTTGAAATATCCAATAAATGTCGTTCCACTTCATGATTGTGTCCCACTTGTTGTTGATTCTTCACAAAAAAATACAGTTTTATATCTTTATGTTTGAAGCCTAAAATGTGGCAAAAGGTCGCAAAGTTCAAGGGGTCCGAATACTTTCGCAAGGCATTGTATCATCTACTGGTGTACATAGCATTCAATGAGTAGCTTTTGGATATCTGTATAGATTGCATTTTGATTACTGCTACAGTGACTTTCCCCACGCAGATATCACCTTTCCCCACCCAGATATCTCCTTCCCTACCCAGATGTCTCCTTCCCTACCCAGATATCACCTTTCCCCACGCACATGTCACCTTTCCGCACCCAGATATCACCTTTCTCCACCCATATATCACCTTCCCTACTCAGATATCACCTTCCCTACCCAGATATCACCTTCCATACTCAGATATCACATTCCCTACCCAGATATCCCCTGTCCCCACCCCACCCAGATATCCCCTTTCCCCACCTTTCCCCACCCAGATATCCCTTTTTCCCCACCCAGATATCCCTTTCCCCACCCAGATATCACCTTTCCCCACCCAGATATCACCATTCCCCACCCAGATATCACCTTTCCCCACCCAGATATCACCTTTCCCCACCCAGATATCACCTTTCCCCACCCAGATATCACCTTTCCCCACCCAGATATCACCTTTTTCCCACCCAGATATCACATTCCCTACCCAGATATCACCTGTCCCCACCCAGATATCACCTTTCCCCACCCAGATATCACCTTTCCCCACCCAGATATCACCTTTCCCCACCCAGATATCACCTTTTTCCCACCCAGATATCACATTCCCCACCCAGACATCACCTGTCCCCACCCAGATATCACCTTTGAACCCAGAGAGAGAAAGGGAGGATGGAGGAAGAGGAGAAGTGAAATAGGGTGGAGAGGGGAAGATAGGGGGGGAGGGACCTCCCAGTAATATCTCTCGGCGTATCATGTTGGTTCAGATGAGGTCACACACTCCCTGCTGCACATGTGTAGAGAGATCAAGTAGAACACAGCCCACGTCCCAGAATAAGGGCAGTGGGGCAGAACTAGGAACTGTGGGTTTGGTAATGAGCCTGAACACACTGAGGAGGTTGGCATTTACATAGGGAATATTCCTGGATTCTGAAAGAAAATACACACGTGACCCACAATCACAATAATGGGTGTCACAACTAAGGGCTTGGTAGAGGCCACATTGGGCAACCGAGGGTGACAGAGCTGCCCCGTGTTATATCCCTCCTCTGCCTCAGTGGTCTGTGAAATGACTGGAGAGTTACTGGAGCCAGAGTCTGTCAGTGACAGCTCCTCATTCCACATGAGACTCTCTGTGTGTGTGTGTGTCTGTCTGTCTGTCTGTCTGTCTGTCTGTCTGTCTGTCTGTCTGTCTGTCTGTCTGTCTGTCTGTCTGTCTGTCTGTCTGTCTGTCTGTCTGTCTGTCTGTCTGTCTGTCTGTCTGTCTGTCTGTCTGTCTGTCTGTGTGTCTGTCTGTCTGCCTTGTCAGCTTGGCATCAGTCTGAGGGCATCCTGTGAGCCACATCCTGCCTTTCCATGAGAACCATGTGTGTGTGGAGTGTGTGTGTCAGCCATCACAGAGAAAACAGGTGGCATCCAGACTCACACTGACTTCAGCCAATGAGGTTTGTGAGCTTTAAAGTGTGTCTGTGGATGTTATGTTGCTCCATTCTGTCATGCTGTCTGTCTAATGCTGAAAGTGGTACATAATGGACCATAATTATACATTGTGTGTGTGTGTGTGTGTGTGTGTGTGTGTGTGTGTGTGTGTGTGTGTGTGTGTGTGTGTGTCTGTGTGTTTGTGTCTGTGTGTGTGTGTGTGTGTCTGTGTGTGTGTGTGTGTGTCAAAAAGCAATTGAAGACCAAAACAAACGTGAAGCTATACAGTGCTCAAGGCGTCAACTCACAAACAAGATCCCACAAACAACAGGTGGGAAAAGGCTGCCTAAATATGATCCCCAATCAGAGACAAACATAGACAGCTGCCTCTGATTGGGAACCATACCAGGCCAACATAGAAATGAAAAACTAGAATGTGCCAGCCTTGCCAGCTTGGCTAATCAAGTCTGAGGGCATCCTCTAAGGTAGAGCCACATGAGAACCATGAATGTCGATTCAAATTGGTCCCAGGCAGCCATCACAGAGAAAACAGGACATGGCATCCAGACTCACACTGACTTCAGCCAATGAGGTTTAAGAGAGCTTTAAAGGGGGCTCTAAGTGGATGTTATGTTGCTCCATTACGACATGCTCTGGCCTAATGCTGAAAGTGGTAGGAGTGTAAAAATATGTTGTTCTTTGGTTAACCCCATTAGTAACCGAAAGGTAGCCAGATTGACCATAATTATACATTCACAGGGTCCCGCTGTCAATAACGTTGATTGACATCGGACCAAAATGCAGGGTGATTTGGGGTCAAAAATCATCTTTATTTAACGTGAACTGTGTCAAAAAGCAATTAAGAAGACTGAAACAAAGGCTGAAGTCTATAGGCAGTGCTCAAGTCTAAGGCTACACACAAACAAGATCCCACAAACAACAGGTCTGTGAAAAGGCTGTGTCTAAATATGATCCCCAATCAGAGGCAAACATAGACAGCTGCCTCTGATTGGGAACTATAGGCCAACATAGAAATGAAAAACTAGAATACCCACCCTAATCACACCCTGACCTAACCAAATTGAGAAATAAAAGGATCTCTAAGGTCAGGGCGTGACACCCACAATGAATGTCGATTCAAATTGAATTGAGTGTTGGGCCACTAACCGAAAGGTAGCCTGTTGGTTAGGAGTGTTGGGCCACTGACCGTAAAGTAGCCTGTTGGTTAGGAGTGTTGGGCCAGTAACCGAAAGGTAGTCTGTTGGTTAGGAGTGTTGGGCCACTAACCGAAAGGTAGCCTGTTGGTTAGGAGTGTTGGGCCACTAACCGAAAGGTAGCCTGTTGGTTAGGAGTGTTGGGCCAGTAACCGAAAGGTAGCCTGTTGGTTAGGAGTGTTGGGCTGTGTCTAAAGGTAGCCTGTTGGTTAGAGCTGTAGGCCACTAACCTAGTCTAAAGGTAGCCAGATTGAATCCTAGTCGACAGGCTGTAAAAATGTGTTGTTCTTTCCTAGGCTGAGCAATGGTGTCTAAGGCTGTGTCTATAGGCTTTCACCAGGGTCAGGCTGTGTCTATAGGCTGTGTCTGATCCTGTGTCCTGACTGTGACTAGTCTATAGGCTGAGTCTATAGGCTGTGGATAGGCTGTGTCTAAAAACACATTTAAAATTCACACTATTAAAGGTTACTGTGTCTATAGGCTGTGTCTGTGTCTATAGGCTGAGTCTATAGGCTGTGTCTATAGGCTGTGTCTATAGGCTGTGTCTGTGTCTATAGGCTGTGTCTATAGGCTGTGTCTGTGTCTATAGGCTGTGTCTATAGGCTGTGTCTGTGTCTATAGGCTGTGTCTATAGGCTGTGTCTATGTCTATAGGCTGTGTCTATAGGCTGTGTCTGTGTCTATAGGCTGTGTCTAGTCTATAGGCTGTGTCTAGTCTATAGGCTGTGTCTAGTCTATAGGCTGTGTCTAGTCTAGTTTATACTCTCTCCCACCCTCACTCTGAATCTGACTCTCACTATGATTCTCACTTTTTCTCTCTGACTCTCCTTCTGACTCTCACTCTGACCCTGACTCTGACTCTCCCTCTCACTCTGAGCCAGACTCTCACTGTCACTCTGACCCTGACTCTGACTGTCATTCTGACCCTGACTCTCACTCTCCCTCTCCCTCTGACCCTGACCGTTGACTCTCACTGTCTCTCTGACCCTGACTCTCACTCTGACCCTGACCTGACCCTGACCCTGACTCTCCCTCTCCCTCTGACTCTGACCCTGACCCTTGACTCTCACTGTCACTCTGACTCTCACTCGGACTCTCCCTCTCACTCGGAGTCTCCCTCTCACTCAGAGTCTCCCTCTCACTCTGACTCTCCCTCTCACTCTGACTCTCCCTCTCACTCTGACTCTCACTCTCACTCTGACTCTCACTCTGTAGATGACTCTCACTGTCACTGACTCTGACCCTGACTCTCACTCTGACCCTGATTGCCACTGTCACTCTGTCCCTGACTCTCACTCTCACTGACCCTGACGCTCACTCTGACCCTGACTCTCCCTCTCCCTCTGACTCTGACCCTGACTCTCCCTCTCCCTCTGACTCTGACCCTGACCCTTGACTCTCACTGTCACTCTGACTCTCACTCGGACTCTCCCTCTCACTCTGACTCTCACTCTGTAGATGACTCTCACTGTCACTCTGACCCTGACTCTCACTCTGACCCTGACTCTCACTCTCCCCCGCCCTCTCACTCTGACCCTGACCCTGACTCTCACTCTGACCCTGATTCTCACTCTGACCCTGACCCTGACTCTCACTGTCACTCTGACCCTGACTCACTGTCACTCTGACCCTGACCCTCATTCTGACCCTGAGCTCTCTCACTCTCTCACCTGACTCTCACTCTCACCCTGACTCTCACTTTGACTCTCACTCTGACTCTCACTCCTGCTGTAACACATGAGAGGCGTGTTGCTATGGTGGGGGAAGATGTTCTGCCTCTTAAAGCCATTACACATCAGGTTAAGGCACCTTTCCCCAACACAGATATCACCTGTCCCTACCCAGATATCACCTGTCCCCGCCCAGATATCATCTTTACCTACCCAGACTTCCCCTTCCCCTACCCAGATATCACCTTCCCCTACACAGATATCACCTTCCCCTACCCAGATATTACCTTCCCCTACCCAGACTTCCCCTACCCAGATATCACCTTCCCCTACCCAGATATCACCTTCCCCTACCCAGATATCACCTTCCCCTACCCAGATATTACCTTCCCCTACCCAGATATTACCTTCCCCTACTCAGACTTCCCCTACCCAGACTTCCCCTACCCAGATATCACCTTCCCCTACCCAGATATTACCTTCCCCTACCCAGATATTACCTTCCCCTACCCAGACTTCCCCTACCCAGATATCATGTAAAACTTTTTGGTGGTTCCATGTAGAATCCTCTGTGTAAAGGGTTCTACCTGGAACTCAAAAGGGTTCTACCTGGAACCAAAAAGGGGTTTTCAAAGGGTTCTCCTATGAGGACAGCCAAGAACCCTTTTAGGTTCTAGATAGTACCTTTTTTCTAAGAGTGCCCTGGTAGTGTTTACAAAGCTGGTCTTACAGCTGCAGACCAATAGTGTTACATTCACTACAAATGGTTCAAATCCCGGCAGGGTGCTGTGTTGCAAAGACCTCAGAACTAAGAATGGGTTGCATCTGAGACGAGGAACAGATCACAAGCAACAGTACTTTCATCATTTCCACGTAGACCACTGTTAAAGAAAACAAAGTGTGGAAGTTCCGTTTGAGAAACATCCCTTTCTGGGTGTGACTGACAGTCATTCTCAGAGATGAATTAGATAGGGACACATGCTGAAGAGAGGATGCTGTAGGATAGGCCAAGTCTTTTATTTCATATGAAAACCAAAATAATACAAGGACGTTTAACATAGTAATTTAAGTTTGGCAGTGGCAGAAACAGAAAAATACACCCATTCTTTGTTGTTGTGATAATCATCATGCAAACTGGTCCACAGGGTGTATGTGTGTGTCTGATTGTGACACTAAAGCGGACGCCCTGGGGGCGTATTCATTACAGCCATTCTACTGCAAAACGTTTCTTAAACAGAACCAAATTGAACGAAACTGTGAGGCACCTACCTGAATTTGTTATAGTTTTTTTTTACTGTTTGGAATGGTGATTACACCCCTGCTATGTTCTAGCTGCTGTTAGATGCCATCCAAACTACATACCCCTGGTGGTCATACATGAAAACACCACAATGAAGACGGCATCTTCGAAAAATCTAAGTGGGGTACTTGGGACGTCCAACTCTGACGTCACACCATTACATTTTACAATTTAAACGGGTAAAATAAGGTTTAAGGTTGGGGTAAGAGTTGAGGTTAGGGTAAGAGTTGAGGTTAGGGTAAGGGTTGAGGTTGGGGTAATGGTTGAGGTCAGGGTAAGGGTTGAGGTCAGGGTAAGGGTTGAGGTCAGGGTAAGGGTTGAGGTCAGGGTAAGGGTTGAGGTTGGGGTAAGGGTTGAGGTCAGGGTAAGGGTTGAGGTCAGGGTAAGGGTTGAGGTTGGGGTAAGGGTTGAGGTTGGGGTAAGGGTTGAGGTCAGGGTAAGGGTTGGGGTAAGGGTTGAGGTTGGGGTAAGGGTTGAGGTCAGGGTAAGGGTTGAGGTTCAGGGTAAGGGTTGAGGTCAGGGTAAGGGTTGAGGTTAGGGTAAGGGTTGAAGTCAGGGTAAGGGTTGAGGTTAGGGTAAGGGTTGAGGTTAGGGTAAGGGTTGAGGTTAGGGTAAGGGTTGAGGTTAGGGTAAGGGTTGAGGTCAGGGTAAGGGTTGAGGTTAGGTTCTTTCCCTCCTTCTATCCCTCTCTCTCCCCCTCCCTCTCTCACTCTCTCGCTCTCTCTTCTCTCTGTCGTTCCGTTCCTGCTCCCAGCTGTTCCTATTCCCCTAATCATCATTTAGTCTTCCCACACCTGTTCCCGATCCTTTCCCCTGATTAGAGTCCCTATTTATTCCTTTGTGATCCGTTCCTGTCCCGTCGGTTCCTTGTATTGTATTCACCATGCTGTGATTGCGTTTCGCCCTGTCCTGTCGTGTTTTGTAAGGGTTGAGGTCAGGGTAAGGGTTGAGGTTAGGGTAAGGGTTGAAGTCAGGGTAAGGGTTGAGGTTAGGGTAAGGGTTGAGGTTAGGGTAATGGCTTGGTTTGGGGTGTATTAACATTTTTGAACCTTTATTTAACTAGGCAAGTCAGTTAAGAACACATCTTATTGACAATTGACTTATTGACTTTACTACTAAAGCCCATAGAAATGCATTGAATAACACATTTATAAACGGCAAAAAAAGACAGTCAAAAAATGTATCATGAGAATGAGGTTTTGAAGTGTCTGTCCTATATCTAGGAGATATAAAGAAAGCTTTACAAATGTAACCCCTTATTGTTGTTGGCATACTTCCATTCATTTGTATGGGTTACCTTTAGACGAGTCCCGTGAACACTTGTGGGGATCGTAGAGCAAAACAGAGAACACCATCGTGAGAGTTTTATCTTTCCTTAGACTGGACTGTACATCCGTTTTTGTGAGAAGAGCGGGATGTCTCCTGGTCTGACCAACAACGCTGTAGCTCTGCCACTTTCCACCTCAGATGCGGAAGAGCGACGGAGACGGATGCGGTGGATTGAGACGCACCCATGCAAAAAACGGATACCTCTAGTTTAAACTGACATATTTTGATGGTGATTTTTTATTTATTATTTTCATTAGATTGAATGATGTCAATAGACTCTTATTAATAAGGATTGCAACCCCGGGGCGGGACAAACTGGGTTAGGAAGGACAGGAGAGTTTACTGATCATAACAGCAGACAGACATGTATCTCTCTCCAGTCTCTCAATTGGACTAAGAATAGCATAGAGCCACTCACTCCCCTGGGAGACAGGGATGTCTCCTCTAATGGGAGACAGGGATTACTCCTCCCCTGGGAGACAGGGCTGTCTCCTCCCCAGGGAGACAGGGCTGTCTCCTCCCCAGGGAGACAGAGATTACTCCTCCCCAGTGAGACAGGGATATCACCTCTCCAGGGAGACAGGGATATCACCTCTCCAGGGAGACAGGGATGTCTCCTCCCCAGGGAGACAGGAATATCACCTCCCCAGGGAGACAGGGATGTCTCCTCCCCAGGGAGACAGGGCTATCTCCTCCCCAGGGAGACAGGGATGTCTCCTCCCCAGGGAGACAGGGATGTCTCCTCCCCAGGGAGACAGGGATGTCTCCTCTCCTGGGAGACAGGGATGTCTCCTCTCCTGGGAGACAGGGATGTCTCCTCTCCTGGGAGACAGGGATGTCTCCTCTCCTGGGAGACAGGGATGTCTCCTCTCCTGGGAGACAGGGATGTCTCCTCCCCTGGGAGACAGGGCTGGTGGTAGGGAAATGGGTTTTCAAAGGAAAATGCTTTATTTTTGATGAATCCTAATCAATTCCTTATTGACGCGTATGCATTCCTTAAGTGAAACTCATTTATCTAACAACTCAATTGCATAATATGAATCAATAAAATAGGGAAGGGTATTGTCTGACTGTCTTTGATTTGAAACACGAGGAAGCATCTGCTAGTTATCAAACAGTCCTAATTCAAGTCTAATCCATCCTTGATGAAGGGGTCCTTACTCAATTATACAGGGACTTGCCAAGCTAAATAAAGGTTCCATAAAAACATTTTTTTAAGTGTTAATGTGCAAATCAATTATGAGCACACACACTACAAATCACCACAGTTTTTAGTCAGGCATCTAGGAGGATGTCCAAGATCCTTGCTGGAGGGCCTTGAATCAAACAAAGCTCTCTCTTTGAGAAACGTTTGATAATCTGCCTTTATCTTCATACTTTTACTTTGAACTGGGGCTTCAAAGGAAATTGATGTTTCATTGTTGAAGCTTGAGAACGTGTTTGATAGGAACAGACAAAAAAGCCCATATTTTTCTGGAAACAATGGCTGCATGAGTATCAGAGTGATTATGTCGGAGTCATGATATTCCTCCTATCATTTCTTATGTAAGGGGACATGGTATTCCTGCTATCCTTTCTTATGTAGGGGGACATGGTATTCCTGCTATCCTTTCTTATGTAGGGGTCATGGTATTCCTCCTATAATTTCTTATGTAGGAGTCATGATATTCCTCTTATCATTTCCAATCCCTTTCCTCCTTCCTCTTTTCAGCATGTTCTGTTTCCTGGAGTGAGTGTGATCAGACTCATGGGTCAGCTGTTCCTATTTGGCTTCAGACCAGACAACTGATTCCCCTGAAAGCTATTTTCTCTCTCACTCTCTCTTCCCCCGACCCGCTCCTCTCCTCTCCTCCCCAGACCAGACAACTGATTCCCCTTCTCTCTCTCTCTCTCCCCTCCCCAAACAGCTGATTCCCCTGAAAGTTATTCTCACTCTCTTCCCCCCCCCCCCTCCCCAGACCAGACAGGTGATTCCCCTGAAAGCTATTCATATTTTCTCTCTCTCTGCACATGGGAGGCATTTGAGAATAAGGCCGTAAATGATATCACCCTCCCCTACCCAGATATCACCTTCCCCTACCCAGATATCACCCTCCCCTACCCATATATAACCTTCCCTACCCAGATATCACCTTCCCCTACCCAGATATCACCTTCCCCTACCCAGATATAACATTTACCTATCCCTACCCTGATATAACCTTCCCCTACCCAGATATAACCTTTACCTTCCCCTACCCAGATATAACCTTCCCCTACCCAGATATAACCTTTACCTTCCCCTACCCAGATATAATCTTCCCCTACCCAGATATAATCTTCCCCTACCCAGATATAACCTTCCCCTACCCAGATATAACCTTCCCCTACCCAGATATAACCTTTACCTTCCCCTACCCAGATATAACCTTCCCCTACCCAGATATAACCTTTACCTTCCCCTACCCAGATATAACCTTCCCCTACCCAGATATAACCTTTATCTTCCCCTACCCAGATATAACCTTTACCTTCTCCTACCCAGATATAACCTTTACCTTCCCCTACCCAGATATAACCTTCTCCTACCCAGATATAACCTTCCCCTACCCAGATATAACCTTCTCCTACCCAGATATAACCTTCCCCTACCCAGATATAACCTTTATCTTCCCCTACCCAGATATAACCTTTACCTTCCCCTACCCAGATATAACCTTTACCTTCCCCTACCCAGATATAACCTTTCCCTACCCAGATATAACCTTTATCTTCCCCTACCCAGATATAACCTTTACCTTCCCCTACCCAGATATAACCTTTCCCTACCCAGATATAACCTTCCCCTACCCAGATATAACCTTCCCCTACCCAGATATAACCTTTACCTTCCCCTACCCAGATATAACCTTCCCCTACCCAGATATAACCTTTACCTTCCCCTACCCAGATATAACCTTCCCCTACCCAGATATAACCTTTATCTTCCCCTACCCAGATATAACCTTTACCTTCTCCTACCCAGATATAACCTTTAC
The DNA here is from genome assembly GCF_021184085.1 of Oncorhynchus gorbuscha. Classification (NCBI taxonomy): domain Eukaryota; kingdom Metazoa; phylum Chordata; class Actinopteri; order Salmoniformes; family Salmonidae; genus Oncorhynchus; species Oncorhynchus gorbuscha. The sequence goes on along the minus strand of NC_060181.1, from coordinate 13,774,940 downwards.
CTTCCCCTACCCAGATATAACCTTCTCCTACCCAGATATAACCTTCCCCTACCCAGATATAACCTTCTCCTACCCAGATATAACCTTCCCCTACCCAGATATAACCTTTATCTTCCCCTACCCAGATATAACCTTTACCTTCCCCTACCCAGATATAACCTTTACCTTCCCCTACCCAGATATAACCTTTCCCTACCCAGATATAACCTTTATCTTCCCCTACCCAGATATAACCTTCTCCTACCCAGATATAACCTTCCCCTACCCAGATATAACCTTCTCCTACCCAGATATAACCTTCCCCTACCCAGATATAACCTTTATCTTCCCCTACCCAGATATAACCTTTACCTTCCCCTACCCAGATATAACCTTTACCTTCCCCTACCCAGATATAACCTTTCCCTACCCAGATATAACCTTTATCTTCCCCTACCCAGATATAACCTTTACCTTCCCCTACCCAGATATAACCTTTACCTTCCCATACCCTGACTGACTGAAGAAGATCAAGCACACTCCCATCACCTCCACCTTTCCTGTCCCGTTACCTTTGTCTTACTGGTAAAAAATATATTTGCAACAACATTAGACAGCAGCACGAGCAGCACTGCAGTCCACCACCGAGATGAAGGAGAGCTTTGAAATTAAATGTCCTACAGAGCCTGTGTGTGTGTGTGTCTGTGTGTTTCTGTGTGTGTCTGTGTGTGTGTCTGTGTGATAAATTGAGTCTTACACTCTTCCTCACTGCGGGATGTCTAACAGTTGTTTTTTAATACGAGGTGGGGATTCAGTTCTTAGAGATGATCCTTTTAACCCTGCGCTACAAAGACTTCTAACCACAGCCTCAGACACCAATGCTCCCACAGCTCACTGTACACTCCGATAGCGTCTGATGTGGCTTATTGTTTGTATTCTGAATGTGTGTTTGGCAGGCATGCCTTATTGCCTTGCCACTTACAGTAATACTGCTGGAGAGAAGGGGCAGTTTGATCTTGAACAACCCTGTGTAGTGTTCACACTCCATGTGCTAATTACGAGTGTTGGAAAACATTGCCCTCAAGTCTTACTCTGTTGATTTCAAACAGTCGGCATCATCTTAACTCCCTGAATGAATGATCATACAGCAATTGTAATCTGAATGACATGGTTTCTTTCCGTACTTGAAGTAGAGAAATATCTGGATCTTGAATGTACAGTATTCAGCTGGTATATCCTACAAACATTATGTAGCAAGTGCACGCTGAAAGATAAGATCTGAATGTGAATTTAATACACACTAAATACACAGTTTTAAAGATGCAGTAGAAGTCAAGTCTATGGTAGCAGCAGTAGAGACAGCAGTAGAGACAGCAGTAGAGAACAGTAGAGACAGCAGTAGAGACAGCAGTAGAGACAGCAGTGGAGACAGCAGTGGAGACAGCAGCGGAGACAGCAGTGGAGACAGCAGCGGAGACAGCAGTAGAGATAACAGTAGAGACAGCAGTAGAGACAGTAGTAGCGACAGTAGTAGCGACAGTAGTAGCGACAGTAGCAGAGACAGCAGTGGAGACAGCAGTAGAGAAAACAGTAGAGACTGTAGTAGAGACAGCAGTAGAGAAAACAGTAGAGAAAACTAGAGACTGTAGTAGAGACAGCAGTAGAGACAGCAGTAGACTGTAGGGACGACAGCAGTAGAGACATGTGTAGAGACAGCAGTAGAGACAGTAGTAAAGACAGTATTAGAGACAGCAGTAGACAGTAGTAGAGACAGCAGTGAAGACAGTAGTAGAGACAGCAGTGAAGAACGTAGTAGAGACAGCAGTGAAGACAGCAGTAGACTGTAGGGACGACAGCAGTAGAGACATGTGTAGAGACAGCAGTAGAGACAGCAGTAAAGACAGCAGTAGACTGTAATAGAGACAGAAGTAGACTGTAATAGAGATAGCAGTAAAGACAGCAGTAGACTGTAATAGAGATAGCAGTAAAGACAGCAGTAGACTGTAATAGAGATAGCAGTAAAGACAGCAGTAGACTGTAATAGAGATAGCACTAAAGACAGCAGTAGACTGTAATAGAGACAGCAGTAGATACAGCAGTAGACTGTAGTAGAGACAGCAGTAGAGACAGCAATAGAGACAGTAGCAGAGACAGAAATAGAGACAGCAGTGGAATGTAGTAGAGACAGCAGGAGAGACTGAAGTAGACTGTAGGAGAGACAGCAGTAGAGACAGCACTAGACTGTAGTAGAGATAGCAGTAGAGACTGAAGTAGACTGTAGTAGAGACAGCAGTAGAGACAGAAGTAGAGACAGCAGTAGACTGTAGTAGAGACAGCAGTGGAGACAGAAGTAGATTGTAGTAGAGGCAGCAGTAGAGACAGCGCAAGACTGTAGTAGAGACAGCAGTAGAGACTGAAGTAAACTGTAGTAGAGACAGCAGTAGAGACAGAAGTAGACTGTAGTAGAGACAGCAGTAGAGACCGCAGTAGACTGTTGTAGGGACAGCAGTAGAGACAGAATTAGACTGTAGTAGAGACAGCAGTAGAGACCGCAGTAGACTGTAGTAGAGACAGCAGTAGAGACAGAATTAGACTGTAGTAGAGACCGCAGTAGACAGCAGTAGAGACAGTAGCGGAAACAGCAGTAGAGGCAGCAGTAGAGGCAGCAGTAGAGACAGCGCAAGACTGTAGTAGAGACAGCAGTAGAGACTGAAGTAAACTGTAGTAGAGACAGAAGTAGACTGTTGTAGAGACAGCACTAGACTGTAGTAGAGACAGCACTAGACTGTAGTAGAGACAGTAGACAGTACCAGAAACAGCAGTAGACTGTAGTAGATACATTCGTAGAGGCAGCAGTAGAGACAGCACTAGACTGTCATAGAGACAGCACTAGACTGTAGTAGAGACAGCACCAGAGACAGCACTAGACTGTAGTAGAGACAGCACTAGACTGTAGTAGAGACAGTAGACAGTACCAGAAACAGCAGTAGACTGTAGTAGATACATTAGTAGAGGCAGCAGTAGAAACAGCACTAGACTGTCATAGAGACAGCACTAGACTGTGACAGCACTAGACTGTCGTAGAGACGGCACTAGAGACAGCAGTCAAGTTTATGGGAGAGGCTCTGTGCTGCACTAAGGTCATTAATTATCTACAGTACGTGAGGGGGCTTTTGGAGCACAGTGTTCTCTCTGCTGTCACTGGGCATTCAGCTGATAAGCTTGAACTAAATCCTCTCTGTCACACATACAGTACAACAGGATTGCTCCCCCCTTCTCTCTAGCCCTCTCCCTGTCAAACAACCCTGTGTTGTGTTCACACTTAAGAGTGTTGGAAAACATTACCCTCAAGTCTTACTCTGTTGAGTTCAAACAGGCTGCATCATTTCAACTCACTGAATGAATGACATACAACAATTGTCATTTGCTCTCTTTCTCCTCCCCTCTCTCTCCCTCTACCCGCCCTGCCCCTTTCTCAGTCTTTGGCATTCAGGTCTCTCCGGCTGAGAGGGCAGAATCATGGTAGAACGTGAGCGCGTTCAGCTCTGTAGTCAATTTGGGCTCGCAGGCGTGAGATTGAGACAACGCGTTAGTCCCAATCAGTATTCTGTGTCCTACTTCATACAGTTATGACTAATTCCACAGGGATGCGTGTTTCCGGTGCCTGAAGCCTTGGCCTAGTTCAGCTGAACTGCTTCAGCACACACTTCTCTGTTTGTCTGTCCAGTTCTACGGAGAGCCAGACCCCGTAATACCACAGTATTGGTCTACTGTACATGCAATGAGGTGACAGCCAGGTATGGCAGTGTCACTTGAGGTGAGGTCACGGAGAGACCATAGAGGGTCACCTAAAGGTCACAGAACACCACATCTCATAGATCCATACTATAGCCAGGGTCGGAGACAGGCTGTTGACCAGTCAAACCACCACATCACATAGCCAGGGTCAGAGACAGGGTCAGAGACAGGCTGTTGACCAGTCAAACAACCACATCACATAGCCAGGGTCAGAGACAGGGTCAGAGACAGGCTGTTGACCAGTCAAACAACCACATCACATAGCCAGGGTCAGAGACAGGGTCAGAGACAGGCTGTTGACCAGTCAAACCACCACATCACATAGCCAGGGTCAGAGACAGGGTCAGAGACAGGCTGTTGACCAGTCAAACAACCACATCACATAGCCAGGGTCAGAGACAGGGTCAGAGACAGGCTGTTGACCAGTCAAACCACCACATCACATAGCCAGGGTCAGAGACAGGCTGTTGACCAGTCAAACCACCACATCACATAGCCAGGGTCAGAGACAGGCTGTTGACCAGTCAAACCACCACATCACATAGCCAGGGTCAGAGACAGGCTGTTGACCAGTCAAACCACCACATCACATAGCCAGGGTCAGAGACAGGCTGTTGACCAGTCAAACCACCACATCACATAGCCAGGGTCAGAGACAGGGTGTTGACCTTTCTCTCTCTCTTTTAATAATAGGTATTTTAATAATAAGGGGCAGAGTGTTCGATTTGACTGCTGGGGGGCAGGGAGACCAAAACCACTGACAACTACCTTCCATTTTCAAGGGATTTTTAAATACATTATGATTATCTGGTTTTAATATCATCACATCTTGAAGAGCAAACTGAAATAAATTTGGTGGGATATGAAAGTAGCAGTGTTGTAGCCAGGCATCCCCAACAAAATGTCCCAAGAAAAAATAAAAGAAATTATTTATAAATATTTTGTCTCTTTGTTTCATAAATTTCTTTAAATTTGCAAGAGGCTGAATGTATCTCACAGGAGAAAGCACCCGAACAAGCATTCTGAGGGAGAGGCTGAATGTATCTCACAGGAGAAAGCACCCGAACAAGCATTCTGAGGGAGAGGCTGAATGTATCTCACAGGAGAAAGCACCCGAACAAGCATTCTGAGGGAGAGGCTGAATGTATCTCACAGGAGAAAGCACCCGAACAAGCATTCTGAGGGAGAGGCTGAATGTATCTCACAGGAGAAAGCACCCGAACAAGCATTCTGAGGGAGAGGCTGAATGTATCTCACAGGAGAAAGCACAATCACTCTGAGGGAGAGGCTGAATGAACAAGCATTCTGAGGAGAGGCTGAATGTATCTCACAGGAGAAAGCACCCGAACAAGCTCACAGGAGAAAGCACCGAACATGTATTCTGAGGGAGAGGCTGAATGTATCTCACAGGAGAAAGCACCCGAACAAGCATTCTGAGGGAGAGGCTGAATGTATCTCACAGGAGAAAGCACCCGAACAAGCATTCTGAGGGAGAGGCTGAATGTATCTCACAGGAGAAAGCACCCGAACAAGCATTCTGAGGGAGAGGCTGAATGTATCTCACAGGAGAAAGCACAAGCATTCTGAACAAGCATTCTGAGGGAGAGGCTGAATGTATCTCACAGGAGAAAGCACCCGAACAAGCATTCTGATCTCACAGGAGAAAGCACCGAACAAGGAGAGGCTGAATGTATCTCACAGGAGAAAGCACCCGAACAAGCATTCTGAGGGAGAGGCTGAATGTATCTCACAGGAGAAAGCACCAGAACAAGCATTCTGAGCGAGCGAGCAATCCGATGGTGTCTGGTTCAAACGAGTATGACATTGTTGCCGCCCGTAGCGTTGAACGCAAGGGAAGCCAGCAAGATTTTGATTTTTAAAAAGTATAAAATTAGCCAATCACTGTTGAGCTAAACTGAGCGAGCTCAACTGTGATTGGTCCTGGCTCACACAAAAAAAAAAGTGTCAAGGGAAGCCGGCTGGGATTTTGGCATCACTCCTATCAAAACCCATTGAGCGCATATGTCATTGACCGAAACAACTTGAATTGTTGCATCTTGTTATATTGTTGTTCTCTGGTGGCTGGCTAGCTAGCTAGCTAAAATGGACACTTTCCTAATTTAGCCATGGATGGAAATAGGGATTTGGACTTGTGGTATTACTTAATTTTTCATACTGCCCATTGATTATAACGACCATTCTGATCCAACTATTAATTCATACATTGTTGTGCCCCTGGCCTGAGAGGATGGATGTTCAATATGTAGCTAGATGTAGAAGGATAATGTTAACTACTTGATGTTGTCCATGAATGGAAGTTAAGCTAGCGAGCAAGCATTTTTTAGCCAGGTAACCTAGGATAACAACAAACTAAAAGCGTGTACTGTATGACAGAGTGATAGACCGTTTCGTCAACATGAAAGAGAGGAGGATGGCACTGGCGTCGGGTGAGTTGACATGTTTTTCAACTTGCACGAACGTGCACAGACACACGCGCACACAGCAAAATCTGCCCTAGCCCAGCCCTTACAAAAATGTACCATCGTACTATTATGGTACTTTCACTCATACCATGGTATAGTCTGAATCATGGAAATGTACTATGGGTTTAGCCTTGAAGTATGATGGTACTACCATGGTACTGCTATTGTGCCTAAATATTACCATGATATGGCATCATTCATACCATGGTATAGATCTGAAACATGGAAATGTACCATGGGTTTAGCTTTGAAGTATGATGTTGATGAGTGATGTTGCCGGAGGGGTTGGTTGCCGTCTTATTGTTTCTTAACCAACCATCCCGTTTTGCCTTCCGTCCTGCTAGCTAACGTTCACCCGCTGGAAATAAATGGAATGAACTGAAAGCACGTTTATCCTATCAACGGGACATAAGAGCAACGTCAACTCATCATTACCACCTCATCTCTTTCCGGCGCCGACAGAGATGGATGCAGTTTTTTATTTCTTATATTAGTACCCCAGGTAATCTTAGGTTTCATTACATACAGTCGGGAGGAACTAGTGAATATAAGAGCAACGTCAACTCACCATCATTACGACCAGGAATACCACTATGGCCACGTTTCTGATGAAGTCAGAGGCAGGCTACTATTGTTGGTCCTAGTTTGTAACATCACAGAAATGGGGAAATAATTAAATTAATAGTGCAGAGTTTTTGCTCATGTTTGGGTTCCCTGTGTTGCTAACCTGAAATGTGGGAGAATGTGAGGTACAGTACCTGTCAAGAATTTGGACACACCTAATCTTTCAAGTTTTTTACAATTTTTGTAAACTATTTTCTACATTGTAGAATAATAGTGAAGACCTCAAAACTATGACTTAACACAAAAGGAATCATGAAAGTACAGTGAAAAAACTACCATGGTACTATCATTGTTTTTCGTCACTACCATGGCAGGAAAATACCATGATATTTGCACCAGTAACATGGTATTTTCCTGGCGTGGTAGTGGCTAAAAAAAAACATTTTTTCATTGTACTGCCATGGTACATTTTTTGTAAGGGAGCCCATTTACTACATTGTTCTGCCAGGTAATCAGGCCAGTGGAGGAAAAAGTACACAATTGTCATATTTGAGTAAAAGTAAAGAGTGAAAGTCACCCATTAAAATACTGCTTGAGTAAAAGTTGAAAAAGTATTTGGTTTTAAATATACTTACAGTTGAAGTCAGAAGTTTACATACACTTAGGTTGGAGTCATTAAAACTAATTTTTCAACCATTCCAAAAATGTCTTGTTAACAAACTATAGTTTTGGCAAGTCGGTTAGGACATCTACTTTGTGCATGACACAAGTCATTTTTCCAACAATTGTTAACAGACAGATTATTTCACTTCTAATTCACTGTATCACAATTCCAGTGGGTCACAAGTTTACATACACTAAGTTGACTGTGCCTTTAAACAACTTGGAAAATTCCAGAAAATTATGTCATGGCTTTAGAAGCTTCTGATAGGCTAATTGACATCATTTGAGTCTATTGGAGGTGTACCTTTGGATGTATTTCAAGGCCTACCTTCAAACTCAGTGCCTCCTTGTTTGACATCATGGGAAAATCAATAAGAAATCAGCCAAGACCTCAGAAAAAGAATTGTAGACCTTCAGAAGTCTGGTCCATCCTTGGGAGCAATTTCCAAACGCCTGAAGGTACCATGTTCATCTGTACAGCCAATAGTACGCAAGTATAAACACCATGGGACCACGCAGCCGGCATACTGCTCAGGAAGAAGACGCGTTCTGTTCTGTCTCTTAGAGATGAACATACTTTGGTGCTAAAAGTGCAAATCAATCCCAGAACAACAGCAAAGGACCTCGTGAAGATGCTGGAGGAAACGAGTACAAAATGATCTATATCCACAGTTGAACGAGTCCTATATCGACATAACATGAAAGGCCGCTCAGCAAGGAAGAAGCCACTGCTCCTTCACAAAGCCCTGACATCAATCCAATTGAACATTTGTGTGCAGAACTGAAAAAGTGTGTGTGAGCAAGGAGGTCTACAAACCTGACTCAGTTACACCAGCTCTGTCAGGAGGAATGGGCCAGAATTCACCCAACTTATTGTGGGAAGCTTGTGGAAGGCTACCCGAAACGTTTGACCCAAGTTAAACAATTTACAGGCAATGCTACCAAATACTAATTGAGTGTATGTAAACTTCTGACCCACTGGGATTGTGATGAAGGAAATAATAACTGAAATAAATTATTCTCTCTACCAATATTCTGACATTTCACATTCTTAAAATAAAATGGTGATCCTAACTAACCTAAAACCGGGAATTTTTACTTGGATTTAAATGTCAGGAATTGTGAAAAACTGGAGTTTAAATGTATTTGGCTAAGGTGTATGTAAACTTCTGACTTCAACTGTATGTATCAAAGGTACATGTAATTGCAAAAATGTCCTTACGTAAGTATCAAAAGTAAAAGTGTAAATTTATTTCAAATTCCTTATATTAAGCAAACCTTATTTTTCAGATAGCCAAGGGCACACTCCAACACTCATTTACAAACTAAGTATTTGTGTTTAGTGAGTCTGCCAGATCAGAGGCAGTAGATAAACAGGGATGTTCTCTTGATAACCGTGTGAATTTGACCATTTTCCTGTCCTGCTAAGCATTCAAAATGTAACGAGTACTTTTGGGGGTCAGGGAAAATTACTTTATTTTCTTTCGGAATGTAGTGAAGTAAAAGTAAAAGTTGGCAAAAAATATAAATAGTATAGTGAAGTACAGACACCCCAAAAAACTAGTAGTACTTTAAAGTATTTTTTACTTAAGTACTTTACACCACTGACAGCAGCCCTACTTGGCAGTGCCATATTCAGTAGAATGGTGTAATCCCCTCGCTTTACTACAGGATCCTCTACCATTTCAATTAAACCTTCACAGATCTCCCCCACGTGATAGAAGTCTAATTAAATAGCACTGCTGGTCAACTGGCTCTGACAGACACTGACACCGAGTGTCATTCCAACTGCCTTTAGTTTTAGATATGACATTGGTTTCACTAACTAACCTGGCACTAAGAGTACCTGTCAGCTGTATAATGGTTCTCACTAACTAACCTGGCACTAACAGTACCTGTCAGCTGTATAATGGTTCTCACTAACTAACCTGGCACTAACAGTACCTGTCAGCTGTATAATGGTTCTCACTAACTAACCTGGCACTAACCTTCTAGCTGTTCAATGATTCTGACTAACTAACTTCTACCTTGAATGTTAGGAAATGGGGTGGGTAAACCGATCCTAGACCTGTTTGAGGGTAACTTCTACCCGGAGCAGGGCACGTGCCACAGCGGTGTGCCTCTGAGTGGAGGTCGTTGAAGTGACACTACACTGCGGTTGTTGCCATGGCATCGCCCCCCATGGAGGCACCCTGGGTATCAGAGCTCTGTGTGGATCTGTACCAGGACCACTTCCTTCCTCACAGTCACATCACAGCATACACCAACAAGCAGCCAGCAGCCCTGTGCCTAAGCCAAAAGCTGGCTTCGTGACTTGATCCCAGACGCTCCTTCAGTTCTAGCTCCTCCCTCCAGCAGAGATAATCAAGTTATTACATTCCAATGCAATCACAGCACTCTACTCTATCAACATATACACACACACACACACACACACACACACACACACACACACACACACACACACACACACACACACACACACACACACACACACACACACACACACACACACACACACACACACACACACACACACACACACGTATGTAAACATAGCCTGAAAGTACATCTCTATATTAATGTGAAGGAGAAACAGTGACACAAAAGCACACTCAACATGGATGGCCATCAGAACATTACATATATCCAACAACAGTCCAGTCTGAGTTACAGTGGGGGTGACAGGAAGGCAGAACACCAGATATGTGTATAGAGCACCTCTAACTGCTCTTTATTAGATAAGACAGCAGACTCCCCCACTACATCCCTGTACAACCAGACTCCACCACTACATCCCTGTACAACCAGACTCCACCACTACATCACAGTACAACCAGACTCCCCCACTACATCCCTGTACAACCAGACTCCACCACTACATCACAGTACAACCAGACTCCACCACTACATCACAGTACAACCAGACTCCACCACTACATCACAGTACAACCAGACTCCACCACTACATCACAGTACAACCAGACTCCACCACTACATCACAGTACAACCAGACTCCACCACTACATCCCTGTACAACCAGACTAGACCACTACATCACAGTACAACCAGACTCCACCACTACATCACAGTACAACCAGACTCCACCACTACATCCCTGTACAACCAGACTCCCCCACTACATCCCTGTACAACCAGACTCCCCCACTACATCACAGTACAACCAGACTCCACCACTACATCACAGTACAACCAGACTCCACCACTACATCCCTGTACAACCAGACTCCACCACTACATCACAGTACAACCAGACTCCACCACTACATCACAGTACAACCAGACTCCACCACTACATCACAGTACAACCAGACTCCACCACTACATCCCTGTACAACCAGACTCCACCACTACATCACAGTACAACCAGACTCCACCACTACATCACAGTACAACCAGACTCCACCACTACATCACAGTACAACCAGACTCCCCCACTATATCCCTGTATAACCAGACTCCACCACTACATCACAGTACAACCAGACTCCCCCACTACATCCCTGTACAACCAGACTCCACCACTACATCCCTGTACAACCAGACTCCACCACTACATCCTTTATCTCCAGACTACACCACTACATCCCTGTATAACCAGACTCCACCACTACATCAATTTATATCCAGACTAAACAGCTATAATCATTTATCTCCAGACTCCACCACTATATTCCTGTATAAACGGACTACACCACTACACTACATCCCTGTATAAACAGACTACACCACTAAACTACATCCCTGTACAACCAGACTCCACCACTACATCCCTGTATAACCAGACTACACCACTAAATCTACATCCCTGTACAACCAGACTACACTACTACATCTCTTTATCTCCAGACTAAACCACTACAACCCTGTATAACCAGATCCACCACTACATCCTATTATCTCCAGAATCCACCACAACATCCCTTTATCTCCAGACTACACCGCTATATCCCTGTAAATCCAGACTCCACCACTACATCCCTGTACAACCAGACTACACCACTACATCCCTGTACAACCAGACTCCACCACTACATCCCTTTATCTCCAGACTACACCACTACATCCCTGTATAACCAGACTCCCCCACTAAATCTACATCCCTGTACAACCAGACTCCACCACTACATCAATTTATATCCAGACTAAACAGCTACACTACATCCCTGTATAACCAGACTCCACCACTACACTACATCCCTGTATAACCAGACTCCACCACTACATCCCTGTACAACCAGACTCCACCACTACATCCCTGTATAACCAGACTGCACCACTACATCCCTGTATAACCAGACTGCACCACTACATCCCTGTACAACGACTACACCACTACATCCCTATATCTCAAGACTACACCACTACATCCCTATATCTCCAGACTCCACCACTACATCCCTATATCTCCAGACTACACCACTATATCCCTGTACAACCAGACCACACCAATACATTCCTGTACAACCAGACTCCACCACTACATCCCTTTATCTCCAGACTCCACCACTACACTACATCCCTGTATAACCAGGCTACACCACTACATCCCTGTATAACCAGACTCCACCACTAAATCTACATCCCTGTACAACCAGACTCCACCACTACATCCTTTATCTCCAGACTAAACAGCTACAATCATTTATCTCCAGACTCCACCACTATATCCCTGTATAAAAAGACTACACCACTACACTACATCCCTGTATAAACAGACTACACCACTACATCCCTGTATATCCAGACTCCACCACTACATCCCTGTACAACCAGAATTCACCACAACATCCCTGTATAACCAGACTCCACCACTATATCCCTGTACAACCAGACTACACCACTACATCCCTGTATAACCAGACTCCACCACTACATCCCTGTATAACCAGACTACACCACTACATCCCTGTATAACCAGACTCCACCACTACATCCCTGTATAACCAGACTACACCCCTACATCCCTATACAACCAGACTCTACCACTACATCCCTGTATAACCAGACTACACCACTACATCCCTGTATAACCAGACTACACCACTAAATCTACATCCCTGTATAACCAGACTCCACCACTACATCCCTGTATAACCAGACTCCACCACTACATCCCTGTATAACCAGACTACACCATTAAATCTACATCCCTGTACAACCAGACTACACCACTACATCCCATTATCTCAAGACTCCACCACTACATCCCTTTATCTCCAGACTACACCACTACATCCTATTATCTCCAGACTAAACCACTACATCCCTGTATAACCAGACTCCACCACTACATCCTATTATCTCCAGAATCCACCACTACATCCTATTATCTCCAGACTCCACCACTACATACCTTTATCTCCAGACTACACCACTATATCCCTGTATAACCAGACTCCACCACTACATCACTGTACAACCAGACTCCACCACTACACTACATCCCTGTATAACCAGACTACACCACTACATCCCTTTATCTCCAGACTCCACCACTACATCCCTTTATCTCCAGACTCCACCACTACATCCCTTTCTATCCAGACTCCACCACTACATCCCTGTACAACCAGACTCCACCACTACATCCCTGTATAACCAGACTCCAACACTACATCTACATCCCTGTATAACCAGACTCCACCACTACATCCCTGTATAACCAGACTCCACCAAATCAAATCAAATGTATTTATATAGCCCTTCGTACATCAGCTGATATCTCAAAGTGCTGTACAGAAACCCAGCCTAAAACCCCAAAAAGCAAGCAATGCAGGTGTAGCAATGCAGTACATCATATTATCTCCAGACTACACCACGACATCCCTGTACAACCAGACTCCACCACTACATCCCTTTATCTCCAGACTACACCACGACATCATATTATCTCCAGACTACACCACTACATCCCTTCATCTCCAGACTACACCACGACATCATATTATCTCCAGACTACACCACTACATCCCTTCATCTCCAGACTCCACCACCATACTCCTTTATCTCCAGACTCCACCACTACATCCTATTATCTCCAGACTACACCACTATATCCCTTTATCTCCAGACTCCACCACTATACTCCTTTATCTCCAGACTCCACCACTCTAGCTCTCAGGGGACATCTAATGGCTGGGTATGTCTAACACAAGGCTCCATGACAGAATATATGAGCTATACCCATTAACATGGACTATAACTCCTGAGTGTTCGTGTCTCCAGAACTATTTCACAGCACTGTATGTCCAGTTACAGCACTCAATCTGCTGACTGACTGACTAATGGCTTCATCTGTGTGCTCCGTTTCACAGGAAGTGCATACACAGTGCATACTAAACGAGCAGCAAGAAGCCTCTCTCTACTCACTCAGAGCCCATAGACACAGTCACACACACACACACACACACACACTACTACTCACTGCTGAACTCCCTGTGGCGGGCCCGGGCCCTCCAGGGCCGGTTGCGGATCCAGTGCAGCAGTCTAGACAGTTCCATGGCCTGGTGCCAGCAGTGTGCCGTGGTCCAAGTCATTCACCATCCACCTCACCATCACCCGGTGCGCTAGGCTGCCTCACCCCAGAGACAGGAGCTCATCCCTGGGATGTAGTGGACCGTTTCGGAGCCTATCCCTGGCAGTCTCTGGTGCTGGAAAAGCTACCTGCTAGGATATGAAGCTGATATGGATCTCCGAGTCAGACTGACTGACTGGCTGGTCTGCTTGTTTACAGCCTGTTCTGGCGCTACCAGGGAGTCTAGTGAGAATACTGTGATGGTGTGGATGGTCTCTCAGCTCTGTCTTTAATTCATGAGTCAGTGGAACCCAACTCCCTGGGCTGGGCGGGAGGCTCAGGGACACAGAGAGAAACACACACACTCCCCAGGCCTCAGCACCTATCGACGGGCTGCATCTGAGACAAGGAAAGGAGTTGCACACCCTGCTGAAACCTGACCCACTACCATCCTGTACACACCTGAAGGGAGGGGTGAGGACAAGAGAAACAGCAGTCATGCAAACACACTCATACTAACTCATACACACAAACACACTCCTACTAACTCATACACACAAACACACTCCTACTAACTCATACACACAAACACACTCCTACTAACTCATACACACAAACACACTCCTACTAACTCATACACACAAACACTCTCATACTGACTCATACACACAAACACACTCCTACTAACTCATACACACAAACACACTCCTACTGACTCATACACACAAACACACTCATACTGACTCATACACACAAACACTCTCATACTGACTCATACACACAAACACTCTCATACTGACTCATACACACACTCATACTAACTCATACACACAAACACACTCCTACTGACTCATACACACAAACACACTCATACTAACTCATACACACAAACACTCTCATACTGACTCATACACACAAACACACTCATACTAACTCATACACACAAACACACTCCTACTGACTCATACACACAAACACACTCATACTAACTCATACACACAAACACTCTCATACTGACTCATACACACAAACACACTCCTACTAACTCATACACACAAACACTCTCATACTGACTCATACACACAAACACACTCCTACTAACTCATACACACAAACACTCTCATGTTGACTCATACACACAAACACACTCATACTGACTCATACACACAAACACTCTCATACTGACTCATACACACAAACACTCTCATACTGACTCATACACACACTCATACTAACTCATACACACAAACACACTCCTACTGACTCATACACACAAACACACTCATACTAACTCATACACACAAACACTCTCATACTGACTCATACACACAAACACACTCATACTAACTCATACACACAAACACACTCCTACTGACTCATACACACAAACACACTCATACTAACTCATACACACAAACACTCTCATACTGACTCATACACACAAACACACTCATACTAACTCATACACACAAACACACTCCTACTAACTCATACACACAAACACACTCCTACTAACTCATACACACAAACACACTCCTACTGACTCATACACACAAACACACTCATACTAACTCATACACACAAACACTCTCATACTGACTCATACACACAAACACACTCATACTGACTCATACACACACTCATACTAACTCATACACACAAACACACTCCTACTGACTCATACACACAAACACACTCATACTAACTCATACACACAAACACTCTCATACTGACTCATACAAACACTCATACTAACTCATACACACAAACACACTCCTACTGACTCATACACACAAACACACTCATACTAACTCATACACACAAACACTCTCATACTGACTCATACACACAAACACACTCATACTAACTCATACACACAAACACACTCATACTAACTCATACACACAAACACACTCCTACTGACTCATACACACAAACACACTCATACTAACTCATACACACAAACACTCTCATACTGACTCATACACACAAACACACTCATACTAACTCATACACACAAACACTCTCATACTGACTCATACACACAAACACACTCCTACTAACTCATACACACAAACACACTCCTACTGACTCATACACACAAACACTCTCATACTGACTCATACACACAAACACTCTCATACTGACTCATACACACAAACACACTCATACTGACTCATACACACAAACACACTCATACTGACTCATACACACTCATACTGACTCATACACACAAACACTCTCATACTGACTCATACACACAAACACTCTCATACTGACTCATACACACAAACACTCTCATACTGACTCATACACACAAACTGACTCATACACACAAACACACTCATACTGACTCATACACACAAACACACTCATACTGACTCATACACACAAACACTCTCATACTGACTCATACACACAAACACACTCATACTGACTCATACACACAAACACACTCATACTGACTCATACACACTCATACTGACTCATACACACAAACACTCTCATACTGACTCATACACACAAACACTCTCATACTGACTCATACACACAAACACTCTCATACTGACTCATACACACAAACTGACTCATACACACAAACACACTCATACTGACTCATACACACAAACACACTCATACTGACTCATACACACAAACACTCTCATACTGACACACACACACACACACACACACACACACACACACACACACACACACACACACACACACACACACACACACACACACACACACACACACACACACACACACACACACACACACACACACACACACACACACTCATACTAACTCATACACATAAACACACTCATACTGACTCACACACACATACACACTCATACTGACATACACACACAAACACACTCATACTGACTCATACACACAAACACACTCATACTAACTCATACACACAAACACTCTCATACTGACTCATACAAACACTCATACTAACTCATACACACAAACACACTCCTACTGACTCATACACACAAACACACTCATACTAACTCATACACACAAACACTCTCATACTGACTCATACACACAAACACACTCATACTAACTCATACACACAAACACACTCATACTAACTCATACACACAAACACACTCATACTAACTCATACACACAAACACTCTCATACTGACTCATACACACAAACACACTCATACTAACTCATACACACAAACACTCTCATACTGACTCATACACACAAACACACTCCTACTAACTCATACACACAAACACACTCCTACTGACTCATACACACAAACACTCTCATACTGACTCATACACACAAACACTCTCATACTGACTCATACACACAAACACACTCATACTGACTCATACACACAAACACACTCATACTGACTCATACACACTCATACTGACTCATACACACAAACACTCTCATACTGACTCATACACACAAACACTCTCATACTGACTCATACACACAAACACTCTCATACTGACTCATACACACAAACTGACTCATACACACAAACACACTCATACTGACTCATACACACAAACACACTCATACTGACTCATACACACAAACACTCTCATACTGACTCATACACACAAACACACTCATACTGACTCATACACACAAACACACTCATACTGACTCATACACACTCATACTGACTCATACACACAAACACTCTCATACTGACTCATACACACAAACACTCTCATACTGACTCATACACACAAACACTCTCATACTGACTCATACACACAAACTGACTCATACACACAAACACACTCATACTGACTCATACACACAAACACACTCATACTGACTCATACACACAAACACTCTCATACTGACACACACACACACACACACACACACACACACACACACACACACACACACACACACACACACACACACACACACACACACACACACACACACACACACACACACACACACACACACACACACACACACTCATACTAACTCATACACATAAACACACTCATACTGACTCACACACACATACACACTCATACTGACATACACACACAAACACACTCATACTGACACACTCACACTCATACTAACTCATACACACAAACACACTTATACTGACATACACACTATACAGGACCTACTGCACTGTCATCACAAATAAACACAGAAGATCATCTTCAGGGCTTCAGGACGAGTTGACATGTACCTTGCCCACAACCCAATGACCATGCAAATCCATCATGTGCTTGCTTTGAGATGTATGTTGCACTAGAGGGACCTCTAGTGGATGACCCTGTCATTGCATGTTATTTATCATCACTTCTTATACTGTAACTAAGCCTAGTTTTGCAAGCCATACTCAGAGGCTCCATACGTCTGGCTGGAGAGACTAAAATAGAAAGTTGGTATCGATATCAAAAAGCATGACACTTCCAGTGTCTCCGCTCAGCTTCAGGTCATTCAAACATCTCTAAAACACATCTCAGAACTGTCTATTTTCACATCTTTACTTCATTTTGATTCCACGTCACGTATCTGAATTATTTAACACCACAAAGTATATCTCTTTGCATTATAAAGCTTGTCTGTCATTTGGTGCACTGTACATTTCTCCATCATAAAATCTAACTAATTCAAACGGAACAAAGCAGACTGACAGTAAGACTCAAACTGGAATAATGACTCAACATGTACACATCAACAGGACCATTACAGAACCTCTACTAGGAGTGACTAGAACTTGACCATCAATGGACCATATACTGTAGATAGATACAATAAGCCACAACATATTGACCACAACCAGCTGTATAGGATTGAATGGCAAGACTGTAACATGGACAACTTGAGCAAACGGAATAGGAATGCAATGAAAGAATGGAATGAGAACACTTCAGTGAAATGATCTAAAGGACGAGGTGATGGGTACATAAGGGACTGGTATGAGAGGAAATGATCTGAAGGATGAGGTGATGAGTATAAGGGACTGGTATGAGAGGAAATGATCTGAAGGATGAGGTGATGAGTATAAGGGACTGGTATGAGAGGAAATGATCTGAAGGATGAGGTGATGAGTATAAGGGACTGGTATGAGAGGAAATGATCTGAAGGACGAGGTGATGAGTATAAGGGACTGGTATGAGAGGAAATGATCTGAAGGATGAGGTGATGAGTATAAGGGACTGGTATGAGAGGAAATGATCTGAAGGATGAGGTGATGAGTATAAGGGACTGGTATGAGAGGAAATGATCTGAAGGATGAGGTGATGAGTATAAGGGACTGGTATGAGAGGAAATGATCTGAAGGATGAGGTGATGAGTATAAGGGACTGGTATGAGAGGAAATGATCTGAAGGACGAGGTGATGGGTATAAGGGACTGGTATGAGAGGAAATGATCTGAAGGATGAGGTGATGAGTATAAGGGACTGGTATGAGAGGAAATGATCTGAAGGATGAGGTGATGAGTATAAGGGACTGGTATGAGAGGAAATGATCTGAAGGACGAGGTGATGAGTATAAGGGACTGGTATGAGAGGAAATGATCTGAAGGATGAGGTGATGAGTATAAGGGACTGGTATGAGAGGAAATGATCTGAAGGATGAGGTGATGAGTATAAGGGACTGGTATGAGAGGAAATGATCTGAAGGATGAGGTGATGAGTATAAGGGACTGGTATGAGAGGAAATGATCTGAAGGATGAGGTGATGAGTATAAGGGACTGGTATGAGAGGAAATGATCTGAAGGATGAGGTGATGAGTATAAAGGACTGGGAGGTAGGTTTCCATATGCACCGTGCAATGCATTTGTTTGACATGAACATTTAGACAGTAACTGACTAGACTGGGCGCCCGCAACCATTCTGCATCTTCCACGTAATACATCTTGTGCATTACAACTACATAGAAGGCTGCACAATAATATTTAAAACAAATAGCCTCCATTTGGTCTGACAGATCACACATTGACAAAAGGTGAAAACCATTCTCTGTCTATTATATACAGCATAGTACTTAGATGAACCAGTGACAAGCTGTACACCACTGATTTCCTTTTCCCCCATGTTAGAGATTCAATTCAAATCCAATTGAAATTCAGAAGTTTTCAAACACCCAAATATAACATTCCTACTAAAAGATCCCAGTGCACCAGTACTAAAGATTGAGGCAGAAATGCCTACGTTGTTCTGTAAAGTGATGGTCCTTTTAAAGTGATGATCGATCATTGTGAAGTTAAACTTTAGCCATGCAAAGGAACATGCTTTACATATACAGTGCATTCGGAAAGTATTCAGACCCCTTGACCATTTCGACGTTTTGTTACGTACCAACCGTATTCTAAAAAGGATTAAATAAATAAAAAATCCTCATCTATCTACACACAATACATTTTTGCATCTAAGCAAGTCAGTCAAGAACAAATTCTTATTTACAATGACGGCCTACCAAAAGGCAACAGGCCTCCTACTGCGGGAACGGGGGCTGGGATTAAAAATTCTAATATAGGACAAAACACACATCATGACAAGAGAGACACCACCACACTACATAAAGAGAGACCTAAGAAAACGACATAGCATAGCAAGGCAGCAACACATGACAACACAGCATGGTAGCAACACCACACGACAACAAAATGATAACAGCACAACATGGTAGCAGCACAAAACATAGTACAAACATTATTGGGCACAGACAACAGCACAAAGGGCAAGAAGATAGAGACAACAATACATCACACAAATCAGCCACAACTGTCAGTAAGTGTGTCCATGATTGAGTCTTTGAATGAAGAATGTGACTGGCAGAATAGGTGTTGTATGTGGAGGATGAGGGCTGCAGTAGATATCTCAGATAGGGGGTGTGAGGCCTAAGAGGGTTTTATAAATAAGCATCAACCAGTGGGTCTTGTGACGGGTATACAGAGATGACCAGTTTACAGAGGAGTGCAGTGATGTGTCCTATAAGGAGCATTGGTGGCAAATCTGATAGCTGAATGGTAAAGAACATCTAGCCGCTCGAGAGCACCCTTACCTGCTGATCTAGAAAATAATTTTCCATAATCTAGTATGGGTAGGATGGTCATCTGAATCAGCATTAGTTTGGCAGCTGGGGTGAAAGAGGAGCGATTACAATAGAGGAAACCAAGTCTAGATTGAACTTTAGCCTGCAGCTTTGATATGTGCTGAGAGAAGGACAGTGTACCATCTAGCCATACTCCCAAATATTTGTATGAGGTGACTACCTCAAGCTCTAAACACTCAGAGGTAGTAATCACACCTGCGGGGAGAGGGGCATTCTTCTTACCAAACCACATGACCTTTGTTTTGGAGGTGTTCAGAACAAGGTTAAGGGCAGAGACAGCTTGTTGGACACTAAGAAAGCTTTGATGTAGAGTGTTTGTTAACACAAAGTCCTTGGAGGGGCCAGCTGAGTATAAGACTATCATCTGCATATAAATGGAAGAGGGAGCTTCCAACTGCCTGAGATATGTAGTTTATGTAAATTGAGAAGAGTTTGCGGCCTAGGATTCAGCCTTGGGGTACTCCCTTGGTGACAGGCAGTGGCTGAGACAGCAGATGTTCTGACTTTATACACTGCACTCTTTGAGAGAGGTAGTTAGCAAACCAGCCCAAAGACCCCTCAGAGACACCAACACTCCTTAGCCAGCCCACAAGAATGGAATGGTCTACCGTATCAAAACTTTGGCCAAGTCAATAAGAATAGCTGCACATTATTGTTTAGAATCCAGGGCAATGGTGACATCATTTAGGACCTTTAAGGTTGCAGTGACGCATGCATAACCTGAGCGGAAACCAGATTTCATTCCAGAGAGAAAACTACAGACATCAAGAAAGCCAGTCGGTTGATTATTGACTAGTTTTCCATCACTTTTGATAAGCAGGGCATAATAGACATTGTCCTGTAACAGTTAGGATCAGCTTGATTTCTCCCATTAAATAAAGGACGCACGGTGGCTGCCTTCCAAGCAATGAGAACTTCCCCATAGAGGAGAGAGGTTAAAAAGGTCAGAGACAGGCCAGGCAATGATAGGGGCTGCAACCTTATAGAAGAAAGGATCTAAACCATCTGCCCCAGATGTTTTTTGGAGGTCAAGTTTAAGGAGCTCCTTTAGCCCCTCAGACTCAGTGACTGGCTGCAGGGAGGAACTTTGCAGCGGGGCAGGGGAAAAGAGGGAGGAGCATCGGGGCTAGTCGCATTAGAAGGGGTGGGAGATGAGGACATGTTGGACGGGCAATGAGGCATGGCTGAGTCAAATAGGAATCCGGACTTAATGAGGTGGTGATTAAAGAGCTCAGCCATGTGCTCCTTGTCAGTAACAACCACATCAACATTAAGGGACATGGGCAGCTGTGAGGAGGAGGGTTTATTCTCCAGGTCTTTAACCATTTTCCAGAACTTCTTTGGGTTAGAAAATACAAATAAAAAACAGAAATACCTTATTTGCATAAGTGTACAGACCCTTTGCTATGAGACTCGAATTTGAGCTCAGGAACATCCTGTTTCAATGGATCATCTTTGAGATGTTTCTATAACTTGATCGGAGTCCAGCTGTGGTAAATTCAATTGATTGGACATGATTTGGAAAGGTACAACCTGTCTATGTAAGGTTCCACAGTTGTCAGAGCAAAATCCAAGCCATAAGGTCGAAGGAATTGTCCGTAGAGCTCCAAGACAGGATTGTGTCGAGGCACAGATCAGGGGAAGGGTACCAAAAATGTCTGCAGCATTGAATGTCCCCAAGAACACAGTGGCCTCCATCATTCTTAAACGGAAGAAGTTTGGAACCACCAAGTTTCTTCCTAGAGCTGGCCGCCCGTCCAAACTGAGCAATCGGGGGAGAAGGGCCTTGGTCAGGGAGGTGACCAGGAACCCAATGGTCACTCTGACAGAGTTCCAGAGTTCCTCTGTGGAGATGGGAGAACCTTCCAGATAGACAATCATCTCTGCAGCACTCCACCAATCAGGCCTTTATGGTAGAGTGGCCAGATGTAAGCTTCCCCTCAGTAAAAGGCACATGGAGTTTACCAAAAGGCACCTAAAGGACTCTCAGGTCATGAGAAACAAGATTCTCTGGTCTGATGAAACCAAGATTGAACTCTTTGCCCTGAATGCCAAGCTTCATGTCTAGAGGAAACCTGGCACCATCCCTACGGTGAAGCATGGTGGTGGCAGCATCATGCTGTGGGGATGTTTTTCAGCGGCAGGGACTGGGAGACTAATCTGGATCGAGGGAAAAATGAACAAAGCAAAGTACAGAGAGATCCTTGATGAAAAACAGCTCCAGAGTGGAACAACGACCTGAAACAGGTGGCTTCAGGACAAGTCTCTGAATATGCTTGAGTGGCCCAGCCAGAGCTTGGGTGTGAACCCTATCGAATGTCTCTGGAGAGACCTGAAAATAACTGTTCAGTGATGCTCCCCATTCGACCTGACAGAGTTTGAGAGGCTCTTCAGAGGAGAATGGGAGAAACTCCCCAAATACAGGTGTGGCAAGCTTGTACCATTCCCAAGAAGACTCGAGGCTGTAATCGCTGCCGAAGGTGCTTCAACACAGTACTGAGTAAGAGTCTGAATACTTAATGTAAATGTGATATTTCAGTATTTTCTTTGTATAGTTTATGCTTTGTCATTAAAGGAGTATGATGTGTAGATTGATGAGGGGAAATAAACAATTTAATCCATTTTAAAATAAGGATATACTGTAACTAAATGTGGAAAAGGTCAAGGGGTCTGAATACATTCCGAATGTACTGTAGATCTATACATCCTGTAAGCTAGGAAACACCAACAAGGATGACCTTTCAAAAACCCTCAACTCAGTCCTGTGGCTGGACTGTATCAAGTTGGTCAGTTTATTTGTCAAAATGTCACTGGATTGGAATCCATAGGCGAGCAGATATCGTGAGTAAAAAAGGCAAAAAGTCGAAGATTAAGTGACTTCACCAAGAGTGACATAAATAATGTGAGGGAAAGAGGTCTAATCTGTCCAGAAGAATTCATGAATGTCAAAGACGTACAGCATGTCTGCTGACAACAATCAAAAGTTGCATTAAAAGACTCAAAACACATTAAAATGTCAGTCATACATCCGTGGAATTGTTTACGCTTCACAATCACTTCATGTAAGACAAACGAATGAATTTGATTGGAAGGTGAAGGGACTTGGTCAACAGCTGTGGATGGAATAAGAGAGAGATCTTTACATTAAAGCAAATAGCAAGTTGCCATGACACCAACAAAAAAGAGAGAGAATACAGAACAAAAAACCTATGGATGACATTTGCTGATAGTTTGGGTTTTTCAAATCACCTGAATGCAGACAAGTACTCCACAACATTGACTGACTCGTCCCTCAACAAACTGAACTTCTTATAAACTACCTCTAGATGGTGCAAATAAATGAAATATGGCCCAGCCAGTAGCTGTAATATTTGGTTCGTCTTCTCAGGGAATTGAACTGTAAAGAAGATGTTCCATTTGTCTAACGGGATGCAGCCGGCAAGATGTTTATCTAAATGGTTTTGTATCAAATTCACCTTGTAGGATTTCTAGGTCTAAAACAAGATGACAAAAGAACAATCGAATGTATTATAAACTTGACCAGACTCAAAGCTAGGCACATGTGCTCCCTCTCAAGGTAAATCTGAACTTCTTTATTTCCTGTTTTTAGTGTTGAGTCTCTTACAGCTGTATCGGCAGCTCCATCTAGAACTGACCCATCACTCAGGTTACCACATCCCTCCAGCCAGAGTCCAAACACACTTAACTGAGCCCAAAGAAACATCAACTCCATCTAGAACTGACCCATCACTCAGGTTACCACATCCCTCCAGCCAGAGTCCAAACACACTTAACTGAGCCCAAAGAAACATCAACTCCATCTAGAACTGACCCATCACTCAGGTTACCACATCCCTCCAGCCATAGTCCAAACACACTTAACTGAGCCCAAAGAAACATAAACTCCATCGAGAACTGACCCATCACTCAGGTTACTACATCCCTCCAGCCATAGTCCAAACACACTTAACTGAGCCCAAAGAAACATAAACTCCATCGAGAACTGACCCATCACTCAGGTTACTACATCCCTCCAGCCAGAGTCCAAACACACTTACCCAAAGAAACATCAACCAGGGGGCATATCTTGTTGAACTAATCAGTCAAAAACGGTGGAAACAACCAGTTCGGGTAGGAATGTGGCAGCAGTGTACTGCCTAGTAACTAACTATAAGTCCATTCTTTCTGGGGTTTGTCTTTGCGTCCCTCACAGCAGGCAATTGAGCTGCCTGTGGGATGGCAACAGGTATATGGAGCTGCCCTATGGCCACTCCATCATCGTCCCAGCCCAAATGGGAGGCTGACCTGGGGCTGGCTGGATCACCCGTCCCCACCCCCCACCCTCACCAGCAGGTGATCCACGTGGTGCCTCATCACCTTCCCAGCAACATCCACTCTGTATGAGAGAGGGCCTGTGCGGTGACCACCATTCCTGGTGTCCATTAGTCATTCCCTGAGAAGTTCCTGACCCAGACAGGCGATCAGCCTCCAGCAGGCTGACGTGTTCAATGCTTTTCCTGTTGGTGGCCATCCGTTCCAGTAGGTCCCAAACATAATCTCAGCTGGACACATCCCGGTTGTGGTGTAAAGCGGTAGGCTGCCAGGAATCGGGAAACTCTGGTTTTCAATGTACCTCCTGTTGCCTCTTTCAAGGCTCTTTTCATTGTCTGGACTGCCTTCTCCACTAAGCCGTTCGTGGAGCGGTGGTAGGTGGCGGAGGTGATATGGCGAATACCATTGGTTGCCAGAAAGGCCTTGAACTCTGCACTCATAAGATAGCTGCATTGTCTGATACGACTGTATGGGGAAGACCATGAGTGCTGAACACTTCCCTGAGCTGCTCAATTGTTGTTGCTGAGTTTGCAGTGCGGACTCTGAAAACTTCAAGCCATTCGGATTGAGCATCCACAGCCAACAAGAACATCTCCCAAAGGAAAGATCTTGCACAGTCAATGTGAATGCGAGTCCAGGGTCTTCCAGGCCACTCCAAAGGGTTGATGGGAGCTGGAGCATTTTGTACCTGCTGGCAAGTAGCACATAACTGCACCTGCTCTTCCACCAATTTGTCCAATCACAGCCACCACATGTGAGCTGTGACTTGTGGAGTCCCTCCAGTAGAGGTGGAACCACGACTCCAAGGCCCCAAAGCAGGATGCTGTCTTCCACTGAGAGTTAGTTTCTCCTTTTAGAATATGGCTCCTCTGTAGTACAGTGGGCCGGCCATCCCTCCTGGACAAAGCGGCTGACTTTTTACTTCATTTTATTTTGATTTAACTAGGCAAGTCACTTAAGAACACATTCTTATTTACAATGATGGCCTACCAAAAGGCAAATGGCCTCCGGCGGGGACGGGGGATTCAAATAAATAAATACAATATAAATATGGGACAAAACACACATCACAACAAGAGAGACAACACAACACTACATAAAGTGAGACCTAAGACGACAACATAGCATAGCAAGGCAGCAACACATGACAACACAGCATGATAGCAACACAACATAACAACAACATGACAGCAACACAACATGGTGGCAGCACAAAACATGGTACAAACATTATTTGGCACAGTCAACAGCAATCAATCAATCACATGTATTTATAAAGCTCTTCTTACATCAGCTGATGTCACAAAGTGCTGTACAGAAACCCAGCCTAAAACACCAAACAGCAATCAATGCAGCTTCGGTCTGACGCCATTAAAAGGTAATTTACCACCTTCACAAGTGCAGTCTCAGTGCTATGATGTGGTCTAATGCCAGACTGAAGTGTTTTGTATACATTTTGTCTTCAGGAAGGCAGTGAGTTGCTGCCAAATAGCTTTTTTAAAGATTTTTCAGAGGAATGGGAGTTTCGATATAGGCCTATAATTTTTTATATTTTCTGGGTCAAGGTTTGGCTTTTTCAAGAGAGGCTTTATTACTGCCACTTTTAGTGAGTTTGGTACACATCCGGTGGATAGAGAGACGTTTATTATGTTCAACATAGGAGGGCCAAGCACAGGAAGCAGCTCTTTCAGTAGTTTAGTTGGAATAGGGTCCAGTATGCAGCTTGAAGGTTTAGAGGCCATGATTAATTTAATCAATGTGTCAAGATATATAGTACTAAAAAAACATGAGTGTCTCCCTTGATCCTTGGTCCTGGCAGAGTTGTGCAGACTCAAAACAACTGAGCTGTGGAGGAATACGCAGATTTAAAGAGTCCGTAATTTGCTTTCTAATGATCATGATCTTTTCCTCAAAGAAGTTCATGAATATATCACTGCTGAAGTGAAAGCCATCCTCTCTTGGCTGATGCTTCTTTTTAGTGGCTTTGCGACAGTATCAAAAATAAATGTTGTATTGTTCTTATTTTCCTCAATTAAGTTTGAAAAATAGGATGATCGAGCAGCAGTGAGGGCTCTTCAACACTGCACTGTACTGTCTAGTCGGAAGACTTCCAGTTTAGTGTAGCGCCATTTCCGTTCCAATTTTCTGGAAGCTTGCTTCAGAGCTCGGGTATTTTCTGTGTACCAGGGAGCTAGTTTCTTATGACAAATGTTTTTGTTTTTATGGGTGCGACTGCATCTAGGGTATTACGCAAGGTTAAATTGAGTTCCTCAGTTAGGTGGTTAACTGATTTTAGTAATCTAATTAAGATTCACAACATTTATTCCACGGGACAAAACTAGGTCCAGAGTATGACTGTGGCAGTGAGTAGGTCCGGAGACATGTTGGACAAAACCCACTGAGTCGATGATGGCTACGAAAGCATTTTGGATTGGGACTGTGGACTCAGGGAACTCAGTGAGGAATGCTGTATATGGCCCAGGAGGCCTGTAAACAGTAGCTATAAAAAGTGATTGAGTAGGCTGCATAGATTTCATGACTAGAAGCTCATTTCTTAAAAAAAAATTTTGCTATAGTAAATGTTAGCAACACCTCCGCCTTTGCGGGATGCGCAGGGCATATGGTCACTCTTGTAACCAGGAGGTGAGGCCTCATTTAACACAGTAAATTCATCAGACTTAAGCCATGTTTTAGTCAGGCCAATCACATCAGGATTATGATCAGTGATTAGTTCATTGACTATAACTGCCTTGGAAGTGATTAGTTCATTGGAAGTGATTAGTTCATTGGAAGTGATTAGTTCATTGACGACAACAGCACAAAGGTGAAGAAGGTAGAGACAACAATACATCACACAAAGTAGCCACAACTGTCTGTAAGAGTATCCATGATTGAATCTTTGAATGAAGAGATTGAGATAAAACTGTCCAGTTTGAGTTTTTGTTGCAGCTCGTTCGTCTCTAGCTGCAGCGAACTGAAAAGAGGAGTGACCCAGAGATGTGTGTGCTTTGGGGACCTTTAACAGAATGTGACTGGCAGAATGGGTGTTGTATGTGGAGGATGAGGGCTGCAGTAGATGGGACGGAGGGAGTGAGGCCTAAGAAGGTTTTATAAATAAGCATCAACCAGTGGGTCTTGCGACGGGTACAGAGGAGTGCAGTGATGTCTCCTATAAGGAGCATTGGTGGCAAATCTGATGGCCGAATGGTAAAGAACATCTAGCTGCTCGAGAGCACCCTTACCTGCCGATCTATAAATGATGTCTCTGTAATCTAGCATGGGTAGGATGGTCATCTGAAACAGGGTTAGTTTGGCAGCTGGGATGAAAGCGATTACGATATAGGAAATCAAGTCTAGATTGAACTTCAGCCTGCAGCTTTGATATGTGCTGAGAGAAGGACAGTGCACAAATACTTGTATGAGGTGACTACCTCAAGCTCTAAACACTCAGAGGTAGTAATCATACCTGTGGGAAGAGGAGCCTTCTTCTTTCCAAACCACATGATCTTTGTTTTGGAGGTGTTCAGAACAAGGTTAAGGGTAGAGAAAGCTTGTTGAACTTTGGAGAGAAGAGGGTCTCACAGTTCATTTCTTCCGTTGCCAATGGAGCTGTTTGGATCTGTTTCAGCGAGCACAACAATTCAGGGGGACTTTTGGGCTCTTTGGGAATGTCTGGCAGTGGCAGCCTGCTGAGGCCATTAGCGTTAGCGATGGAGGGGCCCGGGTCTGTACATCAACTCATATTGGTATTGTGCTAACATGAGGGCCCATCTTTGCAGTCGCCCGGAGGGGGATGGGTGTATGGTCTTCAGCTCACCCAGGATTCCTAACAGGGGCTTATGGTCCGTTTGGATGGTGAAGTGGCATCCCTACGGATACTGGTGAAATGTTGTAATGCACAAGTAGTGCTGAAGAGGACAGCAAGTCCTTGGATTTCTGGGAATCTGTTTCCTGGGGTGTGAAAGCGACCATAGTAGTTTAACACCCCAAGGTAGACTCGTAGCTCCCAAACATCCTTGGGTTCTGTGGCCTCTTTGATTGCTCTCACTTTCTTGTCTAATGGCTGAAGCTTGTTGGCTGTGCCCCCAAGTACTCCACTTCGGGGGCCAGGAAAACACACTTGGATTTCTTCAAATCAAATCAAAATCAAATCAAATGTATTTATATAGCCCTTCGTACATCAGCTGATATCTCAAAGTGCTGTACAGAAACCCAGCCTAAAACCCCAAACAGCAAGCAATGCAGGTGTAGAAGCACGTTGGCTCCCTAGAAAGGCCAAAACCTAGGAAGAAACCTAGAGAAGAACCAGGCTATGAGGGGTGGCCAGTCGTCTTATGGCTGTGCCGGGTGGAGATTATAATAGAACATGGCCAAGATGTTCAAATGTTCATAAATTACCAGCAGGGTAAAATAATAGGTCTGGGACAGGTAGAACGTCCGGTGAACAGGTCAGGATTCCATAGCCGCAGGCAGAACAGTTGAAACTGGAGCAGCAGCACGGCCAGGTGGACTGGGGACAGCAAGGAGTCATCATGCCAGGTAGTCCTGAGGCATGGTCCCAGGGCTCAGGTTCTCCGAGAGAGAGAAAGAAAGAGAGAATTAGAGAGAGTATACTTAAATTCACACAGGACACCGGATAGGACAGGAGAAGTACTCCAGATATAAAAAACTGACCCTAGCCCCCCGACACATAAACTACTGCAGCATAAATACTGGAGGCTGAGGCAGGATGGGTCAGGAGACACTGTGGCCCCATCCGAAAGAATGGCAACATTTGTGGCCCCATTTCTTAAAGCGAAGCCTTGCGCTCTCCAGGCTTGACAGCACTGTTTCAAGTTTTTTTAGATGGTCTTCCCTCAGTGACACCGGTGATAAACATATCATCCATATGTACAGTAGGGTGCCCACTAACAGATTCTCCATTGTTCTTTGAAAGATCGCAAAGGCAGAGGAAACTCCAAACGGGTGGTTGTGTACTGACACAGCCCCTTGTGGGTGTTTATCATAACCACTTTGCGTGATTCTTCAGCCAGCACCAACTAGTGGTATGCCTTTGCGAATAGCTCCTCTATCCATTGCAATGGGTACTGATCCAGTCTGTATGCTACATTGGCAGTAGTGGAGGCTGCTGAGGGGAGGACAGCTCATAATAATGGCTGGAACGGAGCTAATGGAATGGCACCATATTACCCTGTGTTTGATGTATTTGATGCCATTCCACTGATTCCACTCCAACCATTACCACGAGCCTGTCCTCCACAATTAAGGTGCCACCAACCTCCTGTAATTGGCAGTTAGCTTGTAATCTCCACAAATCCTGATATTTCAACCAGGCTTCACTACTGGGACAATGCGGGCAGGACACTTAGAGTAGGTGATTGGTTCCAGTATTCCAGTGGTCTGGAGCCTGTCTAGCTCTGCCTCGACCTTCTGTTTCTAGTGCAAACGGCACTTGGCGGGCTTTGCAGAAGCGTGGCGGGAACGGAGGGTTCCACCTGAATTCACACTTCAGTCTCTTTTAGTTTTCCAAGTTGATCTTGGAATACATCTGCGTGCCTGTTTAGCGTAGTGGACCCATAGCGTAGGTCTCTGAGACCTTCGTGATTGTTTTGAACATCCCTCACCAGTCCAGTTGTAACACTGCCATCCACCTCTTCACAGCAGATTGGGACCCTGTCATCAATCCACTGACATCTTCAGTCGTGTACCTTTGTACTGGACGTTGACGCTCTGCTCTCCTGTGTATGACTTCAGCACTATAGCCAAGTGCACTAGATTCAACTGGGGTGCTTTGGCTTGTAGGTTATGTTGT
The DNA here is from genome assembly GCF_021184085.1 of Oncorhynchus gorbuscha. Taxonomy (NCBI): domain Eukaryota; kingdom Metazoa; phylum Chordata; class Actinopteri; order Salmoniformes; family Salmonidae; genus Oncorhynchus; species Oncorhynchus gorbuscha. The sequence continues at coordinate 13,743,675 of NC_060181.1, read as the reverse complement.
GGACATTGTTACACGGGGACACTCAAAGTCAATCTTAAATGAATCATTGTTCATTTCTCAGCTCACTGGAAAGGTTCCAACCAACTCAATGCAGCATAGTACACATGTCTGTCAGAAAACTCTGCCAGGACAGTCCCAACAGTTGTCTGATATACAGCTGTACACAGACGCGTTATATTTGCATGATTTAGCGTCATTAACTAATGATTACTGGTTTGTTCTATTTATGTGACTGACCAATACTGGTTCATAACATGTGACAGACCAATACTGGTTCATAACATGTGACAGACCAATACTGGTTCATAACATGTGACAGACCAATACTGGTTCATAACATGTGACAGACCAATACTGGGATCATAACATGTGACAGACCAATACTGGTTCATAACATGTGACAGACCAATACTGGTTCATAACATGTGACAGACCAATACTGGTTCATAACATGTGACAGACCAATACTGGTTCATAACATGTGACAGACCAATACTGGTTCATAACATGTGAAAGACCAATACTGGTTCATAACATGTGACAGAGCAATACTGTTTCATAACATGTGACAGACCAATACTGGTTCATAACATGTGACAGACCAATACTGGTTCATAACATGTGACAGACCAATACTGGTTCAGAACATGTGACAGACCAATACTGGTTCATAACATGTGACAGACCAATACTGGGATCATAACATGTGACAGACCAATACTGGTTCATAACATGTGACAGACCAATACTGGTTCATAACATGTGACAGACCAATACTGGGATCATAACATGTGACAGACCAGTACTGGTTCATAACATGTGACAGACCAATACTGGTTCATAACATGTGACAGACCAATACTGGTTCATAACATGTGACAGACCAATACTGGTTCATAACATGTGACAGACCAATACTGGTTCATAACATGTGACAGACCAATACTGGTTCATAACATGTGACAGACCAATACTGGTTCATAACATGTGACAGACCAATACTGGGATCATATTTACAAAATAGCCTCCAATACCCTACTCAACAAATTGGATGCAGTCTATCACAGTGCAATCCGTTTTGTCACCAAAGCCCCATATACTACCCACCATTGCGACCTGTACGCTCTCGTTGGCTGGCCCTCGCTTCATACTCGTCGCCAAACCCACTGGCTCCATGTCATCTACAAGACCCTGCTAGGTAAAGTCCCCCCTTATCTCAGCTCGCTGGTCACCATAGCATCTCCCACCTGTAGCACACGCTCCAGCAGGTATATCTCTCTGGTCACCCCCAAAACCAATTCTTTCTTTGGCCGCCTCTCCTTCCAGTTCTCTGCTGCCAGTGACTGGAACGAACTGCAAAAATCTTTGAAACTGGAAACACTTATCTCCCTCACTAGCTTTAAGCACCAACTGTCCGAGCATTTTACAGATTACTGCACCTATACATAGCCCACCTATAATTTAGCCCAAACAACTACCTCTTTCCCAACTGTATTTAATTTATTTATTTATTTTGCTCCTTTGCACCCCATTATTTTTATGTCTACTTTGCACATTCTTCCATTGCAAAACTACCATTCCAGTGTTTTACTTGCTATATTGTATTTACTTTGCCACCATGGCCTTTTTTGCCTTTACCTCCCTTCTCACCTCATTTGATCACATTGTATATAGACTTGTTTATACTGTATTATTGACTGTATGTTTGTTTTACTCCCTGTGTCGTTGTATCTGTCGAACTGCTTTGCTTTATCTTGGCCAGGTCGCAATTGTAAATGAGAACTTGTTCTCAACTTGCCTACCTGGTTAAATAAAGGTGAAATAAATAAATAAATAAATAAATAAATAACATGTGACAGACCAATACTGGTTCATAACATGTGACAGACCAATACTGGTTCATAACATGTGACAGACCAATACTGGTTCATAACATGTGACAGACCAATACTGGTTCATAACATGTGACAGACCAATACTGGTTCATAACATGTGACAGACCAATACCTCATGAGGCTTCTCCTCTCTAAGCTGAGACCTTGAAACTGATGGCAGCTACTGATAGGTGTGATTTGTGTGACCTGCATGAACATAGAAATTGGTTAATAGAACAGCACACGAATAGAACACAGAAATTGGTTAATAGAACAGCACATGAATAGAACACAGAAATTGGTTAATAGAACAGCACATGAATAGAACACAGAAATGAGCCATAAGGATATTATTAGTTATAAGAATGTTCTCCCAAACTGTACGGGAAGCCCGTGTGCACCTTGAACACGGCTGGGCATTTATCCAACTCCAGCGTCGTCCACAGGGGGCTTGTGGGTTTCTCTTGAATCACCATTATATAGGCTGCGTCCTCAACCACCACCCCCTCTCTTCTTCCTCAGATGAAGGGGAGCGGGGTTCGGCGACTTGGTGGGCTTGGGGTCCTGACTGTCTTTTAGTAGTCTGGAGTGGGTGTCTAGTCTCCCTAGACTGGTGACGCTCGCGCAATATGGCCTCGCTTTTGTTGTTGTTGCAAAGGTGACATTCTGCTCCTTAAAGCGTCAATTATCAGTTGAGTGGTTGTCTTTGCAACAGTAACAGGCTGTTACATAAGAACGTGGCTGCTGAGACAGGGCCAGTGACAGCTTGTTTAGGCTCTTGGTACTTTGTAGGGTCTGTGACCCCTGGTCTGCTACCTCTAATGCTATTACCTTTTCCAGGGCTGTTTTCCGTGATAACTCTGCAATAGCTAGTAGTCAACGTTGTGTCTGCTCGCATCCTACTAGCTGATCTCTGAAACGCCCCTCCAAACTCACAGCGTGATGCTTGATGCTTTAGACTGGCCACATACGCTACTACTGATTCACCTGTGCTTCTGCCACAGGACTTTAAACCGCTCTACTATCACGTTGGGTTTGAAATCAAAGTGTTCTCCAACACGCTGTATCAGGTTTGCATAAATTATAAACTGTGGTGCTACCAAGTCCATCACTAAACCATATATTGTGCTTCTAGATGCTGATAGTAATATTGCCCTTTTTGTCTTGTCCTTATTCACATCGTTTGCCTCAAAAAATTCAGTCTCTCAATGTATTTGGACCATGTCTCTGAATTGAGATTAAACTCATTGACAATATGCCATAACTTCTCAGGTTAAAAGTATATATTTTTGTGTGTTCAGCTATGAGACTCCGTTAGCAGTGTACTTCTGTCTAACCAGCGATATTTAGCTTTCAGTGATTTCTTCACGTTGTGTTTGCGCTCCGCACTACTCAACACTGTGTGCATCTTGCACAGCTTAACATCGCGTCGCTTCCTTCACTCAAACTCACGAGCTGTGGAAACTGTGACTCCGCCTCAACGTCGTCTCTAAAGTCTGCTATGCAGAAGGAGTTGTAACCCCGAATCATCAGATTACTTTTGTTCTTGTGAGAATTTAGCTTTGTTCTGGTCACCAAATATTATAAACTTGACCAGACTCAAAGCTAGGCACATGTACTCCCTGTCAAGCTGAATCTGAACGGCTTTATTTCCTGTTTTTAGTGTTGAGTCGCATCGGCAACTCCATCTAGAACTAACCCATTACTCAGGTTACCACAGAAAGTGAGACATGCATGACCAGTCTATGGCTGAGATTATGTATAGGATAACAATCTAATTGCATAAAGTGTCTATTTCCTTATACAAAACACAATTGACAACATTCATTTGTACATTTTCCCATTTCTGTCAGCAACTGTCAGTTTAGTTTTTCAGATAGACTTGAAAGAAAATGTAACTAAATGTAGCTAAATTCATCGAGTGCTGTTAAACGGGTCACTGCTGGTGATTTCAAAGCAGTCTTAGAGATTTATCTTGGTGTTGGTCGTCATTGTAAATAAGAATGTTTCCTTAACTGATTTGCCTAGTTAAAAAGGTTAAACTAAGTGCATAGGCTGAACGTCAACAAGATCTATGGGCCTACGCCCATTCTTTTCTGGACACCAAAAGAGCAACCATGGTAACAGTTGTAACAATGTCAGTAACCCGTGATGTTGTAACATATCCTGTGTGTGTGTCAAAAGTGGCCTAAATGCAACAGTAACTAAATGCCAACAGTCCATCAAGGTCAGATTACATTGAAAAATAACACTAACAAAAGGCTAGAAGCTAGAAAATGCAACAAAGATCATAGTTCAGAATTGTATTTATTACATTTGAATTCCACGTCACATAGCTGAATCATTTAAAATACCAAAGTATATCTCTTTGCATTATAAAGCTTGTTTGTCATTTGGTGCACTGTACATTTCTCCATCATAACATCTAACTAATTCAAACGGAACAAAGCAGACTGACAGTAAGACTCAAACTGGAATAATGACTCAACATGTACACATCAACAGGACCATTACAGAACCTCTACTAGGAGTGACTAGAACTTGACCATCAATGGACCATATACTGTAGATAGATACAATAAGCCACAACATATTGACCACAACCAGCTGTATAGGATTGAATGGCAAGACTGTAACATGGACAACTTGAGCAAACGGAATAGGAATGCAATGAAAGAATGGAATGAGAACACTTCAGTGAAATGATCTGAAGGATGAGGTGATGAGTATAAGGGACTGGTATGAGAGGAAATGATCTGAAGGATGAGGTGATGAGTATAAGGGACTGGTATGAGAGGAAATGATCTGAAGGATGAGGTGATGAGTATAAGGGACTGGTATGAGAGGAAATGATCTGAAGGATGAGATGATGAGTATAAGGGACTGGTATGAGAGGAAATGATCTGAAGGATGAGGTGATGAGTATAAGGGACTGGTATGAGAGGAAATGATCTGAAGGATGAGGTGATGAGTATAAGGGACTGGTATGAGAGGAAATGATCTGAAGGATGAGGTGATGAGTATAAGGGACTGGTATGAGAGGAACAACGTTAAGGACACACCACCATAACCTGGTTTCATAAGAGCTGGCAAGACACCACAAACAGATCTGGGACCAGGCTAACACAACCATACTGCAGCTTCCACGCAATACATCTTGTGCATTACAACTACATAGAAGGCTGCACCCCCTGCACTCTACAAGGTGTCAAAAGCGTTCCACAGGGAGGGTGGACAATGTTGACTCCAACGCTTCCCACAGCTGTGTTAAGTTGACTGGATGTCCTCTGGGTGCTGAACCATTCTTTATACACACGGGAAACCGTTGAGCTTGAAAACCCCAGAAACGTTGCAGTTGACACAAACCAGTAGGCCTGGCACCTACTAGCAGAGCCCATTCTAAAAGGTACTTGAAATGTTTTGTCTTGCCCATTCACCCTCTGAATGGCACACATACACAATCCATGTCTCAAGGCTTAAAAATCCTTCTTTAACCCGTCTCCTCCCCTTCATCTACACTGAATGAAGTGTATTTAACAAGTGACATAAGGTATCATAGCTTTCACCTGGTCAGTCTGCCATGGGAAGTTCTTAATGGTAAGGAATTTGTACCACACTTAGTGTGATATATATACATATATTATATATTAGTACTCCAAAAAGATGAACCAGAGAAACTGTACATCACTGATTGATTAGTCTCCCCCCCACACAATAAATTAAATTCAAAGTTCAGACACCCAAATATAACATTCCTACTAAAAAGATCCCAGTGCGCACCAGTACTAAAGATTGAGGCAGAAATGCCTATGTTGTTTTGTAAAGCGATGGTCCTTTTAAAGTGATGATCGATCATTGTAAAGTTAGACTTGGAAAGAAACATGCTTTCTGTATACAACCCTGTGAGTCAGGAATGATGGTAGGAAATACAGTCCTATGGATGGACTGTATCAAGTTGGTGAGTTCATTTTTAAAAATGTCCCCAGTTTTGAATACAGTCATGCAGACATGGAGTTTTAAAAAAAAGTTATTTTTAAAAGGCACAAAGTTGCCAAACCCGCCAGCAGTGGAAGATATGTGACGTCACCAGGAGTAACATATAATGCAAGGCAGATGGGTCTCACATTTCACTTGTTTTGTTCTGCCCACTGACAACAACCAAAAGTTACATCAGAAAGACTCTAGAGACATTAAAATGGCAGCCATACACATCCGTGGAATTGTTTACGTTGCACAAATCAGTTCATGTAAGACAAATTCATTTCATTCCCCAAGTCTCTTAAACTGTCAACAGCTCTGGATGGAATAAGAGAAAAAGTTACATTAAAGCAAAATGTCAAGATGCCATTGACCACATATGTACACTGAAAAATATAAAAATGCAATATGTAAAGTGTTGGTCCCATGTTTCATAAACTGAAATAAAAGATTACAGAACTTTTCCATACACACAAAACCTTCTCTCAAAATGTTGAACATATTTGGTTTACATCCTTGTTAGTGAGCATTTCTCCGTTGCCAAGATAATCCATCCACCAGACAGGCCGACAGGTGTGGCATATTAAGAAGTTGATTAAACAGAATGATTGTTACAGGTGTACCTTGTGCTGGGGACAAAAAGGACACAAATGTGCAGTTACGTTACAACACAATACCACAGCTGTCTTAAGTTGAGAGAGTGTGCAATTAGCATGCTGACTGCAGGAATGTCCATGAGAGCTGTTGCCAGAGAATTGAACGTTCATTTCTACCATAGGCCGCCTCCATCATTTTAAAGAATTTTGCAGTACGTCTAACCGGCCTCAACGCCGCAGACCACGTGTATGGCGTCGCGTGGGTAAGCGGATTGCTGATGTCAACGTTGTGAACAGAGTGCCCCATGGTGACGGTGGGGTTAAGGTATGGGCAAGCATAAGCTACGGACAACGAACACAATTGCATTTTACCAAATGGCAATTTAATTGCACAGAGATACCATGACGAGATCCTGAGGCCCATTGTTGTGCCATTCACTGTCCCTCAACCACCTCTGATAGGAGTTCATGTAACACTATACGATGCATATTAGTCCAATATGTCCCGGCCAGTAGCTGTAATATTTGGTCCATTGTCTTGACGGATTGGACCGTAAAGAAGACGTTGCGTTCTTCTTAAAGAACACAGCTGACAGAATGTTCAATTAAAATTACATGAATGCACATATGGCATTGAATCCTTCCAAAAATACAGTTGAAGTTAGACGTTTACATAAATTAGTTTTCATGACTCCAACCTAGGTGTTTCAACCACTCCACAAAATTCTTGTTGATAAAACTATAGTTTTGGCAAGTTGTGCATGACAAATAATTTTTCCAACAATTGTTTAGAGATTATTTCACTGTATCACAATTCCAGTGGGTCAGAAGTTTACATACACTATGTTGACTGTGCCTTTAAAAAGCTTGGAAAATTCCAGAAAATTATGTCATGGCTTTAGAAGCTTCTGATTGACTCAAATGATGTCAATTAGCCTATTGGAGGTGTACCCGTGGATGTATTTCAAGGCCTACCTTCAAACTCAATGCCTCTTTGCTTGACAACATGGGAAAATCAAAAGAAATCAGCCAAGACTTCAAAAAAAAAAATTGTAGACATCCACAAGTCTGGTTCATCCTTGTGAGCAATTTCCAAATGCCTGAAGGTACCACGTTCATCTGTACAAACAATAGTACGCAAGTATAAACACCATGGGACCATGCAGCCGTCATACCACTCAGAAAGGAGACGCGACGCGTCCTGTCTCCTAGAGATGAACGTACTTTGCTGCGAAAAGTGCAAATCAATCCCAGAACAACAGCAAAGGACCTTGTGAAGATGCTGGAGGAAACAGGTACAAAAAGTATCTATATCCACAGTAGAACGAGTCCTATATCGACATAACCTGAAAGGCCGCTCAACAAGGAAGAAGCCACTGCTCCAAAACCCCCATAAAGCCAGACTACGGTTTGCAACTGCACATGGGGGACAAAGATCGTACTTTTCAGGGTTAATGTCCTCGAGTCTGATGAAACAAAATTAGAACTGTTTGGCCATAATGACCGTATGTTTGGAGGAAAATGGGGGAGGCTTGCAAGCCAAAGAACACCATCCCAACTGTGAAGCAGGGTTGGCAGCATCATGTTGTGGGGGTGCTTTGCTGCAGGAGTGACTGGTCCACTTCACAAAATAGGTGGCATCATGAGGGAGGAAAATTCTGTGGATATATTGAAGCAACATGTCAAGACATCAGTCAGGAAGTTAAAGCTTGGTTGCAAATGAGTCTTCCAAACAATGACCCCAAGCACACTTCCAAAGTTGTGGCAAAATGCCTTATGTACAACAAAGTCAAGGTATTGGAGTGGCCATCACAAAAGCCTGACCTCAAAAAAACATGTGCGAGCAAGGAGGCCTACAAACCTGACTCAGTTACATCAACTCTTGTCTGGAGGAATGGACTAAAATTAATTCTGGGAAGCTTGTGGAAGGCTACCCGAAACGTTTGACCCAAGTTAAACAACTTAGACAATGCTATCCAATACTAATTGAGTGTATGTAAACTCCTGACACACTGGGAATGTGCTGAAAGAAATAACTATTATTCCGACATTTCACATTCTTAATAAAAGTGGTGATCCTAACTGACCCAAGACAGGGAATTTTTACTAGGATTAAATGTCAGGAATTGTGAAAAACTTAATTTAAATTTATTTGGCTAAGGTGTATGTAAACTTCTGACTTCAACTGTATGTTGTAGGATTTCTAGGTCTAAAACAAGATGACAAAAAACAATTGAAAGTGAGACATGCATGACAAGTCTATGGCTGAGATTTAATTAATAGGATAACCATCTAAAATTGTAACAAACGCTTATGTTTTCTATTTTAAAAAAACATTGGACATATCCTTTATACAGTTGCCCATTTCTACATCAGTAACAGTCAGTTTGGTTCTTCAGAAAGGCTTCTGGTTTGAAATGTGTCAATAAAATTTTTACTAATTTGAATATCGAGTGCCGTTAACATGCCGCTGTAGGTGACTTCAACGCTGACTGAGAAAGCTAACTACGGTAGATTTGTGTACTAAGGGTATTGCTCCGATGTTTGCAAATTGAGCATTACTAAAAGAGATTTTATTTTCAAATAAGAATTTAAAACTAAATTCCTAAACAAAAGACCAAAAAAAAAAGTTGCCAACCCTTGGAATAGGATAAAAGGTGTTATAATGAATAGGATAAAAGGTGTTATGAACTGGGTGGTTTGAGCTCAGAATGCTGATGGGAGTTTATTTTTATGTTGGTAGCCAGTTGACGATAGCAATAATGCCCCTCGGGGGTTTGTGGTATATGGCCGCGTTGCATCGTGCCTATGAACAGTCCTAAGCCGTGCTAGATTGGCCATATACCACACCTGCTCGTGCTGTATTGCTTAGAGCGCTACCGTAGCGTAATAACGGCATAGGCTAAATATCTAAAGAATCCATGGGCATACGTGTTACTTTCTGGACATCAATAGGACAACCATGGTAACAGTAACAATGTGAATAACTGGTGATGTCATATAGAATGATAGCATCCAAGTGAGATCAAAAGTGGCCTAAAGGCAACAGTAACTAAATGACTGTCGTCAGTCCGTCAAGGACAAACGGGTCATAAATAACGCTTTAAAACAAACGGCAGGACGGAAAAGGCAACAAACAGTAATCTCTTGTCATGGGAACGAGTGAGTTATCAGGGAGAATAGCGTAGCTTGGTAGAGACAACTAAAGAACCAAATAGGAACCATTTTGTTCTAAATTCAGTCGGTTCACCAATAAACATTACTTCAACTCCATAATGGCTCAACCCATGCCAGTTTCCATACAGTACATAAGTCACTTGACACCATCACTAAGTGGATGGAATAATCTTCAGTGACCCTTGTATAGGAGAATACAGAACTAAAACTGTCAAAGACAGGTCATTGATAAGCAATTTGCGAGCACACACATCTGGCCTAAGGAAAGTACTGTTGGGTTAGAACAGGTATCTTTGATTAACCCCTCCCAACTTTAAAAAAATAAAAAATCATGACTTTAATATCCAACTCATTCAATATCTAGACAAAGCAACAAACACTTCAATCTCCACTAACTTCAAACCCAATCTTTGGTCAGTAGGAGGTCCTAAATGGTCAGTAGGAGGTCCTAAATGGTCAGTAGGAGGTCCTAAATGGTCAGTAGGAGGTCCTAAATGGTCAGTAGGAGGTCCTAAATGGTCAGTAGGAGGTCCTGTTGAAATCTCCATTTGGATTTCTTGCTTTTTTCAAATGGTTCAACTTCCATAATTGACAGTGTCCATAGGTGTAACCAGTAGGAGTGAACTACATTGTGCTGTTTTGCATGTGGCAGGTCACCAGCACTAGCAAGTGGCTTCCCTCAGGCCAACCATAGCACTGAACACAACACACTCACTGTGCAGTCCCATAGGAAATCAATTCACATCAATTAAATAAAAAAATTAAAAAATGGGAGAAAAAAAAGAGAATAAACTGCTTCATCGATAAGCCTTGTGGAGGAGGAGGGCGGTGGAGTGTAGCTGTGATGGTGGGCTGTATGTTCCACCTATGGCTTAGTCTCTCCTTCTACTCCAGCTTCTCCTCAGGGATGTTGTCCAAGTCTAGGTCAGGTGAGACCACACAGCACAGACACAGCTTCTGGGTGTTCAGGGAGATCGTGTCTGAGTAAAGGAAATACAACCAGGAAGGTGTCAAAACCAAGCTTCCCCAGAGCTACAAGTGTTACAACTTTTATAGTGCCCCCAACTACCGCATAGTAGCTCTACATTTGGTTATCCTAGTCTAATATTACGCTAATTCAAAAAGGTAAGTATGATATGAAACATTTATTTCCACCACGTATATGCTGGCTTTAAACAAATTTCACCTATTATTTCCCTTAAATATGAAATATTTCCTCTTGAAGCACGCTAGCTCTAATCATTATAATTCAACCTGAAACATTTGTAAAGGAGAAAAAAATTCCACTCAAACTATCTTTTGGTATTGTTTTCATTAGTCCACTGTTGATACAGTCCCACAATGTTTTACAGTTCAGCAGTCCAGTTTTAGACATTGGACTTTCAAGAAGAAAAGTGTCACTTGATCATGTGACACAGGAGGTGTACAGAATTGCTAGAGGTCTCACCGAGCATCCTGCCCAGGAAGGCAGGTCTGGAGGAGGGGGGCAGGTGGATACAGATGTAGTAGACTGGCGCTCCAGAAAGAGCCACCCCGATACCCACCAGAGAGTTGATGGTATCACTGTAGAGAGGTACTACCACCAGGAACACACTACATAGACAGTACACTATGGGGAAGAAGAGGGAGAGCTGGAGAGAGGGAGAGAGAGAAAACATGCTCACAAAAGAGATGGAGGGGAAATCTACATGTATACATTTGGTTGTTTAAGCAAGTCAGTTAAGAACAAATTCTTATTTTACAATGACGGCCTACCATGGCCAAACCCTAACGCGGACGATGCTGGGCCAATTGTGCGCCGCCCTATGAGACTCCCAATCACGGCTGGTTGTGATACAAATCTAGAATCGAACCAGGGTCTGTAGTGGCGCCTCTAGAACTGAGATGCAGTGCCTTAGACCGCTGAACCACTCAGGAGCAATCATGCTCCCACAAATTTACCAAAGCAGTTGATAAAATGAACTATAAATATAATACAACTTAATCGTCCATCCAGAAGGAACATTCTGCTTTCACCTTACAAGTATTAAAACCCTACCTTGACGGGCCGGTGCATGTCCGGAGCTTTGACCCGGAGGTAGATCTGGCTGGCGATGGACAGACCAATGAACAGCCAGTAGTTAAAGCTGAAGTAGTTGATGAGCTGGAACACGTCCTTCACACACAGGTAGATCAGAGACATGCCACCCTACAGGACACACACAGGACAAACGTCACCGATCTGATCCTAGATCAGAGACATGCCGCCCTGCAAGACACACGTCACCGATCTGATCCTAGATCAGAGACATGCCGCCCTGCAAGACACGCGTCACCGATCTGATCCTAGATCAGAGACATGCCGCCCTGCAAGACACACGTCACCGATCTGATCCTAGATCAGAGACATGCCGCCCTGCAAGACACACGTCACCGATCTGATCCTAGATCAGAGACATGCCGCCCTGCAAGACACGCGTCACCGATCTGATCCTAGATCAGAGACATGCCGCCCTGCAAGACACACGTCACCGATCTGATCCTAGATCAGAGACATGCCGCCCTGCAAGACACGCGTCACCGATCTGATCCTAGATCAGAGACATGCCGCCCTGCAAGACACACATTGGCCATGGACTTTGCAGGGAGGAGCCATGTTTGATTATGTGTCGTCATAGAGCTGCTGCTCCCGGGTCCATACACGTTCAGACTAGCAGGATAGAACCTGAACCAGGAGATTTACACGAGAGAAGTATTAGAAAACTACATGCAACGTCACACTACCCATCCATCAATGTGTGACGTGACTGATTTAAGTCATCATTCACTTACGTTGAAGAGCAGTGCTGGGATGGGAGTGTAGCGTTTGACGTGGATCATGCAGAGGACGTTGGGTAAATGACCCTCCCTGGAGCCCACGAAGAATAGCCTGGAGGCAGCGATGATGGAGGAGTTGAGTCCTCCGTAACAGGAGATGGCCACCGACAGGGGGATCAGCCACCGAGCCCAGCCCAGCATCTCATCAGCAAACGTCTGAAGAGAAAGACCACAGCATCGGTTCTCATCTGGGGTTTGTATACAACAACCAGAGTCCATTCATTGTCTTTCCATGGAGAAAATAGGAAAAGGGATTTTTCAGTTTACTTCCTGAATGGCAATGGAATTGACCCCATCTTTGCTAGCTACTGTCAATGATCCTGAAAAGGTCCCTTACTCAGGGCCTTCTGTAATTACATGAACACAGGACAATGATGCTCAAGCCAACCTCATCAACTAGATTACTTCCTGAACCTGGTTATCATCTCATCTATCCCCACTAGGGAGTTGTGCATCTGGTACAGACAGAGCCTCAGAGGAACCAGAGAACACAACAACAGCTGGTCAATTAGCTACACTGAACAGATGCTGTCAATAAGACCTACCTCGTGACCTGCATATGGTTTAACCATTGTGTGTGCATGTGTACATCTATAAGCAGTCCTTTGAAGTGAGAAAATCATGATCAAGAATTATAAAGGTTGACTTTACATGGCAGTTGCCAACTCATCCATAACCTCAAACTCACCACAGCCACAGCCTCACTGGCCAGCACGGTTTCAGCATCCATCACGGTGTAGTAGGCAACGTTAGTCAGGATGTAGATCACCGTGACGATGGGCATTGAGATCCCAATGGCCAACGGGAGGTTCCTGGAAGGAATCGATAAAGAAATTGCTAGAACTTTATATAAAAACAACAAGGACAAACTTTGTGGGGAAAGAAACCTTGAGAGGAACCAGACGGGCAGGGCTTATGCTCCTTGTCTATATTCCACCACCACAGTCAGACAGAATCAGTCAAGGAATGACAAGGTTTTGCAGTGTAGGGATGGTGGAGCCAACAACTCGGGCCATTTTCAATTGTGTATTATTATTATTATTTTTAAACATCATGGGGGGGGGCTGCCTCGCCTCACCTCTGCGGGTTCTTAATCTCCTCGGTGATAAAGTTGAGTGTGTCCCAGCCGGAATAGGAGTAGAGAGCAGCGTACAGAGCCAGAGCCATGTCCCCAGGGTTCACTTTAGAACCCTTAAACGAATCCTCAAAGTTCTGCGTCTGGCCTGAGGTATGCAGAGGAGAGGGGGTAATAGTGAATTATAGTCATTAATTGGGTATACTGTTGTTTAAGGAGTTGTGTGTGTTTGTATATATATACACACATATATATATATATAGAATCCTGATATGCTGGAATGAGCTTTTAACTAGTGTCTATCCCACAAGTTTCCACTAATCCATAACGTTAAAATGCCTATTTACTCTGTTCCATCTGACTGTACAATCCACTGTCTCATCAGCCCAGTAGGGAAGTTAGAAACTTGATCTTCACTATAAAAACCCTCCAGACATTCTCTTTATTTTAGACTAACATTTAGTTTAACAGCAGAGATTTGTATAAACCTTAGTCTGTATCTCCAACATTGTTTCAATATTCAAATTCGATCACCAACTGTCCCATAGTAATGAACGTGTTGGGGGCGGTACGAGAGAGAGAGGCAGGCACCATTTCTCAACCAGTGGAAATCAGGAATCAGCATAATTTTATGGATTATATATATATATATATATATATATATATATATATATATATATATATATATATAGGAATGTCAATTGAAAAAAGGTCAAACAAAATGAAGTGCAGCTGGTTCGCAGTCTTTCCAGCGTCAGTTTGAAGAGTTAGCTGTGTTGTTGGCTAGCTCCTCTGAACAACAGTGTCCTGACGAGAGAGCACATTTTACATGTCAGGCGAAATCTCGCCTCATTAGCTCATTGTTATGTATCCAGATAAAATGTCACTAGAAAACAGCTTAAACAGAATGCAGCTACTGTTATTCTGTCTGCACTGTTTGACGTGAATAAGTTAGCCAAAGTTGGCTAGTCAGCAAGAGAGAAGAATGTTGCCATGGAACATATGGGACGAACAACTGGGTCGCGGCCAGAGATACAGAACTAAAAGACAACTGGCAACCGAACCAATAGAACAGAACGACCAGCCGGCTTGGTTAGCAATCCTAGATGTGTCGGGACTATGTCTTATGGGAGGATGAAATAGAATTAATAAATTCATCAAAACAACATTTATGAAAATATGTCAATCATTATATATAGATAGATATATATCCTCCAAACACCGGCTTCTCGGGCATTATCACTTAAATAGAATTGGGCTATATAGCCTAGCTATTTTCCAGTGGTACTATTCTCTTTACCACACGACCGATTAGCAATATGGCACGCCCACACGACCGATTAGCAATATGGCACGCCCACACGACCGATTAGCAATATGGCACGCCCACACGACCGATTAGCAATATGGCACGCCCACACGACCGATTAGCAATATGGCACGCCCACACGACCGATTAGCAATATGGCACGCCCACACGACCGATTAGCAATATGGCACGCCCACACGACCGATTAGCAATATGGCACGCCCACACGACCGATTAGCAATATGGCACGCCCACACGACCGATTAGCAATATGGCACGCCCACACGACCGATTAGCAATATGGCACGCCCACACGACCGATTAGCAATATGGCACGCCCACACGACCGATTAGCAATATGGCACGCCCACACGACCGATTAGCAATATGGCACGCCCACACGACCGATTAGCAATATGGCACGCCCACACGACCGATTAGCAATATGGCACGCCCACACACCGATTAGCAATATGGCACGCCCACACAACCGATTAGCAATATGGCACGCCCACACAACCGATTAGCAATATGGCACGCCCACACAACCGATTAGCAATATGGCACGCCCACACAACCGATTAGCAATATGGCACGCCCACACGACCGATTAGCAATATGGCACGCCCACACGACCGATTAGCAAGTAAAGCGCCATCTTGACAATGCATCAGGACATTATCATGGTTACATTGGTGCATCCCCAGGGAACATACCTTGTCCCAACTTAACCATCCCAGCGATGATGATGACGATGAGAGCCAGGACCTTAGCTACTGTAGAGACCACCTGGAGGATGGCCCCCCACTTCACCTTCATACAGTTCACACATGTCAGGAGACCTAGGAGGAGGAGAGATCAGTGTGTGTTTGACAGCGGAGTCCTCCGGTATAGAGAAGACCTGAAATTGACCTTCGCAATCCTGGTTAAAAATCAGTTAGCCATGAGTACAACAACTTGCGGACTCACCAAGCTAGTGGAACTAGAAATGGATAGAGATTCAGACCTGATAAAGCCGGCCTTGATAGTGGAACTAGAAATGGATAGAGATTCAGACCTGATAAAGCCGGCCTTGATAGTGGAACTAGAAATGGATAGAGATTCAGACCTGATAAAGCCGGCCTTGATAGTGGAACTAGAAATGGATAGAGATTCAGACCTGATAAAGCCGGCCTTGATAGTGGAACTAGAAATGGATAGAGATTCAGACCTGATAAAGCCGGCCTTGATAGTGGAACTAGAAATGGATAGAGATTCAGACCTGATAAAGCCGGCCTTGATAGTGGAACTAGAAATGGATAGAGATTCAGACCTGATAAAGCCGGCCTTGATAGTGGAACTAGAAATGGATAGATTCAGACCTGATAAAGCCGGCCTTGATAGTGGAACTAGAAATGGATAGAGATTCAGACCTGATAAAGCCGGCCTTGATAGTGGAACTAGAAATGGATAGAGATTCAGACCTGATAAAGCCGGCCTTGATAGTGGAACTAGAAATGGATAGAGATTCAGACCTGATAAAGCCGGCCTTGATAGTGGAACTAGAAATGGATAGAGATTCAGACCTGATAAAGCCGGCCTTGATAGTGGAACTAGAAATGGATAGAGATTCAGACCTGATAAAGCCGGCCTTGATAGTGGAACTAGAAATGGATAGAGATTCAGACCTGATAAAGCCGGCCTTGATAGTGGAACTAGAAATGCTACCAATAAAGCAGAGTACAAGTCTGATAAGGCTAATGGCTTAGGAATGATTCCAGATAGAGTGTCTGATAAACCCATCTCTATCCACCACTACAGAGAGTTGATAACATTACAGTCCAGGAGGACAGGCTGCTCTCCATCATGTAAAGTCATCTGCAGGACAGTGTGCACCTGCAGGCAGAGAGAGTGTGATTGGACTCCATTTCCTGTCCACTGGTATGTACCCTGGTCCCAGAGGAGAGGTGTATGGGTTTGCATGGTCATGCCAGAAAGAAAAATAAGCCTGAAGCCTCTTACTGTATTTTCAAGTTTTGAATAACTATCCTTATTTTGTTGGTCTAGGGTTTCTCAAACTTCATTGTTTCCCACTCAAATCAGGGACTGATTTAGACCTGGGACACCAGGTGTGGGTAATTAATTATCATCAGGTAGACCAGAAAACCAGCAGGCTCCAGACCCCGTAGGGTCAGAGTTGAATACCCCTGTTCTATGATGATAGCTGCATGCATGCACACGTGAGGCAGGAATATGGCCTTGGCCACACCACATCCAAGGTTAATGGAAGGATGGTGTAAAGAGAACATTTGCAAATTCGATGTGGAGAGAGGCTGTTCTTACGACACATATTTTACTCATCTTAAGACGGCATACATCACAGGAGGTTGGTGATACCTTAATTGGGGAGGACGGTCTGGTGGTAATAGGTGGAATGGTCTGAAATACGTTATGGTTTCCAGGTGTCTGATACCATTCCATCCATTCTCCCCTCAGTACACTAGGCCACAGGAGGCTGCTATGATCAAGAGATTACCAGTTGTGTGCGAATAGTTACATCGAAAATTAATCAAGGGTTTGAACAAGGACCTAATGTCGCTGGTCAGCATTTTTATGCTTCGGGGAGAATTTCTACAGTGGTTTCACACGACAACCAAATGCTTTCATGACAAGACGATCCTGCTGTTGTTATGGCCTGTGGCATTTATGTACCAAGTCCTGTGTTTTGGCAACATGGATTCTTTGACATATAGGGTACTGTTATACCCAGGCCTTCTCTGAAACCTGTCACCAATGACTAGCATATACC
The DNA here is from genome assembly GCF_021184085.1 of Oncorhynchus gorbuscha. NCBI lineage: Eukaryota > Metazoa > Chordata > Actinopteri > Salmoniformes > Salmonidae > Oncorhynchus > Oncorhynchus gorbuscha. The sequence goes on along the minus strand of NC_060181.1, from coordinate 13,726,022 downwards.
ATTACAATATACACTCAAAATCACCAGAACTAAATCTAACCTTTAGTATAGCAACTATATTTCCCTAAAACACATAAAAAGTAGGATTTCCATTCACTATAATAGGATGGCAAGTTACCTAAGCATAGACCTCAGCCTCTTACACTAACCAGAGAATCACTTCTCTTTTACTCACACATCATTGATGAAGGAAGGAACGCGCTTGAATGTCAATGTCTCCCCGGTGCCCATAGAGAGAAAGAGAACTGACAATATGGCCAAATTCCTGAGGGGATTCAACTAAACGCCAGGCTGCTTTAGTTTGTTCTGTTCCATCTGTCTGACTCAACAGAATACCTTCTCTGAGCTTTCTCCATGTTTGTCAGACAAACTCAAACACATTTATATCCCCCCTTTCAACCATAGAGATGACACAGGATATGAAAGCAACTACTAAGTAAACACACAGGTGCACTTCACAGGGGCACCTGCAAGGCATGTAAGCCTTAGGAGGACAGACATCACTACTCTGTTTATTTTGATATCAAACTTCTGGGTTGAGTTCAGTAGCACGAAGTAGAAAAACATTTTGCAACAGAGAACGTAAATCTGTGTTCTTATTGGACAAGTTCAGGTAGTATCTCCGTATTTCAAAACAGGCAGAGGGAAGAAAAGTAGTGAGCTCAGCTCATCTTACCGATGATGGCTGCTGCTAGGAGTCTCACAGCATCGTAAGGGGCTGTGCAGGTGGGGTAGAAGGGCTGCACCAGGTAGTTAGAGAAGGTGAGGGCTATGACAGCCTGGCAGGCTGGCTCCACGATCATCAGGGACGTCCACAGCCTGGTAATTAAAAACAAGAACTAATTCAAATTGGAGCATAAACAAGGATTTGTATAGAATTTATAATGTTGCTCAAATCACTTTCCATGTAATAGATTATCTCAATGAGAGAAACCTATATAAAAATATAAAAAGTGGAATAAGGGGGAACCTGACCTAATAAAAGCCAGAAAGCCTCCAAAGGACTCCAGGATATATGCATAACTGGCCCCAGACTTGTGGATGGTGGTTCCCAGCTCGGCGTAGCACAGAGCCCCGAACACGGAGAAGACCCCGCCGATGGCCCACACCACGAGAGACAGGCCGAAGGAGCCGGTGTAGAGGAGAACCCCTTTGGGAGACACGAAGATGCCCGAGCCGATCATGTTGCCCACGATGAGGCAGACCCCGTGGAGCAGGGAGATCTCCTGCTTCAAACGCATGGAGCCAGTCGACAAGGTGTCGGCATCTTTCTTAATCCCCATGGTGATTGTTCGGTTTGGGTGGAGACAGGGCTGGAGACCGGGACAAGGACAGAGGGAGCAGCACGTCACCAAGCAAGGCCACGATGTCTATCGCTCTCAACGGATGGTCATCATGTTGTCTTTAAAATCAGCTGTACACAACAAGGCTGTAGGGAAATTAAGACAGTGAAATGTTAGCGCAGGAGGCAAGACAAAATAAAATGCAATGCGAAACTGTTAGGCTTCAGGCAACAACTGATTGTATTAAGTAAACTGCAGCATTTGAGGGAGACACTGGAATACCTAGCTAAACCTACGTAGGTGATAACTATTTCATTTAACTAGGCAAGTCAGTTAACAAATTCTTATTTACAATGACGGCCTACAAAAAGGCCTCCTGGGGATTCAAAATATAGGACAAAAACATACATCACGACGAGAGACAACGCTACATAAAGAGAGACCTAAGACAACACAGCAACACAACATGGTAGCAACAACACAGTAGCAGCACAAAACATGTTACAAACATTGGGCACAGACAATAGCACAAAGGCAAGAAGGTAGAGACAATTATACATCACGCAAAGCAGCCACAACTGTCAGTAAGAGTGTTTGTTGCAGCTCGTTCCAGGGATGTGTGTGCTTTGGGGACCTTTAACAGAATGTGACTGGCAGAACAGGTGTTGTATGTAGAGGGTGAGGGCTGCAGTAGATATCGCAGATAACTAGGGTTGCATATTTTGGGGGAATATTCAGAGGTGGAAACTTTGTGGGAATTAACGGAAATATATGAAAATTAATACAATTTAAAATGTAGATGTTTTTTTGCATCGGATTTAAACTCAGCAGCAACAACAAAAAATCCCCTTTTCAGGACCCTGTCTTTCAAAGACAACTCGTAAAAATCAAAATAACTTCACAGATCTTCATTGTAAAGGGTTTAAACACTGTTTCTCATGCTTGTTCAATGAACCATAATTAATGAACATGCACCTGTGGAACGGTCGTTAAGACAGTAACAGCATACAGTAGGCAATTAAGGTCAGTTATGAAAACTTAGGACACCAAAGAGGACTGACTTTCTACTGACTCTGAAAAACGCCAAAAGAAAGATACCCAAGGTCCCTGCTCATCTGCGTGAACGTGCCTTAGGCATGAGGACTGCAGATGTGGCCAGAGGAATAAATTGCAATGTCCGTACTGTGAGACGCCTAAGACAGAGCTACAGGGAGACAGGACGGACAGCTGATCTTCCTCGCAGTGGCAGACCACGTGTAACACCTGCACAGCATCAGTACATCCGAACATCACACCTATGGGACAGGATGGCAAGAACTTCCCGAGTTACACCAGGAACGCACAATCCCCCCCATCAGTGCTCAGACTCTCAGCCTATTGCTGACAGAGGCTGGACTGATGGCTTGTTGTAAGGCAGGTCCTCACCAGACATCACCGGCAACAACGTCACCTATGGGAAGAAACCCACCATCGCAGGACCAGACTGACAAGTGCTCATCACTGACGAGTCACAGTTTTCTCGCGGGGATGGTCGGAGTCGCATTTATCACCGAAGAAATGAGCGCTACACCGAGACATGTACTTTGGAGCGGGATCGATTTGGAGGTGAAGGGTCCGTCATGGTCTGGGGAGGTGTGTCACAGTATCATCGGACTGAGCTTGTTGTCATTGCAGGAAATCTCAACGCTGTGTGTTACAGGGAAGACATCCTCCTCCCTCATGTGGTATCCTTCCTGCAGGCTCAGCCTGACATGACCCTACAGTATGACAATGCCACCAGCCATACTGCTCGTTCTGTGCGTGATTTCCTGCAAGACAGGAATATCAGTGTTCTGCCATGGCCAGCGAAGAGCCCAGATCTCATTCCCATTGAGCACGTCTGGGACTTGTTGGCTCGGAGGGTGAGGGCTCGGGCCATTCCCCCAGAAATGTCTGGGAACCACACGAGATACGGACTTACTTTTGATTTTGTTCAGGGACACATTCAATTTATGTTAGTCAAATGTCTGTGGAACCTGTTCAGTTTGTCTCAGGTTGTTGAATATTGTTATGTTCATACAAATATTTGTATGCATGTTAAATTTGATGAAAATAAACGCAGTTGACAGTTGAAAATGCATCACTCTCTCTACTATTAGTCTGACATTTCACATTCTTAAAATAAAGTGGTGATCCTAACTGACCTAAGACAGGGAATTTTAAATCGGATTAAAATGGCAGGAATTTTGAAAAACTGGGTTTAAATATATTTGGCTAAATTGTATGTTAACCTCCGACCTAAACTGTAAATAGTTAAGCAATTAGATCTTTTAAGATTTTTTTTTTTTTATGAAACATGTATGGAAACAGGTGACATGGTAGTAAAAACAAACTAGCTTAACAAGTTAAATTATTTAAACCCACTGTGGTAGGATACCATTTACTAGTTAACAAAACACACAACGTATGTCATAAAATATATTCACCCCACCCAGTAACTTACCAGAAAGCATGTAGTCCTTGGCTCAGACAGTGTAGTAGTGTGGGCTCAATAGCATCTCATTTAGTGGGCAAGATCTTGAGACTCAACTGCACATGTGATGGAACAGTGCACTGTGCATGCAAAGGGTTGCAATTCCATTGAATTGGGGATAGTTCAACCAAAATATGCCAAAAGGCCTAGAATTGGCTTATGTGTATCCCACAAAAAAAGTTAACTTTTTTGATGAATTTAAGCAACATTTCCGGGTTTAAACTTCCCATGGAAAATGTCCAATAGCCAAGGTAGCAGCTACTTTTCCTGGGGTCCAGCCAAATTAAGGCAATTATACAATGTACGATATTACAATACGTTCACAACACATTAAGTGTGTGACCTCAGGACTCTACTACAACAAAATCCATGTGTACGTGGGTGTTTAGTGCGTATTATATAGTGTGTTTGTATGCGTCGGTCTGTGCCACAGTCCCTGCTGTACGGTGCATATTTAATCTAATTCTACTGCTTGCATGAGCTACTTGATGTGGAATAGAGTTGCATGTAGTCATGACTACGTAGTACTGTGCTCCTCCCGTAGTCTGTTCTGGACCTGGGGACTATGAAGAGATCTCTGGTGGCAGGTCTTGTGGGGCGGGGCATGCATGCGTGTCTGAGCGATGTGCCAATAGTTCAAAAACAGACTCTGTGCATTCAACATGTCAATACCTCTCACAAATACAACTAGTGATGAAGTCAATCTCTCCTCCACTTTGAGCCTGGAGAGATTGACATGCATATTATTAGTGTTCTGCTCTTTGTGGCACCTGACCACATGACTGAACAGTAGTCCAGGTGTGACAAAACTAGGGCCTGTAGGACCTGCCTTGCTGATAGTGTTGTTAAGAAGGCAGAGTAACGCTTTATTAGGGACAGACTTGTCCACAACTTAGCCACCGTTGTATCAATAGGATTTTGACCATGACCGTTTACAATCCAGGGTTACTCCAACTAGTTTAGTCACCTCAACTTGCTCAATTTCCACATTATTTATTACTTGAGGTATAGGGTTTATTATTTAATATTTAGGACAAATGTATTCCTTGCAACCCATTCTGAAACTAACTGCAGCTCTTAAGTGTTGCAGTCATTTCACTCGCTGTAGTAGCTGATGTGTAATGTGGTGTTGTGTCAACTGCATACATAGACACACTGACTTTACTCAAGGCCAGTGGCATGTCATTAGTAAAGATTGAAAAATGTAAGTGGCCTAGACAGCTGCCCTGGGGAATTCCTGATTCTACCTGGATTACATTGGAGAGGCTTCCATTAAAGAACACACTATGTTCTGTTAGACAGGTAACTCTTTATCCACAATATAAAGCCATAACAAGTTTCCAGCAGCAGACTACGAGAGATAATGTCAAACGCCGCACTGGAGTCCAACAAAACAGCCTCCATACACAATCTTTTTCATAAATTTAACTCGGGGGGCCTGTAGGACCTGCCAATCAGTCAATTGGCAAGTCCTACAGTCAATTGTGTAAGTGCTGTGCTTGTTGAATGTCCTTCCCTATAAATGTGCTGAAGGTCTGTGGTCAATTTGTTTACTATAAAATAGCATTGTATCTGGTCAAACACCATTTTTCCCCTAAGTCTACTCAGGGTTGGTAACAGGCTGATTGGTCGGCTATTTGAGCCAGTAAAGGGACTTTCACAACACATTAAGTGTGTGACCTCAGGACTTTACTATTCTTAGGTAGGGGAATAAGGTTTGCTTCCCTCCAGGCCTGAGGCACACACTTTCTAGTAGGCTTAAATTGAAGATGTGGCAAATAGGAGTGGCAATATCGTTCTCCATTATCCTCAGTAACTTTCCATCCAAGTTGTCAGACCCCAGTGGCTTGATTGTCCTTCATAATTTAGTCAGATATACTTGGATGTGTAGTGTCAGCGTTTGTTGCTGGCATGTCATGCCCAAGTTCGCTAATATTGCCAATTTAAAAAAATGATTAAAGTAGTTGGCAATATCAGTGGGTTTTGTGGTGAACGAGCCATCAGTCAATGGAGTTTTCCTTTTTGCCCAAAATGTAATTGAAGGTGCATCAAAGCGTTTTAACAATCTCTTTGTTTCAGTGTAATTTCTTATTTTTAATTCAGTTTAGTCACATGACTTCTCAATTTGCAGTACTTTTACCCATCGGTCTTGCAGCCTTTAGCCTCATCCCTCTCAACAATAACATTTTTCAATTCCTCATCAAACCGCAGGGATTGAACAGTTTTTAACAGTTATTTTCTTAATGGTTTCGTGCTTATTAGTAACTCGGGTAAGCAATTTCATAAAATGCGTCAAGTGCAGCGTCTGCTTCTCATTACAGTTTTTTAAATTTATTTTTTACACCTTTATTTAACTAGGCAAGTCAGTTAAGAACAAATTCTTATTTTCAATGACTGCCTAGGAACAGCGGGTTAACTGCCTGTTCAGGGGCAGAACGACAGATTTGTACCTTGTCAGCTCGGGGGTTTGAACTTGCAACCTTCCGGTTACTAGTCCAGTGCTCTAACCACTAGGCTACCCTGCCGCCCCATACATACTAACAAATATTCTTTGCACCAACATGGGAATCACTACTAAATGTATTGTGTGACCTCTTATGCACTATATTAGGCCCAGCCTTTGGAACTTTGGTTTTCCTAGATATGGCTACAATACCAAGTTAATTTCTGAAGCAATAGTAAAGATGTGTTCCATATATGATGATTTCATTCCTGTGCTGTTTGTAACTACCCTGGTACAAGTAGGTTGACTGAACCTGAACCAGGATGCAGGCACTACTTAGTTTGAAGCTCTTGAGTGAGCAGCCTGATGCTTGATAACGTATGTGATATCATGTCACATGTTATCCAGATACTGACTGTTAACACCTGGTGGTCTATAGCAGTTTCCCACCAGAATGGGCTTTTAGTTGAGGCAGATGAACCTGTAGCCATATTAACTTCAACAGTATTTAACATTAGATCCTCAAAGCTTTATAGGAATGTGATTCTGAATATAAAAAAGGCCAGCCCAGCTTTGGCATATCTGTCTTTTCTTTAGACCTTAGAACCAGCAGTTACAGTGGAGTAGTGCTGGTGAACGCTACAGCACAGTCTGTTTTCCCACTAACAGGCATTGTGCCTGGCTAGTGGAACAAAGTAGTGGGTGCCTTAGCAAAAGCCCTGTTCTGCATTCTAGTGGAACAAAGTAGTGGGTGCCTTAGTAAAAGCCCTGTTCTGCATTCTAGTGGAACAAAGTAGTGGGTGCCTTAGCAAAAGCCCTGTTCTGCATTCTAGTGGAACGAAGTAGTGGGTGCCTTAGTAAAAGCCCTGTTCTGCATTCTAGTGGAACAAAGTAGTGGGTGCCATAGCAAAAGCCTAGTTCTGCATTCTAGTGGAACAAAGTAGTGGGTGCCATAGTAAAAGCCTTGTTCTGCATTCTAGTGGAACGAAGTAGTGGGTGCCTTAGCAAAAGCCCTGTTCTGCATTCTAGTGGAACAAAGTAGTGGGTGCCTTAGCAAAAGCCTTGTTCTGCATTCTAGTGGAACGAAGTAGTGGGTGCCTTAGAATGCAGAACAAGGCTTTTACTATCGGAACACTCAACTCACTGATTCTAATCTCTTCTTCTCCGCTCTCTGAAGTGTAAATAAAATGACGTAGAGGAGAGGCCCAGCTCAACTCGCCTGAGATTCAAGTCACTGTTCTTTACTCGACCTCTGGAGCAAAGAAAGAACAAGGCGTGAATTTTTATTTTAATCTTAGTTCAAATACCTGGTATTGCTATGGGAGGATTTCCCATGGCTGCGTTTGGTTTGTTTACCGACTAGAATATCAACGTGACTGTGGAACATTTTGCATTTCAAGGTAGATAGATGGTTATTAGAATGCAGTAATGGCGCACTATAGCTTGAACATGCACCTGCAGGATATAGCCTAATTTGTTTTTTATCCAAGGAAAAATAAATTTGTTCTCTTCGAACTTTCCCTAAATGTCTGGCCTAAAAACACTCCCAGTTTAGACAAGCTAGATTTCACTGAAAATGTGCTTTGCATTTATCAACCATGTCATTAAGTTAGGACATTCTACACAGCCGAGCAAGGTCTCCAAAACAGCAAGGGGGGAAACATTTACCTGCTCCAGAACATCGTCGGTCTCCGTTTAGCTCTGTTCTTGAGCGAAGAACAGAGAAGCTTAAATTTATTGTAGGACATCACATGGACTCCTATGGTTGCAGTCTACTCCAGCACAAACAACTATGGGACCAGGCTACCATTATCAAGGAGATCCCTTATCAAACAAACATAATGGTCATGTTGCGTTTGTGTGTTTGTAATGCCTCTGTGTGTGTGTGTATATATTTATAATAACTGAGTGTTTAAGGCCTTTCTCCATTTGTGTTTGCAATACCACCGTTTGTGTGTCTTTATAATACCTCTGTTTGTAAAGCCTGTGTGTTTAATGCCTCAGGCGTTATGAACACAAACAGCCTCTCAGGAAGAGGCTTCCTCTTCTCCTTTACTAGTTCCTCTCTCATCTCCATTAATATGAAATCAGAGGGACGCCAGTCATGCAGACATGCCTATTAGATTCCAACAGCATCTGGTCTGATGGGCTGCCTTTATGCTCTGAAATACACTGCCTTCAATTAAAAAAGTATTCAGAATGCCTGGCAGTACAACATTAGGCTACGGCATGCATATGGGTTCTAGGAATGACTCCTAGCATAGACTACTCACTGATTCAACAAGAATATATCAGTAGTGCCACAGCACAAGGAAGGCCATGTGGGAATTGCTTTTCCACACCTGTGTCAACATCAGCTTGTAGCAAGGGATGCAATAGTTTAATTAATCTGGCTTTAATATTCAATTAAAATGGGTAAATAAAGCCTAAAACCAGGCCAAATGTTTAATAAAATTATATTTAAACTTGCTCTACCTGTTGTCTTTGCGCTTTGTCCTTCAGCTGCTCTTAAAAAAAAAAAAATATCCAGAGGAGAGTAATGTTTACCCGACTTTTGGTTCAGTACCAAAGTCAAGTTAGTCCAATATAAATCTCGTCAATAGCTTTTGAACCAACCATGCCATGAAAATGGGATATTCTACGCACAATACCCCCATAATGACGAGGCAACAACAGGTTTATACCCCGACTACACTGCCGTGCGCGTGCCAACGAGCGTCTGTGTTGCCAAGGGCTAAAATAGAAGTCATTCCTATTTCTGACACAGATCACGCTGCAAGTCCTGCCTCTCCCATCTGCTCATTGGTTTATAGAAGCAGGGAGCCACGTGCCATCCCCTCATTGGTTATACCCACATGGGTGATTGAAAGACGAACTATTGCCGGTTGTCGTGGTAATACTATGAAAGTGTACATGCCAAACACCATATAAGTTAAACGATGAAAAGGCCTGGAAGGAGGCGAGATGACTAGAAATGAATCGGTTGAACATTTTTACGTGTGGGTTGATTGTCGGAGACCCTCGTGCATTTCAGGTAAAATAACAACCTAGTGTTTGTATTAGAGGTCGACCGATTAGGATTTTTCAGCGCCGATACAGATTATTGGAGGACCAAAAAAGCTGATACCGATTAAATCGTACGATTGTTATTTATAATAACGACAATTACAACAATACTGAATGAACACTTACTTTAACTTAATATAATACATCAATAAAATCAATTTAGCCTCAAATAAATAAGGAAACATATTCAATTTGGTTTAAATAATGCAAAAACAAAGTGTTGGAGAAGAAAGTAAAAGTGCCATGTATAAAAGCTAACGTTTCAGTTCCTTGCTCAGAGCATGAGAACATATGAAATCTGGTGGTTCCTTTTAACATGAGTCTTCAATACTCCCAGGTAAGATGTTTTAGGTTGTAGTTATTATAGGAATTATAGGACTATTTCCCTCTATACCATTTGTATTTCATTAACCTTTGACTATTGGATGTTCTTATAGGCACTTTAGTATTGCCAGTGTAACAGTATAGCTTCCGTCCCTCTCCTCGCTCCTCCCTGGGCTCGAACCAGGAACACAGTCAACCTCGAAGCAGCGTTACCCATGCAGAGCAAAGGAAACAACCACAGGCTCAGAGCGAGTGACATTTGAAATGCTATTAGCGTGCGCTAACTAGCTAGCCATTTCACATCGGTTACACCAACCTAATATCGGGAGTTGATAGGCTTGAAGTCATAAACAGCGCAATGCTTGACACACAATGAAGAGCTGCTGGCAAAACGCACGAAAGTGCTGTTTGAATTAATGTTTACGCGCCTGCTTCTGCCTACCACCGCTCAGTTAGATACTTGTATGCAACGCAGGACACGCTAGATAATATCTAGTAATATCAACCATGTGTAGTTAACTAGTGATTATGATTGATTGTTTTTATAAGATAAGTTTAACGCTAGCTAGCAACTTACCTTGGCTTACTGCTTTCGCGTAACAGGCAGTCTTCTTGTGGAGTGCACAAGGACTAGTTTACTGTAAGGTCGCAAGATTATATCCCCCAAACTGACCAGGTGAAAATCTGTCGTTCTGCCCCTGAACGAGGCAGTTAACCCACTGTTCCTAGGCAGTCATTGAAAATAAGAATGTGTTCTTAACTGACTTGCCTAGTTAAATAAAAAGGTGTAAAAAATATATATATTAAAATAGGCAAAAATCGGTGTCCAAAAATACTGATTTACGATTGTTATGAAAACTTGAAAATCGGCTCGAATTAAAATGGGCCATTCCGATTAATCGTTCGACCTCCAGTTTATATCCCAGGACAAATTAGCTAGCAACAGCAAGTTAACTAGCTAAATTGCCATTCATGTTTAATGCTTTTCGACCTGTCCCCAAATTAATGGCATTGGTTCAGAGTTTGTTTTGATATTTTAACATGCGTGTCGTGATTGCGCATATATGCACGATGGCACAACCATGCAGCCGGTTTGGGTTCCGTGTTAGAAATTGTTGCCAATTTATTCAAAACACAAAAATCACAGTTACAAAACTACAGACCCTTTACTTTGTTGAAGCACCTTTGACAGCGAATACAGCCTCGAGTCTTCTTGGGTGTGACGCTACAAGCTCGGCACACCTGTATTTGGAGAGTTTCTCCCATTCTTTTCTGCAGATATTCTCAAGCTCTGTCAGGTTCGATGGAGAGCGTCACCTCACAGCTATTTTCAGGCCTCTTCAGATATGTTCGATCACAGGAAGGCCATAAAGATCATCAAGGACAACAACCACCCGAGCCACTGCCTGTTCACCCCGCTATCATCCAGAAGGCGAGGTCAGTACAGGTGCATCAAAGCTGGGACCGAGAGACTGAAAAACAGCTTCCATCTCAAGGCCATCAGACTGTTAAACAGCCACCAACACACTGACTCAATTCCAGCCACTTTAATAATGGGAATTGATGGGAAATGTAAAATATATCACTTGCCACTTTAAACAATACTACCTAATATAATGTTTACATACCCTACATTATTATCTCATATGTATACGTATATACTGTACTCTATATCATCTACTGCATCTTTATGTAATACATGTATCACTAGCCACTTTGTTTACTTACTCATCTCATATGTATATACTGTACTCAATACCATCTACTGTATCTTGCCTATGCCGCTCTGTACCATCACTCATTCATATATCTTTATGTACATATTCTTTATCCCCTTACACTTGTGTCTATAAGGTGGTAGTTTTGGAATTGTTAGCTAGATTACTTGTTGTTTATTACTGCATTGTCGGAACTAGAAGCACAAGCATTTCGCTACACTCGCATTAACATCTGCTAACCATGTGTATGTGACAAATAAAATTTGATTAGATTAGCTTCAAGTCTGAGCTTTGGCTGGGCCACTCAAGGACATTCAGAGACGTGTCCCGAAGCCACTCCTGCATTGTCTTGGCTGAGTGCTTAGGGTCATTGTCCTGTTGGAAGGTGAACCTTCCCCCAGTCTGAGGCCCTGAGTGCTCTGGAGCAGGTTTTCATCAAGGATCGCTCTGTACTTTGCTCCATTCATTTTTCCCCTCAATCCTGACTAGACCCCCAGTCCCTGCTGACGAAAAACATCCCCACAACATGATGCTGCCACCATGCTTCACTGTAGGGATGGTGCCAGGTTTCCTCTAGATGTGAAGCTTGGCATTCAGGGCAAAGAGTTTAATCTTGGTTTCATCAGACCAGAGGATCTTGTTTCTCAAGGTCAGAGTCCCTTAGTTGCCTTTAAGGCAAACTCTAAGCACGATGCCATGTGCCTTTTTCTGAGGAGTGTCTTCCATCTTTAAGGAATACCTAGGATAGGATAAAGTAATCCTTCTCACCCCCCCCCTTAAAAGATTTAGATGCACTATTGTAAAGTGGCTGTTCCACTGGATGTCATAAGGTGAATGCACCAATTTGTAAGTCGCTCTGGATAAGAGCGTCTGCTAAATGACTTAAATGTAATCTGGCCATTACCATAAAGGCCTGATTGGTGGAGTGCTGCAGAGATGGTTGTCTTTCTGAAAGGTTCTCCCATCTCCACAGAGGAACTCGGGTTCTAGGCCCGTGACCAAGGCTGCTCTCCCCCCCAACTGCTCAGTTTAGCCAGCTCTAGGAAGAGTCCACATACTTTCATATGCAATTTAAACCAGTAGCCTCCTTCATGTTCTACACTGCTCAAAAAAATAAAAGGGGACACTAAAATAACACATCCTAGATCTGAATGAATTAAATATTCTTATTAGATACTTTTTCTTTACATAGTTGAATGTGCTGACAACAAAAATCACACAAAAATTATCAATGGAAATCCAATTTATCAACCCATGGAGGTCTGGATTTGGAGTCACACTCAAAATTAAAGTGGAAAACCACACTACAGGCAGATCTAACTTTGATGTAATGTCCTTAAAACAAGTCAAAATGAGGCTCAGTAGTGTGTGTGTGGCCTCCACGTGCCTGTATGACCTCCCTACAAGCCTGGGCATGCTCCTGATGAGATGGTCTCCTGAGGGATCTCCTCCCAGACCTGGACTAAAGCATCCGCCAACTCCTGGACAGTCTGTGGTGGATGGAGCGAGACATGATGTCCCAGATGTGCTCAATTGGATTCAGGTCTGGGGAACGGGCGGGCCAGTCCATAGCATCCATGCCTTCCTGCTGACACACTCAAGCCACATGAGGTCTAGCATTGTCTTGCATTAGGAGGAACCCAGGGCCAACCGCACCAGCATATGATCTCACAAGGGGTCTGAGGATCTCATCTCGGTACCTAATGGCAGTCAGGCTACCTCTGGCGAGCACATGGAGGGCTGTGCGGCCCCCCAAAGAAATGCCACCCCACGACTGACCCACCGCCAAACCGGTCATGCTGGAGGATGTTGCAGGCAGCAGAACATTCTCCACGGCGTCTCCAGACTGTCACATGTGGTCAGTGTGAACCTGCTTTCATCTGTGAAGAGCACAGGGCGCCAGTGGCGAATTTGCCAATCTTGGTGTTCTCTGGCAAATGCCAAACATCCTGCACGGTGTTGGGCTGTAAAGCACAACCCCCACGTGTGGACGTCGGGCCCTGATACCACGCTCATGGAGTCTGTTTCTGACCATTTGAGCAGACACATGCACATTTGTGGCTTGCTGGAGATCATTTTGCAGGGCTCTGGCAGTGCTCCTCCTTGCACAAAGGCGGAGATAGCAGTCCTGCTGCTGGGTTGTTGTCTCCTGATGTACTGGCCTGTCTCCTGGTAGCGCCTCCATGCTCTGGACACTACGCTGACAGACACAGCAAACCTTCTTGCCACAGCTCGCATTGATGTGCCATCCTGGATGAGCTGCACTACCTGAGCCACTTGTGTGGGCTGTAGACTCCGTCTCATGCTACCACTAGAGTGAAAGCACTGCCAGCATTCAAAAAATGACCAAAACATCAGCCAGGAAGCATAGGAACTGAGAAGCGGTCTGTGGTCACCACCTGCAGAACCACTCCTTTATTGGGGGTGTCTTGCTAATTGCCTATAATTTCCACCTGTTGTCTATTCCATTTGCACAACAGCATGTGAAATTTATTGTCAATCAGTGTTGCTTCCTAAGTGGACAGTTTGATTTCACAGAAGTGTGATTGACTTGGAATTACATTGTGTTGTTTAAGTGTTCCCTTTATTTTTTTGGAGCAGTGTATTTCTTTCATTGTCCGGCAGCCAAATGCATATTCGCACATAAACTATTTCTTAACATTATTAAGGCAGTAGGCTATCAACATTTTAAGCTAACTGTTCTGATCTGTTGCATGGGGAATAACTATTTTTTATGTAACCGAGGCCTAATGGTTGTATTTTGGATGCATCGTTCCACAACTGTCCCAGAGTCTGTTTGGACCATTTCTCAACAAGGTAAACTTTCTGGGGGCGGCCCGTCAAGAGTCCAGGATCCAGTTGCACAGGGCGGGGTTGAGACCCAGGGCCTCCAGTTTGATGATTGGCTTGGAGAGTACAATGGTGTTGCATGCTGAGCTGTCAGCATTCTTACATAGGTTTTCTTTTTGTACAGATGGGATAAGGCAGTGTGCAGTGTAATGGCGATTGCGTCATCTGTGGACCTGTTTGGGCAGTATGCAAACTGAAGTGAGTCTAGGGTGACATGATCCTTGACTCAAAGCTATTCATGATGACAGAAGTGAGTGTTATGGTAATTTAGTTCAGCCTACTTTTGTCTATACAGAATTTTTATTTTTTATTTAACTAGGCAAGTCAGTTAAGAACAAATTATTATTTACAATGACGGCCTAACCCGGACAAACCCGGATGATGCCGGGCCAATTGTGCACCACCCTATGGGACTCCCAATCACGGCTGGATGCGATACACCCGTGTTTCGAACCGTCGACTGTAGTGACGCATCAAGCAGTTCGTATTATTCTGTACCAGGGTTTCCTTTATGAAAATGTGGCACTGGACATTTGACTGACAGCATTTAATTTTAAAAAGCATGATTTGGTCACAGAGGATCATTAGCTTCCCCTAGCTTAAAAAAAATATATAATTGTGCATCGCCTACAGTCGGAAGGAAAGGCAGCACGTACTGCAAATGCAAAATACAGGAGGACAGAAACTAGCTGTCTTCCGGCTACACATGGTGCTTCCCTACAGACTGCTGTGGAGGCGACTGTAGAACATTGCAAAATTGTGTGTTTTAATCAAGTATTTGGTGACATTAATCTGTGGTATAGTTTTTATTTTATTTTTAAAGTTAACTTTAAAATGTTTCACTTTACAAAAAAAATTAAATTCACTGAGGATGGTCCTCCCCTTCCTTCTCTGAGGAGACTTCACTGATGCATATGGGTCTGGTACATTTCTAGAATGTCAGATAAATTAAAATGCTGCCAGTCAAATGTCCAGTGCCACATGTTTATAAAGGAAACCCTGGTACAGAATAATAGGAACTGCCCTGAGACCAGGTTTTCCACATGGACAACAGGTAGAGTACGTTTAAAGGTAATGCAATTAAACATTCTGGCTTGTAAGGAACAGTAACACGATTTTTTGAGGGGGTAGCATTAGTTTCAAGCTGTATATAGGATACCAATTATATGTGTAGTACAGCATGATCACATGAAGTAATTTTACTTGCTTGAAAGTCAGATATCACTGACCGTATGTTCTGGATAGATAAACTGGGAAAACGTGCGTAGGTTACATTCTTTATGCAACAATTCTCCACCACCGTTTGCGTATTTTTTGTGTGTGACAATTTTGGATGTTGGGACCCCCCATGTCTTAACGCGGTGTGTAACATCCTAAATTGTCCGAAAGTACGAAAACGGTGGTGGAAAATTGTGTTTAATTATTTAAAATTCCGTATATTTTCCACACAATTATATTTAGTTAAGGAGGAAAATGGCCTTTGCAGTCTGAATGGAGGACACGTTATGTGCGAGCCGGTCCACGGGTGACACGAGTGCATTAGTCGGAAATGCACATCAAGCCTGAGTGGACTAAACTCGCCATGGAGTGGATTTTAGTCCGCCAATCAAGCCATGTGGATGGATCGGAACTATCGGCTGCCTATAAGCAAGACCTACGTTTCAAGGGAAACGAATATACTTTTTTGCCCACATCGGTCCAAAGTGCAAAACATTTCGCCCACGTCCCCAAAGTACCATACTAGGCAGTCAAGCAACAAAACGTGGACAGAGTCGCACAAGCTGGCATGCGCAAAAATGGACAAGCATAACTTAGCCAGCCGTTTTGTTTTGTTTGATGCTTTATTTGGCCACACAGACTCCAGTCCGTTGAGCTGAAACTAGCTAAATAATTTACTGTAAACTGTATTGTTTTGCTAACGTTAGTAGTCACGGCAAAAGTTAGCTAGCTAGTGATAGTAGCTAAAGCTAGCAACGCTATCGTTTTTTTTCGGTAGCTATCTAAATGTAATAATACTTTCAGCTAGAGAACTCTCAAACACGTACAAATGATAAACATTTTCCAGGTAGTTCGAGTAAATACCATAAAGTACCAGATAGTAGCTAGTTAGATGAAACTAACCACGACACATGCTGATGATGCTGAACTGCCTCATGTGCGTGGCAGTTCAACCCAGAAGCGTTTCGCTAGCTAGCAAGTTGAGCTAAACAACTGACTAGTCAAACATCTGAAAGTGAATAAAAATGTAGGTAAGAAGCAAAAATCTAATTTTCTCTCAAAAATACTTAGATATAAAGCCTTACCTTGAGAACTTCTTTCAAGGAGACTGACACACCATGTGCAAGCTTACTCAATGCTGGATGTTTGATTATCGTTGCTGGCTGCCTCTTCGTCATCACTTACTTTTCCCCGCTCCTCCTTCACTTGGAGGAGGAGGTGATTTTATTTGTATTTTATTAATGCGATACCCTGTGATGAAAATAGATGCTTCATCCTCCTCCTATCTAAAGTCAGGTTGAAGTCAGTTGTTGAGTTTAGTTAGGATGAAATACACTGGACAAAATATAAACGCAACATGTAAAGTGTTGGTCCATGTTTCATGAGCTGAAATAAAAGATTTCAGGAATTTTCCATACACACAAAAAGCTTATTTCTCTCAAATTTTGTGCACAAATTTGTTTACATCCCTGTTAGTGAGCATTTCTCCTTTGCCAACATAATCCATCCACCTTACATATGCGGCATAGCAAGAATATCAAGAAGCTGATTAAACTGCATGATCATTACAAAGGTGCACTTTGTGCTGGGGACAATAAAAGGCCACTTTAAAATGTGCAGTTTTGTCACACAACACAAGGCCACGGATGGCTCAAGGGAGCATGAAATGATCATGCTGACTGCAGAAATGTCCACCAGAGCTGTTGCCAGATAATTGTTTGTTAATTTCTCTACCATAAGCCGCCTCTAACATCATTTTGGAGAAATTGGCAGTACGTCCAACCGGCCTCACAACCACAGACACGTGTAGGGCGTTGTGTGGACGAGCAGTTTGCTGATGTCAACGCGAGCCGAATTCCCCATGGTGGCGGTGGGGTTATAGTATGGGCAGGCATAAGCTACGAACAACAAACACAATTGCATTTTATCGATGGCAATTTTAATGCACAGAGACACCATGACGAGATCCTGAGGCCCATTGTTGTGATATTCATCTGCCGTCATCACCTCATGTTTCAGCATGATAATGCACAGCCCCAAGGACTTGTACACAATCCCTGGAAGCTGAAAATATCCCAGTTCTTCCATGGCCTGCATACTCACCAGGCATGTGACCCATTGAGCATGTTTGGGATGCTCTGGATCGACATGTGCAACAGCATGTTCTAGTTCCCACCAATATCCAGCAACTTCTCACAGCCATTGAAGAGAAGTGAGACAACATTTCACAGGCCACAATCAACATGCTGATCAACTCTATGCGAATGAGATGTGTTGTGCTGCTTGAGGCAAATGGTGGCCACATCAGATACTGACTGGTTTTCGGATCCACACCTTTTTTTAAGGTACCTGTGGCCAACAGATGCATATCTGTATTACCAGTCATGTGAAATCCATAAATTAGGGTTTAATGAATTCATTTAAATTGACTGATTTCCTTAGGGTAGCCTAGTGGTTAGAGCATTGAACTAGTAACTGAAAGGTTGCAAGTTCATATCCCTGAGCTGACAAGGTACAAATCTGTCGTTCTGCCCCTGAACAGGCAGTTAACCCACTGTTCCTAGGCTGTCATTGAAAATAAGAATTTGTTCTTAACTGACTTGCCTAGTTAAATAAAGGTCAAATAAAAAACTCAGTAAAATCTTCGAAATTGTTGTATTGCATTTATATTTGTGTTCAATATATTCAACCATCTAACAAGGGAACCTTAGCTCATTGATTGCCATTTCGAAAGTTTAGTTCACAATCTCACTGGATGATGATGAGGTATGAGACCAGAGTGTGTGAACTGTGAAATGCATCTACTTCAGTTCCCCTAAATGAGTGTGTGATGCTCATTCAGACAGTCCTAAAGAGGCACATTATGGTTAATCAGTACCTCTTAGGTTGAATCAGTATCTGGGCAAAGCAGAATATGATGAGCCTTTTCCCAGATTCTGGTTCACTCTTGGGTGTGATGTGGCTGGGTCTCTCTTGTTATTTTGTTGATTATTAACTTGAGATAGTAGTGCCATAGCCTCTTTAATGGGAATACCAACACTTTTTCATAAAATACTTTTTTAAATATTTGGAAAAGTCACACTAATGTCTTATGTGAAATGAATGTGATCACACATTAAATAGAGTGTACCCATTCATTATAACGGTTTATTTGTCAAATAACCCACTCTGGTCGATGGCTGAAAATCTAGTAAAGAAGATCTGCGAACTAGTAATGTAAGTAACTACTGCCATCTACTGGTTGGAGAGGGAACATTGTAGAGAGCATTCATAGTAAGATTTTAGCAGATATCATTTCAGGTTTACATTTTGGATAGGCTATATTTACAGCCAGCCTTTTATCATGCAAACCTATGAATAAGACGTGTTACTTTTAAGTAAAAGGCCATTTAGTGCTTTACCATTTAAATAAATAACTATACAAATTAAATATGCTATAGACTAGAGAGGGTATTTGTCTGCTTTGATACATCAATTTTAAGATTTCACTGCAGTCCTATTTGTTACTTTGTGGTAACAAGCCTTATATATTGTGGTCAAATGATGTTAAATTTACTTTCAACTTTTATTTCCGTTAAGTTGAGCCTATTATTAGCCTGCCTGTCTCCCTGATGCCTTTTCAGCACCATGGACAAGAGCCATTAGGAGCGGTTCAGCTCTGCCAAGCCTTTTTCGCGGGCGTCACCCTAAAAACAACAGAGGGGCAACAGCCACCTCGTCTCCTTTAATAGGGGTGACTGAACACTCCAATACAAAGGGACATTAGAGGGAAAAGCGACCATCTCTTGCTTTGGGGATGCGCGTCAGGGGACCACGGTAGCCAATCTGCTTGAGCACGTAGATGCTCGTAATTCACGACCCCCCTTTGCTGTCTCGCGCAGTGTTCTTGCTGACTCAGTGCCTTACAGCAGTGCTCCCTGTTCTCTCCACGCATCGACCAGAAACTGCGACGCAGGCTCCCTCCAGTAGCCTAGCCCACTTCTTTCACCACCAACGCCGCACAAACTGACAGACATGGCTAAAACAGCAATTGGTAAGCTAACGGTTTACCGTTATTTGTCTGTGTTTTTGGGACGGGTTGATAGCCGTGGTGGTTTTGGTGGTTTTGCTTGACTGTGTGTGAGGATGCTGCCGGCGTGAGATAACAGTGGCGACACCTTGGCACAAAAGACTGCCAAGCATTGAATCAGGGGAGCGGTCAAATCTGTCGCATGTCAAACAATATTCTTGTTTTCTACTTGTGAGTGGTGCAATCATCTTGCTTTTGTCTTCCTTGAGCCTGAACTGCATGCATTAGTTTTTGTTTTATTCCTATATCAACAGGGTTGGATGATGATAGTGGGCTACACTTTATGATTAAATAGCCTAGCCCAATAATATTGTATTATATATAGATTCAATGTTACAGTGTGCATAAAGCGAATAAATAGCCTAGATTGAAGAAATCCAATGGCACATTAGCGATAGGTTATTCGAACGCGATAGGGAATCCATGGATGGATGTTGGATGCCGCACCTGCCGCTCTAGCCCCCGACACATGCTCATACAGCAACATAATGCAGACAGACCGACCGCACCCAATATCCCGGTCTCTCTCCATCTCATCATGAGCGCAGAGCAGCTCTTTAAGGTTCTAAATTAATCTAACCCGTTACAAATCCTATTATAGAGACTGGACTAGCGTTTATTAGAATGTTATGCTCAATCCATTTGAATGATGAGAGGAATTGTTGAGAATAAATTAATCTTTGTTCGTGCACTTTATATCCAAGCTAAAGCTGTCAGGTGAAGAATTACGAATTGCAATGAAAATTAATGGAAGGAGGTTGAAATGTGGCATCATATTCCAGCAATTTCTTGCCTGGTCCTGATATCATTTGTATTGCATGGGCTGGGCCTGATTTGCTTACACAGTATGTGCATCTATTACATTGCTGCGTCAGTCACAATAAATATTTAAAGACATGTTCGAGTTTAAAGTGTAAAAGCCTATCCAAGATTCGGTAATGCGTAATGGAGCACATTCGTGCGCATTTAGGGCCCTTTTGAGTGAGGCCCGTCTCTATGGTGACGGTCAAGCGTTTACTTTTATTCTGGATGAATATGTCTGTGATGCGCCGGCAGACAGACAGCAATAAATGGAAGTGTGTCAGGTCCTGAAGTCTGTCTGCATCAGCAGCGGGCTTGTTCATCATGACCCGGCCTGGCCGCATCGCTGTTATGTTTTTAGACGTTGTCAGTGGGTGCAAGGGCAGGTAGGTCGGCAGGCAGGATCAGCTGTGGGTTGGTTGTGTACCAAATAAATAACAATGACTGGAATAGAAATGGACATTCATATGAGAATATGTACAGTCTGAGATCAATGCACTTTTTGCAAGGGGGCAAGCAAACAGACAGGCAGGAAGACAGACAGGAAGGAAGACAGACAGACAGACAGACAGGAAGACAGACAGACAGGAAGACAGACAGACAGGAAGACAGACATACAGGCAGGAAGACAGATTGACAGGAAGACAGATAGGCAGGAAGACAGATTGACATGCAGGCAGACAGGAAGACAGATAGGCATGCAGGCAGACAGGAAGACAGATAGACATGCAGGCAGACAGGAAGACAGATAGACATGCAGGCAGACAGGAAGACAGATAGACATGCAGGCAGACAGGAAGACAGATAGACATGCAGGCAGACAGACATGCAGGCAGACAGGAAGGCAGACAGACAGGCAGGATATTTGAGAGATGTGGCATACACAGCCTTCTCCCAATTGCATATAGCTGCAGGCCTATTGACCACAAGCCAAAATGCATGTTCTCGGCCCACTTGGCTTCTGATTTGTCTATTGACATCAAACATGCTTCCATTAACATACAGATCCTCAGATCTGTTAACATAACACAGCCATTAACATAACAGATCCTCGTTCATTTATAATATATATTATAGGGATTTAATACATTTTCTCAGATCCTGATTATTAGGTTGTATGTGTAGGTTACAGCCTACGGTCTGATCTCTCAGGCAAGCCCATTAGTTAGGTGTGGCCACCAGATTTCTCCTCTCCAGTCTTTGTGTTCAGGGGCTAAAACTTTCTGGGAGAATGGCGCCACCCAGAGTTCGTCATGCACAGCCTCTGCAGTGTCACTGAGTGCATCCCTGAACCAGTTCTGCCAGACTCATTATTGTGCCTGTTGTTGCCATAGAGCTGTATTCATCACTTCTCAAGACCAATCGATAGTTGGAGAAGAAAATGTATACGACTGAAGCAAAAGGTGAAATCCAATATCCCAGCCAGAGAGGAGAGGCTATCGTTAGGAACCTGAGGAATGCACCTTAGTTAAACTAGTCATTATACCTTAACATATGTCCAGGTTTATGACAGAACACCAAAAGGGAACATTAGTCTTTGGGTGTGGTATGAAACATAGAAACCGTTTGGGATTAGGCGTGTAAGGCCTCTTGTCTGCATTTCAGTGTTCAACAATGCATACTAATGTCTGAAACCTC